>NW_017253258.1:0-324185 GCF_001299255.1 Cyphellophora attinorum | reverse complement strand
TTGTATGGGCGCGGCCATTGAAATCGAGTCCATTTCATTGGGGTATATAGGATAGTATATTTTTAATATATAAAGTAAGATATATAGATATCTAAACTTTTTACTATTATTTAAGTTTTTAAAGTAATTTTCTTAAAATTTCACTATATTAGAGGTTTTCTAGCTAGTCTAGATTAGGCTAGTCTACTTTTTTAATACTAGCTATAAAATATAGAAGCTAGGGCACCTAGTAGTAGTTTTTTTATTGAATTAGCTCTTATATCAACTAAGCTATTTAAAATATAGAGAATAATATCGAGAATGAACATTTTAGTCTTGGCTATTTTTCATAGTAGTCCCTCATGCCAAAGACATCTCCAATATAGTCTCGACTAGCGTGCACAAAGGATGGGCGTACCTGGGAGCACCTGGCTATATATTTACACCAACCCTACGGCAAGGCCGACGTACGATAGGCCTTGTGAAAAGGCCTAAGTCCATGGCAATATAATGGAGACAAATACAGAGGCTGCGGTACTGATCAGGCAATCGCTACCAGATAGGAATGCTGAAGACCCTAACAAGCTACCGTTTCGGCAAGGGGTAGATCAACCAGATGCGCCTGGGCGATCCAGATCGTTCTTAAATTGGAACAAGCTTTGACTCTGGGGAATTCATGCTGCTAAACCCCTTAGTGCATCTGAGATTTCGGGCTCTCCACACAGGCGTCCACATGCGACGAATCTCTGCTTGTCTAAAAGAAGAGGTGTACGAGGTTCTCAAGGTACTGATTCCGTCTACGCCACAGGCCAGCCACACCATAACGGCGCCTTGAAGCATCACTTAGCTTACCAAGCGAAAGGCGCTTGAGACGGTGATCTGTCGCTGTACGTATAGGTGGAAGTCCTCACTGAGGACCTAACCTCTGGTGCAAACAGCTGTTCTGCTTTCCACCTATTCGACCATCGACTCAGTCACCGCTTTCTCGTTGGCCACATCTTCGTGCTCGAGTCCAGCTCCATGATGCAGCTTAGTCGCGATATCAGCAGTCATCCGATCGTCGACATTGCGGATAAAGAGTGCCAGTACAACAGCGATACCGCTAAACGCTATGCTCGTCAGAAACACTGTGTGATAGGCATCGCTGCTCGCATTTTTGTACGCCGCCGTTGCTGCCGCCAGAACAGTGTCACTAATGCCTGGAATTGCTTCGAATGCCTTCGGCGTGCCGATGGTGAATGCTGTCAGCAAATCCACCACGCTTGATTCTGGCAGACCAGCAGCCACAGCAGCAGGCACGACCTGTGATGGAATTGTCTCCGTCAAGCGGGTCGAGAGAACCACCAAGTATATGGTCTGACAGACTGTGGCTAATCCGGAACGAATCGAGGCGCCAATCCCACCGGCTGTGCCAATTTCCTGCTGATTGTCGATCGAAACAGTCAGCAACGTCAGACACACGGACTCGGTCCAGCCGACGAGGACACAAGCGACAGACAACAATCCTATGGCACGACCAAGCGTTCCAGCCGTGCAAGTCGCCATGCACGCGAGGAGTGTTCCACCAATGGCCATCGTGACCAGAACTTGATACTTGACCTTTCCAATCATCTTGCAGAAAACGCCTCCGGATACCTGCCCAACAATGAAGCAAGCGCCAACGATAGACGATAGCCACCCGTTTCGCAGCGCGTCACCGTTGGAATAAAGCACGGCAACCATCTGCGGCCACACCACGGCGAAGGCGTAGTAGACTGCAGCTCCAAGGCCGAGGACGATGGCAGAGGCGACAAAGCTGCCGTTGGTGATGATGTGGCGAGGGATAAGTGGTTCCTTCGGATTCGCAAACATTACCCATCCAGCTAAGGCAATGAGACAGACACCACCAGCGATGAGTGGTCCGAGCGTGGTCCCGGACTTCCAGGGGAAGACACCAAGGCCACCGACAGAAATACCCATCAAGAACAACGTCAGACCAGCTGTGTACAGCAAAGTCCCAACGTAGTCGAAGTTGCGGACAAACTCGGATAGGCGAGTGCCGGGATTCTTCTCTGAGAAGTGAGGTGGCCAGTAGAAGCATGTCCAGCAGGCAAGGGCCACGACATTGATGCCGATGAGGAGATAGTATACGCCTCGCCAGCCAACCGATGTATGTGAGACAAATGCTTGGGCGATAATCGGTCCGAAGCCTGAGCCAGGAATCGAGAAACAGTAAATGATTGCCACCGACCAGAAGCGCGCACGCATCGGAACCAGCTCCGCTGTTACGAAATGGAATGAGAGCTGTGTGGCAGCTCCCAATCCGATCAGTGTTGTCCCTCCGATGAGTGTGTTGATTGAGCCAGCAGTCGCGCAAACTATGCTTCCAGCGGTTCCAAGGATCGAGCCTCCAATGAAGAAGTAACGGCGACCGAAGAGATCGGTCAGTCGCCCAACAAGCGTAAGGCCGACCGCAACGCATAGCGTATAGACAATCGCGACCCATGTCAAGTATGGCGATGGACCAATGTCTGCGTCGATAACGCCAAGTATAGGCGCTGCGTAGCCAAAGCCAGCCACACCTGCAAGCAGTCCCATGCCAATGGCACAAAAGCTGCCGATGAAGTAAAGGCTGAAATAATATTGCTTGCTGGTATGATCGGCATCGCCGGTGAAGCCATGGAGGCCATTATTTTCATCAGGGCGTGCAGTGCCTTCGGTTTGCGTCTGGGATGCCATATTGATCATGGGCTTGACAAGTCAGAAGCGTTGGCAGGTAGTGTACTAGAAACAGAAAGCGAGGTCCCGACCTTCATATACGCCGGGTGATATTGTCTGGGGAAGACCTGGGAAAGCTCTGGGGATAAATGTGGGCACTTGGCATTGCTGGAACGCGTTCTGGCCATCAGGCCTGACATCGAGTCCCGGAAGTCAATGAATGGAGTTTGGTTTTCTGTCCACGTGGCTCAGAAGCAAACTGGCCAATATCTCGACGTGAGACGTGAATGAGTGGAACTTCGAATGAGACAAAGTTCGCGAAGCTGGAGGCTTGGCAAAATGTGGAAAACGATAGCCGAGCGCCTTCCGGGCGCAAGTTGCTTGAGTGCAATCCGTGCTTACTGGCTGCTATCTCGGAGTCACCTTGTGCTGTTGAGCATCTCTCGGGCGGTCGCAGTCAACTGAGCTAGTGAACAGAGCACGTCTTGATCTGGAACCACAAGGACCCGGAAATTGGATATTCGTGTGGGAGCGTAGTCATGTCCACTCAAGCCACAGAGGACAAGCCTAATGCTCTCCTCGAAACATCAATCGAGATGCACTTGTCTGGATAGATCTGGCACACCATCATACTCGACAACCGACGCCTGAACGATCTCAAAGATTGGAAGCTCTGCTAGTCGGCTCACGATTGGATGAAGCGTTGGTAGTGAATCTGGGCCCAGATCTCGGATCTCCAGGCGCACGCTTCCTCGGTCACTTGCAAGTGACGAAGTTGCCGCAATACTTTCGTCAGCCGAATGCATAATATCGTAGTCGGCGTCAGGCTTGGCCGGATTACTCGACGGGATGTACTTATGCACAAGCAGACCGCCACTGAGATGGTCTGATGGCGACTTCTCTGTCGGTACCAGATCTTTGAGCTCCAGGGTGGCCCACTCGGCGCCTCTCCAAGAGATCTCTGCACGAAATGATGAGCCATTGCTGTGGATCTTGATGTCGGAGAACACCTTAGGAATTCCCAACTCTTCACGACCTGTTATGATCGGGTCGGCGAGGTTCTCAAACATGACCGGACAGTATGATGCTTGCTGAACGCGACCACTGGACCATCTATAGCACACGTCCTCGACATAAAGAGCTGCGAGATCGTATCCACCACCAGCGAGCCAGCTGAGGTTGCGTAATGATTCGACTGCGAAGGTTACATGCGTAACAGTGTCTGCCTTGCTGAATCGATAACACGCGTTCGGAAACATGTTGCGGAGCAGTGTAGCACTTGTCGTAAAAGAAACACTAGCGCAAGTCCTGCTCGCCTTGACCGAATGTCTGATCGGCCATGTGCTCAAAGACCATTGTCGTGGGCCGGGAAGCGGGCCGAAGCTTATGGGCTGCCGCCATTTTGCGTTCTGTTCTTGCCACTCAAGCTGTCGAAGCAAATGAGTAGACGCATGAACTTCGTCGTGACTCAGACCGTAGTTGATGTAGTCATAGACTGACGGATACTCAGCACTCGCTCTCCAAGGCATCAGGGTCTACTCACCTTTGAGACCATCAAGCTTCGTCGTTTTCTTGTTAGGATCTGATCCATCGCCACCAACCTGCCGACTGTATTCTTGAATCGTCGAAGCCCGCTCGAATCGTGCTTGATTGTACCACTGTAAGCGCTGCGGCACCTGTGGAGGCGTTACCGACCGATCGAGCATGATTGCTAATGAGACCGCGTCTTCAATAGCCATAGCGCCGCCCTGAGCAAGGTGTGGTGTGAACGGGTGTGCTGCGTCTCCAACGACCGCTAGACGATCTCTCGCGAAAGTTGGCAGCTGGGCCATATCGAAGAATGGATACACCTTGACTCCTGCAGGATCAGCCTTCTCCAGTAATGCGATCACACTCGGATGGAAGTCCTTGTATGTCTCCAACAGGGCGGACTTGGAGGCCGATTTATTGTAGTCATTGCTCGCGTCTGATAGTCTGGCCGGGTGAACACATACGAAGTTGAGAAGCTGGTTGTGATAAGTTGGATAGAGGACAATCTTTCGATCGGGCCCGTACCACATATCCATCGAGCCATGTGTCTGGACCAGTGGCCGTGTGACGGGATCAGCTTCGACAGACTCTCGGGATATGATGAACCGGAAGGCGCTGCTGTCAGTGCGAAAAGTCGTGGGCGGAACATGCATAAGAGCCCCGCGCGTTCTAGAGTGAACACCGTCCGCTCCAATCACTAAGTCTGCAGAATGCGTTGTTTCGTCGGCTAGAGTGACGGTAGCGGACTCTGAGTCTGCCAGCACTACCGATGAAGCAGTCTGGATCTTCACGGGTATGCCTGATCGAGCTGGACTGGTCGCGGCTTCTCGCAGCTGTGTATGAAGATGTGCTCGGTGCGCTTGCAACCATGGCTCAAGGATCTTAGTTCTGTGGTACGATATTGGGAGGACGACTTACGTTCTGCCATCGTACAGAATCTTTCGCGTTGTCGGTGACACGCACCACCACGTTGTCTGACGAGATGAACCTGGTCTGCGATGCTATTACTTTCATGTCAAGCCTCAATAAGTGGAATAAGACGTACTTGAACCAGAGGCACTGCTCCGCTGTCCCGCGGATCGATACCGATGTAACTCAACGCACCCATCGCATTGGGTGTGATGTGAATAGCGGCCCCGACTTCGTTGTTGAAACGTGATTGCTCGAAGACCTCGACGCGATGACCTTGCTTCCGCAAAGCGATTGCTGCTACAAGACCTCCAATACCGGCGCCAGCGATGATTATGCGGAGACATGGCTGCTCGTGCTCCTCACCGTTGCGAAGGCAGTGAGCTTCCGCTGACGTCGTACCATTGGTAGAATCTACCATCATGACCTAGCACGGAAATCTAGGTTCTCTTTGATGCGGAGTTGATAGTGCGGCTGTGAACTTCCCATGTTTTGGGTGATTGCAACACATTGTATATATTCCGCGGAACATAGTAATTACGTGGGATGATTGAACTGTGTCGAGACCGAGAGAATCGCCATCCAGGTCGGTTCGGCAGCACATGCTCGATTTGAGTGGACTCGATGGTGTAGGCACACGGATTTCTGTGGTCAAGAAGCGCGTGAACCAAGTTCGTACCCGTCATTCTTGGCAGCGTGGTGTCACTTGGCGGAGGATCGTTGCGGAATGCGGAGGAAGAAGATCCGCCGTGGGGTACCGAAACCCTGGGGTAGTTCGGCCTTCGCGTAGCTTTTAGGCCGAGCGTTTGTCAGCAGAATCCGCCTTGGCTGAGCAAGGTACGATCTGGATGACTCCGCGACCACTGTTGGTGCCCGCACTTTTGCATGGGAGGAATCGTGGGGTAGTCGGTGGGTCTGGGGTAGCCCGCGAGCCCGCCCCAGGTGTCCCAGGTGTCCCGCGTGATGGCAACATTCATGAGGCCATCAATCGCGACTTGTCATCAACCAAGAATCGACAAAATCGCTGCCGGAACATCTGGCACGGTGTGAGCGATGTTAGTCCACGTCCTGGCGCCTGCGTGCGTCGCTATTCTGTTGCTGTTATGGAAGGTAAGTTCGATCGTCTTGCGACTATGCAATGTTCGATCCTGAACTTGTGCACAGATCATCGAGCGTCTATTCTTTAGCCCTCTCCGCGGCATTCCAGGGCCTTTGCTCGCAAAGATCACACCTTACTGGCTCATTTTCGTTGATCTGGCGGGAAATCGAACAAACACGATTCATCGTCTTCATAGACAGTATGGATCGACTCTACGCATCGGGCCAAATGAGGTATCCTTCTCAAGTTCGGACGCAGTGAAGGAAATCTACAGCCAGCAGACAGACTTCATGAAAAGTGGTTTCTACGATGCTATCGCAAAGCCCGTGCCTGGAATCTTCAGCATGAGGAGCAAAGCAGAGCACGCGCAACGACGACGATTGCTTAGCCATGCATTCTCTCAATCGAATCTTCTCAACACCGAGCCCTTGATCAGACAGCAGATACAGAAGTTAGTGGCACGAGTAGATGGAGCAGCTGGTGGGACACTGGACATGTTGCTCTTGTTTCGTCTGCTCGCTTTTGACATTATCGGTTAGTAATTTATGTGCTGAGGGAGCAATACACTAACGGCATGCAGGAGAGTTGTTTCTTGGGCAATCATTTGGAGGACTTGACTCAGTCTCTACCCCAGATTTCCTTGCTGACATGGATAACACATTCATGCTAGCTGGCGTTCAAGGTAGCTTTCCACTAGTACATTCACTGCTGCGGTACATACCTCTACCAACATTGAAGGATTTCCTCGCATCACGCGTGCGGCTCACTGAGGTATATACTTTCCCTGCCTATGTGCTCCGATAGCCTGCTAAGAGATCGCAGTATGGAAGAAATGCTTTCGATAGCTATATCGCGCAGCACGGGCGCGACTCAGGGCGTAAAGACCTTCTGACGAAGATTTTGACACCAGTCAGTCAGAAGGAAAAGCTGTCCGACTTCGAGGTACACACGGAGATCGGAAACCTGGTATTCGCAGGCACTGGTTGGTCCCGCATTCCAGTCTCGGTCACGCAGCTGATAGCATCAGACACAACAAGCACCACGTTGACATACCTTTTCTGGGAGCTTGCCGTTCATCCCGAATGGCAAGAACGCTTACATGCAGAGCTATCTGTCCAGCCACAATGGCAAGAAGGCATTCCTCGACAACAGGAAGTTTCAGACTTGCCTGTTCTATCAGCTGTCATCAATGAAGCGTTACGACTTCACCCAGCTGCCCCGGCGAGCCTGCAACGAGAGACGCCTGCAGGAGGAAGGCTTCTAGGCGGCTTCAAGATTCCACCTGGGGTACGTCCACGCCCAGTATGTCTGCTCAGCCCAATGCTAACGGAGTGACAGACTGTTGTTTCTGCGCAATGCTACACAACTCAACGTGATCCAAACGTCTTCAGAAACCCTGACACCTTCATACCAGAGCGCTGGCTGGATGGCAAAGAGCAGACGAGTGAAATGAAAACTCTCTTTATGCCTTTCTCACTAGGTCCTCGAGCTTGCCTGGGCAAGAATCTGGCGATGATGGAACTGAAGCTAATCACTGCGACTTTAGTCCGGTCTTTCAGTGTCGGAGTAGCTTCGACAACTACCGCGAAAAGCATGTCTATGAAAGACCACTTCTTGGTCTTACCGAAGGCAGGGACTTGTGATCTGATTTTCGAAAGGCGCTTTTGAAGTTCGACGTAGCCAGATATATAGATTGTATACTATCCATCTAGACACAAATGCTACAGAGTGTACTCTACGGTCGACTCGAGCACGAAAGACCTGCGACCAACTTCTAGCTTAGGCCTTAATGCCTTATAGCGCCAATGTGCTGTATACAGCACCCATCTAAGTGCCCGCGATAGACACAAGTAATGCTACAACAAGTCGTTGCTTCTCAGCTTTGGAAGATTCGTTGTGGGATAGTACAAGTCTTCTAATAGTGGAAACTCGTTCTTATACCTACCAAGCCGCCTCTCTTAGCTTAATAGCATCCAATCATTCGGTCTTGCGGGCTTGCACAATGATCTTGAGAGGAGGTTTCTCCCAGAAAACGTATATCTGCTGCGAGGTACCCCAATGCAGGCTTTCTGGATGCAGCTCCAAGTCAAAGTTCCATAAGATCCTCGCAAGCGTCATGCGCATTTCAGCGTTTGCCAGACTTGCACGAGTCAGATTCAACGGGTGTAGTGCATCTGGGATCAACTTACTTCATGCCCAAACAGTTGCGAGGTCCGTATGAGAACGGCTCGACTACGTCTCTTGCATCTTGCGTATACAAGGCATCGTTCATCCATCTCTCCGGAATATATTCCGATGAATCCGCAAAGTTGTGAGGCGAGTGATATGCTGCGTAGTGGGGAATCGAAACGACCGCCTGGTCCCCATTATTAGTAGTCAAGGCCAGGTGACTTCTTGCGGCGACTTACCTTTCCAGCAACCCAAGACCCATCTATAAATGCTCCACTGTCTGGTACGATACGCCCTAGACCAGATGGAATGGGCGGATACATTCGCAGCGCCTCTTTGAGTGATGCCAGAAGGTAAGGCAGTCGTGAGACCGCTTCGAGGGTGATCTCCTCCTCGCGTGCGAAAGAACCACGAATCTCTGCGAGAAGCTTGTGATACTTCTCTGGATTCTTCAAGAGCCAGAAAGTCACGCCGCTCAGCAAAGTAGCTGTGGTCTCGCTGCCGGCTACGATTAGGATGTTAGCGTTCTCCCCAATCTCGTCTAGCGTCAATCCCTTGCCGTCTGTGTGTCGCAAGATGTGGGACATAAAGTCAGGGTGATCCGTTGGGCCTTGCTGGACGCGCTGCTTCGCCGTCTCAAAGCTTAGCTGTTGATGTTGCAGCTGATTTCGTATAAGCTTCTTTGGAAGAAACCACTGCATGATTGGGAAGAGGCTGGGATGTCGCTTGAGAGACTGCATGAGTGTGGACAGCTTGAAACCGTCGAAGATCGACGCTACCCAAGGATGGTAGCCACCGCTGTCCAGGCAGCCAAATGTTTGGCCGAAGGACAAGTCGCCCAGGATGTCGAATGTCATGAAGTTGAACCACTTCACCATGTCTATGCTGTTGTCTGTCTGCTGACTTTGCTTTCGCATCGCATCGATCAACTTGTTCACGTAGCTCTCTATCAACTTTTCTTGCGCTCGAAGCGCTTTTTCTGAGAACGCGTGCGACAACAAGCGCCGCATTCGACTATGGTCGGCATCGTCGGCGATCAGGATATTACTACTGTCGGTCATTGTGGGCCTGTACTGTCGCAAATCCTTCGACATTGCCTCGCGCGACGATGTCCGATAGCCATAGATGTCCTTCCATGCTCCCGCGCCAATGAAAGAGACGTCATTTGGAGCGTAGCGTACAATAGGTCCATACTTTTCGTGGAGTTCAGCTAGAGCAAATGGCCACTTGCCGGCTATAAGCTTTCGCAGATAGAATAGGTCGGTTATTGCGTAGAGTTTGGGTCCAGGCAGGCTAGCAAGTGAATGGAAGAAGCAGTTGTAGGTGGCCACAGCGATGCATCCGATACATAGCTAGTTGTGTGTCAGTAAGTCACAATCTCGCATCCATGATGTAACACGGATTCAAATGCGTCATCTTTCATACCAGTAACAAGAAGAAACCTAGATAAGTGAGCAGCGAAATGTTGGGCGCTGTCACAAAGGATAATGTATTGAGTGCAGCCATTTGTGGTGTTGCCGAAGGCTAAAGGGAACTTCGCTTGAGACACACCGTAGTCCTATGCAACAGCAACGTCTTTCTACGGCGGAATAGATACTCGGCAAAGGTCTGGGGTAACGGCTCCAGATACTGGGGTAAGGGGGAGCCCGGGCATTGGCAAAGCGGAGGCCGATTTCCGGTGGAAATAGCTGACAAAGCCGGAATACGGGAGACGTCCGGGTTCAAAGGCTGGACCGCTCGGTAAAGAGGCTTAGAAGCGGAACAGACTATACTTGTAACGGCCACATAAGCTACATCGAATCCCGAAAGCATTGTCGTTAGGGTGGGACTGAACGGCGTCCGCTTGGCAGCGTGCTATGGGCCATTGTTGGCGGCCAACGCCGGAGGAATTGCATACGCCCGAGCTAGCTTGAAGCCGTCATCCTGATAGAAATACGCCTCGCACCTGTTTTGAGCCTCAGGATAGCAGCAGAGTTTGGTAAGCATTGAGTCGAACATAGTCCGCGAATTGTACGGGGCGAACGTCCATCAATCTAAGCAGCAATGACTAAATTGGACCTCTACTATCACCCATACTCGATCTGCTCCCTGCAAGTACTGTACACCTTGGCGATCGCTGCAGCATATACGGACGCAGGAAAGGGCGTTCCAGAGATAGAACAGCATTTCGTTGACATCTTCAAAGATGACCAGCTCGAGGAAACCTTCCTCACGAGGATCAATCCCAAAGGCCAGGTAGGCAACGGACCAGCATTCTACAATAACATGAGCTCATGCAGCACAGGTCCCGGTCCTAACATCCACAGAACTGCCATCGCCAATAGCCGATAGTCTGTTGATCACCAAGTATCTCATGGACCGTTGGCCATGCTTGAGCCCGCCTGAACACGCTGCTATGATAGAAAACCTGCTGGACGAGATCCACACTTTGAACTACTTCGCACTATCATTCCCAGACCGTCCACAGATCGCCGATAAGCTCGTCAGTACCGTGGAAGAACGACTGGCAAGATCTAACCTTAGCCTCAAATACGGAGAAGCACTTGCGTACAAGCTATCTGTGTAAGTAAGAGACCATCAAATACGTTAGTTCCGTGACTAATGAGTGAAGCACAATCGAAGAGAAGTTCAACGGCATCAAACCTGAAAATACAGAGATCAACGAAGGGAAAGCCAAGCGACTGTTTGCTAAGCTAGAATCTCTGCTGCACGAGAGCCCGTGGCTGCTTGGCCTGAAGCAGCCCACAGCATTGGACGCTCACGCAGTCATTCTGATCGCAAGATTATCCGACGTTGGTCGTACAGCTATCGTCCCGAAAAGGTTGCAGATGTACGCGGGAGCGGCTTTCGAGACACCTGTGCTTCAGAGCGTTATGCAGGGACGACGTACGATGATCTCGAAGGCTTAGCAGTGCTAGTTGCTGTCCGTGTGCTCAGAGTTAGTGCTCGGGTCAAGGCCCTGCTAGGAAGGATTAGGGTATGTAGTTATGCTAGGTGTTCGGTCGGTGTGCTCAGGGCTAGCTTCTGCTGGTGCTGCATGAGAAGGTTCATGTTCTAGCCCAACAACATAAGTGGATCTGTTACCAGGCTCCGAAGAGATGCTGCATACAAGGCCCGTTCGGGTAGTCGAGATCTGTTGTGGATCTGCGCAGTGGTGCAAGGGAAGCTGACTCTCACGCAGCAAGACATGCTTTGTATGAGTCATGTTGATCTCTTCATACTCGTCCTCACCGATCAGCATTCTATGGCATAGTGAATTGTCGGAATTACGTGGGGAAGCTTGATGATGCAGACTGTTTGGCCCGTGCAAAGCATCCTCTGCTCCTGTTCCTCTGATTTGTATCATGCGCATTCCGGAAGCAACCGATGCACAGCTGATATAGTGCTTCTAGACTTTGTACCACTGTCGAGGTGTTCAGCGATAGCACACTCAACTCGCGCTGGGGGGTCGTTGCCATCCCTTCTGTCTTAGCGCCGGGCCAACCCACTTCAGGGCGATGGTGGGAACGAAGAAGACGATGTTGACCAGCGCAAACACCAACCATGCGTACTGGAAACCAATGCTCTCGCCGAGTGGTATCCTATGCAAGCATCGTCAGCACGGAAGATGATTAAATCCGAGAACTCAGGTTCTCGGACAGAGCCGGACTTACGCATAGAATGATATGACCATACTGAATATCGATCGAAAAGCATTCAGCAGGAAGCTAATCTCGGCGGACTGTGGCTTGTAGCACTGCATTTCAAGCACGAGCCGTTAGCGAAAAGCTCTTCGCTCGACCTCCGCCGCTTGCGTATTCTCGAAGGAGTACTCACATCAGTCGTGTAAGCGTAAACAACCGTCGTTGCAACCTGCAGACCCAGATTCGCAATACCCATTCCAAACGCACTTCCAACCCAATGCACAGTCTTGTGCTTGCTCAAGCAGACTCCTTCGATGATCAAGCCTACTGGGACCAGCAATCCGAGCCAGAGAAGGTTGAGCCTCGCTTCTGGCAACTTCTCTCCATTATGGTGTTTTGCGTGCCTGACCACCATGTAATCAACAATCCAGCCAGCGTTGGCTTCGCCAATCAAGCAGCCGATCAGCAGTGGTATCGAAAGCATCAGCCCTGTCTGAGAAGTGGTAAAGCCATAGAACTCGCGGAAGAGCTGAGAACCCGTGGTCGCAAAGATGACCGAGCCGTAGCCAAACGCCGTCATGTAGTAGAGGCCAGGTAGGGTGATGGGCAAGTAGCGAAGCATAGTGATCGGGCGGATGAAGTCGCCAAAGCGAAGAGATCGATTCGAATCCAGGCGCCTGAACGTAAACAATCTGGCCATGATGGAGCTGTCCTGACGCGGCTCTTCAGACGTGCTTCTCGCAAACAGAGTCTCGGGCAGGCAGAAGAGAATCAACACGAAAGTGCCGAGTTGCATGAAGCCCTCGAAGCATGATCAGCACTGAGCACCACACCGCTGTACCCTTCTAGGCCGCTAGACGGTCTACTTACCGGAATTCGATAACACCATTCCCAACCCACGTATTGTGCCACAAATCCACCCATCAGCGGCGCCACATGCGGACCATTCGTCAAGAACAACGTAAATATGCCCATGTAGAACCCACGCTCATGCATGAAGTATAGATCACAGATCGTCGCGGCACCCAAGGCACCCGGTGTACCTCCGAATATTCCATTGAATGCTCTCGTAGCCAGCAAGCCGGACCAGGTTGTACAGTATCCAGCCGCAATGTTTGTCACAGCGGCGACCGCACAGCTGATCAGGTAGACGGGCCGGCGACCGTACACATTGGCACAAGGCACAAGTAACAGTGGACCAATGCCCGCGAAGCATATGTACACTGTCAAAGAGTAAGACGCCTCGACTGTAGTGATCGAAAAGGCTCGACCGATGACCACGAACGCCGGATTGGCAACGGCGGCAGCCATGGGCCCGAGAAAGGCAAGCCAGCTGACCTGGAGGACGAGAGCGAGCTTGAGGACTGGACTCCAGTTGAGAGGATCGCCGGGAGAGTCGGACGGTTGTGGGAGGAGAGCAAAGCCATGCTTGTCGAGCTTAGGCTGCGCATCGTCGCCTTGAATCTTCTGCTCGGTTGATGTGATATCGATCGTAGAGTCCTCGACTTCATGGTGGCGAGCGTCTTTCTCCATCGTTATACAGCGACGCGCATCGACGACGTTATCTTGAGAGCGTGCAAAACAAAGACAAGAAAGCAGTGAAGGTGTCCCACCACCGCAAAGGCTAAGTTTTGTGTGACTGCTGATCCTGACGGACCTGCTTGCCCAAGCCATACGTGCGCCCTCACGCAGATTGGACAGGGGCAGCCAGTTCCCAGACCAATAAGCATTGCTGAAGCATGCCTAAGGCTGTCGATCTCGGGGTTGTGATGGGCACGGCAGTTACATTTGGCAAAGCAATGCGGGGAAAGTGTCGATCTTCTGGAGAAGTCTGCGGGACCAGAAACCAGAAGCTCGCAATGTTCGGCCGTGAGGGGAAACAGGCTGAATTGCAGTACCCACGGACATCTCGAAGCCTGCAGTGACAACGTGGCGAACAATGTATGACCAAGGCACGAGGTTGGCGAATATAATGTCCCTCCTAAGTTGTGGTGGCCGGAATGCTAAAACGGTGTAAAGCGAGCTCGACGACAAGTGATGCCTCCACCGAAAGCGACACCGACGACAGCTTGGACCCAGTGAGTAGGATACCCTTTCGCGCAAGCCCCCAATGATGGCCAGCCGCCGGCAGCTCGTTGTCGCCGTTGTCTCCCGAGACCCCTGCGCGAAGGGCCACGAACGAAAACATCCACAGCCGCGAACACTAAATTCCAGACCCGCGCAAAAACGCATACACCGATCCACTCTAGCAAGCTCCGACCTAGCTGCCATCCTGAGCACACCGACGAGCATAGAAGACGCACATTGGTGTAAAATGCATACCCTAATCCTTCTAGCAGGCCCTATCCTAGCACTAACTCTGAGCACACTGATTAGCATAGCAGACGCACGTTGGCGCTTTGCCTTGTCGGTGGACCACAGCGTGAGCACCTTGGCTTGACTTCGTAAAGCCGGCGGCCAGCGCCCTCCCGTCCACTCCTTCTGACGCCATCTGTTTGGCCGTCTAGTCCTGTACGGACCATGATTGCCGCTGGGGTCGACGTCCTTCCGTGATAGTGTTGTCGACTATGCCTTCATCGGCTCAGCAGGCTCATCCAGCGCGGTCGTGGAAAAGAAACCGCCGAAGCTAGTCGCGAAGTCAGCCGACGAAAGGGGTCGGAGGCAAGCCAGAGAGCGAAGGACGAAGGTGCAGAGGCCGCGAAAAGCATTGGGCCTGCGACTCGGTGGCTTTGGACCATTTGCTCATGAGACCTTTCTGGGCTGTGCTTCGGTGCGCGGTGCTTGCGGGTTTTTGGCGCTCGATAGGATATGACAGCGTAGGCTTCGCGATCAGGAGTCGCGCGTGTTGCAGTGACCTCATGCATAGGTATGGACAGCGTCTGACTCTAGCGAACCGCGGGAACGTGCGTGTTGCGCTTCAGGATGCCCAACAAACCCACCAAAGCAGCATTGTGCTTGTGAGCAGCTCCTTCTGAATTGGTGGGTGCTTGTCGGGCAGCCTCGACTTCGCGTCAGCCTGGCGTGCGTAATGTGTGAAATGCTCCTGGTAGACGTGATGTTTGCGACAGCTGCGGCTTTGCGGGCGGGCATGGCGTTTGTAGTGATGCGGATGTGGAAGCTGATGATGCACATGCCGCGGGTGTCGGAGCTAAGGGTGTCGGTGCTTTTGGATCCACTGTCGATGTCGGTCGCGGCCTAGACGGTAACGCGACGAAACTGTCTTGTGCAATCGCTGCGGGATGTCGATGGCTAAAGTCATGTGCGTAGTGTTGTCGACCTCAACGGAGGTATTCTCTTCCTTGGGGCGCTCAACCCCCCAAGGCCTCAGACTCGAGACTCGAGGGTGGTCAAGTGGTGAAGTAAGGCAGAGGAGGCTTTGAAGCGGCTCGCGTCAGTAGTCATGCCTCGAAGTCGCCGACGACATGGCTTCGCCGCATTCGGCTCGTTATTGAGCCCACCGTAACCTCCGGCGCTGCGTCGCGAGCTCGACAGCCCGAGTAATGGTTGCAGACCTTTGTCGTGAATACATCGCCATCACCTTTGCAGCCAACAACTCATGCAGTTTGGTGGTGCAAAAATGCTTCTGAGCCGGCTTCGTCCGCCCGTGGACAAAAGTTTGGAAACGGGACAGTGGGGAAGGAGCTTGGCAGAGGAGGTTGTGCAGGAGGGCGTTTGCGGGAGGGTTGTCTGCGGGAGAGTCATATTGTGGCATAAGGAGGCGTCGAAGGGAAACGTAGTGAATGCGTGTGTCGTGGATAGGAAGGTCGCAAACTTCAAAGCCCTCTGAGAGCAAGTCGTACGTGAGGGGCGCGAACGAAAAGGAAGTGGGCGAGAAGGGTGCGGTTGAAGAGGTTGTAGGCGAGAGAACCCTCGAAGGGGAGGTCTTCGCCGAGGAGGCCGGCGAAGCGTGGCTTGTGAAAATACCCGAGAAAGCTGTGGGCAAGAACAGTGGACAAGAGCAACGAAAGCGAGGCTCGTGGTCCGCGATCGCGGCCCAGGTAGCGTCCGTCGTGAGTCAAACCTTCGCTATGAGATCGGGTCGGCCGAAGATCTCGAGTACGCGGGCGGGATTGTAGCTCGTCAGGTCAGGATGACATTTTGTGGCGGCCGCGGCGTGGATGCCAGCTCTCGACACGGTTTGTGGTGGTGATTGTCTTTCTTGTTCTGGGTGAAGCGCCGAGGAGCGCTTCGATGGCCGGCGAAAAGAGAAGGCGCTTCTCCCCAATAGCGTAGAACGCGAGTAGGAGGATATGTAACGACGAGCCGTTGAGGAAGAGTTTCCTCGAGCGGTGCTGAGTTGGGCCGTGAGTATGTGCCGACAATGATGGAAGAGAACATGCGCAAGGCCTGCGATGTGCTCAGCCTGCAGTCCTCGTGAAGTCCGCGGGAGATGTGCCTGGCTGCTAATTCGATGGCTCGGGAAGGTGCTGACCAGGATGTCAATTTGGGATTGCTGAGTATGTGCCGCTGAGCCGCTTCGAGGCATATCAAGGATAAAGTGAGGAACTTTGAAGACCGAGGCCAAGCTGAAATCGAGGCAGACGACCAGCAGAGACGTGACAGCGGTCTTTCTCGACGGTTGCGTGCCGAGCATATGTTCTTCTTCAATGGCAGCTCCGCGCACGGTGGTGGATCGAGGACGAGTCCGAGGAGAAGGGGATCGAGGTCGAGGAAGGCGAGTCCGAGGAGGTCGCGTTCGAGGACATCGAGGTCGGGTCCGAGGAGGTCGAGCTTGAGGCAATCGATGCCAGGGACAAGTCTTTCGAAGAGGTTGGCCAACAATGGGTGAGGCACCATCGAAGCCGATGAAGAGGCCGTCCCTGTCGAATTTGACTTGCCGTGTGACCAGGGATATACCGTAGTAGAGATATGTAATTAGACGAGCATGTTGTAGCTTTATTGTTCGAGCCACGCTGAAGCCGAGCTGTACGTGTTTAAGAGCGCCCAAGCTGTCATTGTGGTTTTCCTGCCGGGTTTCAAGGGTGATGGTATGGTCTTCTTTCAGTGTCTTTTTGAGGTGGGCGGCGAACCAGAGCACGCTTCAAGGGGCGCCAATCAAGGCTCGCTGCGACGATTGCGGAAGTGGAGGCATGGTCACCATTGGCCGCGGAGAATCTGTGCATGACTTCGCGAGATAGATCAAGGCCGACGCAGAGTATCATATTTTGAGACGGCAGCCACGATGCGGCCACCTTCCTTGAAGACAATTTGCTGTGGATGTATGCTCTTCCTTAATGGCGCAGGATGGTGACACGGGACTGCTTGGTCGAGAACGTGAACTGCTTCGAGGAATTCACAGCTTTGAGTATGCCGTCGAAGTTGACATCAAGTAGGCGTGTTTGTTGATTGCGCAGGGCGAGTTCGAGAGCCTGATCCCAGCGGAAAAGACGTTGCCCGCGTTCGAGGGTCTTCTTTGTGGAGGCCTAGGGATGGGCCAGTACACGCCTCCACATTGGAGTGACGAAGTGACTGATTTCTCGAGGACTGTGAAGGCCGGGGCATGAGCAATAGCACGACGTGGCTTGATGGCTGGCGCGGAGGGCTTCGTATGGTCTTCTTCGGTGGCTGCTGAGCTTGATCCGCGCCTCGAACACGATGCAGTAGCAGATTGGGCGCGTGCCCGGAGCAGGTTAAGATCGAGTGGTGCAATCATCTTCGAGTCGCCAGATATGACGCGTAAGACTGACTTGAAAACGGTCTCTGGTATCAAAGCTGATGGGACTGCGGCATGGATGTTTCGAGGGTTGATGATAGTGTGGAATGCTCTGAGGACGTCAACGGAGCGGACAACTTCTGCGCAGCCGGCAGATTCTGTGACGTGGACCTGGCTGAATGACTGAGAGGACTAGTGTAGGTAGCTGCTCGGACTTTGGCGAAGGACGAAGTGGTCGACTTCCTCGATAGCTGCAGAGGATGCAACAGCAGCGTCAGAGCGATGAGTGGTGTGGATCGCTTCACAACTTTAACGACTCAGACAATGCCGTGAGTCAACTCGAGATCGATGACTTGAGCACGTTGTCGATGGAAACGATGCATAGGCGACGTTGACGTTGAACATGGCTAAGTCCAACAATTCTTGAGGAAGTCGCGACGCGTGTGCGGAAACAGCTCCAGGCGCGACGGCACAGGCAGTATGACGTATGCCCCATGTGTCAGAAATCACGTGAGCGAAGCAGTGCATCAAAATCCTGCTCCAGGCGCACACTCATCGGCGTTGCGCCCTCGCAGCACACGTAGCGTGAGTATCTTGCAGCGCGCGAGGTCAAGGGAAGTTGTATCATGATTGGGGAGCGCGGCACAATAAGATACGGACGTGGGCAAGGGACAATCAGAGTCATGGGAGCGTCTGGCCCAAGTATATTCTGGCGATCCTGCCACTGATGTGAACACATAAGGGATTCCCTGAAAGCGCAGCGCAGTGCTACCGGAAGACTTAGCAGCGATGTGGTAGCTGATAAAATCTCTCGAGACAGTCACTGTGGGCTCGTTGTCACTAATCCGATCACGAGACCGCCGCTGCGCACCTGCCGTCGATGATCGAGTATGCGCTAGTTAGCTTGCGGCTAACATGTAGATGAAAAAGAACCCACAGCTCAACTATACAACAGACTCGACCCACTTCGGCCAGTCGCCAATAGCAAACTGAGTTTCGGCTTGATTTCTCTGCAGGTTGTCAGATCATCAACAGCATCTTGCGAGGCTTCTACAGGACCACAGCCTGTAGACACATGGTCACTCACTAATTCCCACACCTCCGCTCCCAGAGTGACGGAGTCCTTTCGATCCTGCTCCTCGCCTGCAAGGCCTGCTGCAAAGCACGTCGGCATATAGTGATCGTCCGTTCCATGGGCATCACGGTAGTTGGGATGCTTCATGAGCCGTACCACTGCGCGTTTCAGTTCGGGACCACCTCCATTTTTGCACAGAGCGTCTTCCAACGCCTGACGAAACTCCAGGTGCGTGCCTTCAGGAGGGAGTTCCTGCGCAAAACTGTCCCGATACTTGATCTGGTATTTCCAATCCGTGCGGTATAAGTTGTGCACACCTCCACCTGATGCCACGAAGAGGTAGCCTTCCTGGCGCAGCGGCCGAAGCACTCGACCAATCTCAATGTGAAAGTGAGGCTCGAAGTACGAATTCTGCGAGACTATCGTCACTGGGGGACAGCCGTTAGGAAACATCCGGAAGAGCATGGGAAATGTGTCGATACGCCAGTCGAATGTCGGATCGGCTTCACATTCAAATCCGGCGTTCTTGAGCATGGAGATGCACCTCAGTGCGGTCGTAACGTCCGTGTTAGGGCTGTACTCGGCGTATTTGGCCCGCTCGACCAGTGGAATTGGCTGGGCTTTTGCATTTGAATTGGCGCAAACTTGAATCTTACGGCCAGGGACGTTCCAATGCGCACCCTTGGGAAGCAACATTAGTCTGGCATCATTCGGAAGACGTGTCGACTCACCATAATAATAACTCCTTTGATACCATATCTCAACGCCTGCTCGCCATGCTGGAGCCAGTACTCCCGAATGTGGTTCTCGTCGCCGGTGAGAAGGGTTGTCCCGTGGGACAAAAGGAGCACGGGTGGTTGTCCTTGAGTTCGATCCATCTGTACAAATATTTTGACGGACTTACACAAGAAGTCAGAGCACTATGGGGTTGCTTAAGCACCAAGTATACTGAAACGAGAAATGAAGTGGCATCCATGGATAACAAGCTCAAGTCGTGTGTCGTACTCTTTCGGCATAGTGGTCCCCCGGAATCGGTACCTTCCACTACCCGTAGTGCCTGACGCACAGGCTACGGACCATCTGAAGAGCATATGCTCAGTAACGACCTCATCATGGGTGTTGCTAGGACTCTTAATCAGACCGCTCTACACGCAGGCCAGCTTGTCAAGCCAACAAGCCGAGTAATCGGCTGCTTACAATCTTAAATTGACTAGGTAGAACAAGGAGGAATATTGATTTCAACGAGACCATGAGCATACGGTATTTACTACGGACAAACGCTTGATCGAAGCCTGGCTACTATGATCTTGAACCATTAGCCCGCGGCGGCAACCACATCTCCTCATCCTCAGTGGCAAAACTGCCCCTCACCGTTAGCATCATCCCGGAGCAATCTAAGTGAAACCTAGCATCTTCGTAGACGCCTTGACCACGAGCAAGAGCACGATTGAAAGTTCGAGAGGGTGTTATGCAGAGTGTATACAAAACATTTGTTATTTTGAATAACGCCTTCTATGCTGATGGACAGTCACCACTCTCCGGCGACTCGATAGTGCCAATAATTGTAGTCCAATCCCAACCACCTCGGCATGCCTTCCAGAAACTAAAGAGCACCAAGTCAGCCAGTGTCTTGCCATCTGACAGGTCTTTCAGCCCAAGACTCACCCGTAAAATCTCGCATCCTCGAAACATCATTGTCACCATGACGGCTTCTCGTGTGCTACTGGTGAGTCTGTCCCATTCAGGATGATAGCCTGCCGACCGATAATCTGGGATTCGCCGATGGTCCGTAGGCCACCAAGAGGGATTGTGTTCGCGTGTTGCGGCCGCTGCGGTCGACCTAGGCAAGCCCGGCGGATCAAGGGCTGCGCCGGTACGAGCCAAGTGTGCTGTGGCAGGTTCTTCTAGGATGGCTTCGACAATTCTGATTTCTGGAGGTGCGACCTCAGTAGTGATAGTCGCCGACATAGTGGGGGGCTGGGCGGTAGAGCGCAGTTGAACTGCGAAGTTGAGCCTCTCGCAAGCTGGCCTGCGTCGTGGTCGTCGATGTACGGAACAAAATCGTGATCGTGTTGGAGGAAACCTGATGACTCGGGTAGTGGTGGGTCGGATAGCCGCACCCGAGTCGGGATCGGTGCGACTGGAATGCAAGAGCCTGACCCGAGAGCCTCATTGCGCTCACACGCGGTCCTTGAATCATGATCGACAGTCTAAGTCCCGATAACGTACATTGGGAAACAGCCGACCTGCAACAGGATCGTGTGGTGAGTCGATATCCAAACGTCCTCCTAGTAATCTCGGCGGCACACAAATTCCCCCAGTTGATATCCCTTTGGCCGCTTCATACTGTCACCAGAGCATACAGTGCTCGCTCTACCCGACAATGGCTAGCAGCCCTGAGATCACAGCCATCCTTAGCACCGTGAGCGAGGGACGCACGAAGGACCTGAGATACCGACAAAGACAACTCCTATCGCTTCATAGTTGGATCGACACTCATGCAACCGAAATTGCTGGTGCTCTTGCCGCGGATGACGGTCGGTCGCCTCTCGAAGCTGAGTTTGTTCTGTCAGCCGTGTTGAACGAGCTTCGACATCATTACGAGAGTCTCGACCTCAAAAAGGAGCTAGCGGTCGAGTATAGCATCAAGAAGGGCAAAGAAAATCCTGATCGACGAGTTGCCGAAGATCTAGTGTACTTGGTCCCCGCGAGATCGTCGCTTGTCTTCAGTGTCCTCGTTGTATTATGTGCAAGTATCGCAGCCGGTTGCTGCTTCATAGTCGAAGTGAGATGCAACCGAATCTTCCTCTTTTTCCCATACTGACAACTACTAGCTACCAAATGATCTCAGGCTACCCCAGACGTTCTTCGTCGCTTGTTCTCCGAGTCACTGGACAGAAGGGCTTTCATAACTGTCAGCAATCGTCCAATAGAGTCGGTCCTTCGTTCATGCTTGGTAGTTGATCAGGCCAACAGTTCTTCGTCAGACGCCGGTGGCAGAATCCTCACCTGCGATAGCCAGCGCCGAGCTGTGGCAATTGTGGACAGAAGTGCCGATTTGGATCTGGCAGCCAAGGAGATTGCCGCATCGAGATATTTTGTGGGTGGAGAAGGCGACTATGCCCCGGACTTAGTTTTGGTGAATGAATTTGCACGAGCTGAATTTCTCGAGGCCTGGTCCAAGCACTGCACGGCGCTCAGTCATGCAAGATCGGCCATGGACGGATCTTGTTCTAGTGACGGCGCCCTCCATCCAACTCTTGACGTCGGCAAGAGTTTTGTCACAATACCTAGGTCTAGAACACAGGATCCCTGCCTCATGGGCCGAAAACAGCATTCGGAGATGAAAGGTGAAGGTCTTCGACTCGACGAGATCAGTACACGGTAAGTCTATTGGTCGTGCCTCCATTATTCATGATGCGACTAACAAAAGCACAGGCAGGACTTGAACTTTGACGAAGCACGACGAGCCGACACCGTGACTCTACTGGCATACACCAGTCTTGACGATGCTATCGATTCGTTAGCCACCGTGCAACAGAATGCGCTGCCAGCACTGTATGTGTTTGCCGATCTAGCGCCGGCCAAGTATCTGTCACATTTTATCAAGACACATGTTAGTTTTGTCAACCACATCCCAGCCAATCTTTTGAGTGAGTCATCCCAGTCCCAGTCGGCACTGCGATAGCTATTAGAGTTACGGATTTGAGCTAAGCAACATGGCAGTTGGTCCCGTCGCACCGTCTGGCTATCCCGTATCAACAGAATCACGATATCGCCGTGAGATGTTTGAGTCGCCCAGTCCGCAATTTGTCAACGTTGCTGCAAACGAGCTCGGGGTCGCAGATGCTGTCGAGGTGGAGACCAGAACATACAAGAGGTGGCACGAGGCGGCTAGGTCTCCTCTCAAACCGACAGGTCAGCCGCGTGAGGGCGACGTCAACTTCTTTGTGCAGGGTCTCCGCGCCGCGATCGTCGTCTACGTCCTACCGGTCGCGCTAATTGGGATCTTCGGTGCGGGTTTTATGGGAAAGAAAGCGCTTTCGTATCTTAAGGCGAGGTAGAGGATGTGTATTTGGATCGAGACATGGGTGTGCTCTGTGCCTGACTCGCATTCTGCCACTGATCGACGCATGCACCTCCAGTTATCCGTTTTCCGACAATGAGGTTGCTGACACCAGCACGGTCATCCGTGACTGATTCAATGCTACTCCACATCTGACCCTGATTGAGACGAACGTTGAGCGCGTTGAGATCAATTTGCCCGTCTTGACACGTAGAGACCCAGGATGGTCAGGTGTCGGCCCCAAACAAGCATTGTATCCTACCACACCTGCTTGTTCTTCTGAATATACTCCTGCAACGTAATTGGTGGTCGTCCAGTCACCTCCGCCACCACGTCATTTAGTATGGCGAACTCACCGCGTCGAGCTCGATTCTCACCATCAGCCAGTCTCTTTGCGTACGTCGCTGGCAAGCCGAATGACGTGAATCTCTGAACAAGCTGCTCCGGAGAGATTGCCACATGACGTACCTGCCTGCCCAGAATGTTGGTGAAAAGTACTGCTACATCTTCATGAGATAAAAGTTCGCCTCCGACGATGATATAGTCCTGATTAGGCGGTTGTATGGCCATGAGTGCTTGGTAAGCCACAGCAGCAACATCTTCTGTTGAGACAAACGAGATCCTCCCCTCTCCTGTCGCCGAGTAGAATTCTGATCCCTTCTTGATGGTGGGATAGTGGTGCTGTTCGGAGAAATTCTCTGGTCGTCAATCAGTCTACGTGACTCGGCATATGTTTTCTGCTATGTAGATTACCCATAAACCAAGTCGGTCGAAGCACCGCCCACTCAACGCCGAGTCCCTTGAGGTAGGCGTGTGCTTTGCCAGTGCCTGAAGTTGACTCGTCCTCACGAATAGCGCTGAGAAGCACAAAGCGCCGAACACCATGGGCCTGGGCAACATCGATGAAGTGGTTCAAGGCTCTTGATGGGTCGACATTGCCCGGCTGCGACACGAGGTAAACTGCCTGAATGGGATCGGACTGGGCCTGCGGGTGTTCGAATGGGTTTGCGTACGTAGCTGTATCTGACCAGTCGAGTTTCACAGCAGGGATACCGTCTACTTCTTTGCCGGACCTCGAGGCAATGAGAAGTTGGACAGTGGATTTCAAGAGGGCTGTCAGCGGGCGCGCCGTCTTCCCTGACGAGCCGGTAATGAGGATAGTCATTATATGTAAGCTAGTGATCAACGAGGATCGATTTTATCATCTAAATGTCGACTCGATTCACATCACAGTAATGCTATATATGTGTTGATGACATACCTAAGATCTAGCTGTAGGGTATCAGTGTTCTCGAGACGTGATTAGCTTAGAGTGTTCAGATGCATGCTAGACGCATCCTCACTCGGGATGTGGACCACTTTGTCGCGGTTCTTGAATGAAGGAGCCATCAGACAACTCCAGCATCCTTGCGGTGGAGTTGGCGCGAATGGGAACTGTACAGATTCTCAAGTCTGGTGGGAGAATGTCGCTTTGTCCCCTACGTACAGACGCAGAACTTGGGGGTAAGGATATTGTAAAAGCCATGTGTTGTTCTTTAGGTACACGTCACAATGACAAACCTCCAACTTTTGTGCGGGGTCTTGGCAAGGCCAGGCAAGGCTGTATATTCATGCTTCGAGTGACGTAGCTATTTCACCGACTTGGAAAAACTTTCGAAGGATTGTACCTCGATCCCCCCATAATCGTCCGACAGCGTCTTGCCATTGACCTCAAGCTGCTGGGCGTCCTGCAACATGAATATCATCCTCGACCACTTGTCTTTACTTGGTGTCCGCCAAGCATGCATGGTTGCTCTCTGAATTGCGATATCTCCTACACGGAGAAGCCTTGTCTCACCCGAGTCAAGCACCAACTCAACCTCGCCCGCGACCACAATGCCAACATCTAGACTCATTGTCCGGTGCATAGCGGTCGTAGAGCCTGGCGCGAAATTGCATACTCTCAGTACCGTTCCGCCTGGGATTGTTATGGATGGTTGTGCACCCTCGGTGGCTTGTTTGTATTTGGCTAAATCAGCGGAGCCATTGAGGTCGGGCGAGAAGTTGTTGAGGTAAGCCACGAAGAAGTCCATCTCCGGGTTGATTTCTTCATAGACAGCTTCGGAAGGAAACGAGGAGAAAATTGACCGCCCATTATTGTCGTGGTCCGTGATGTACCTGGACTGGTTTGTAAGGCCCGTCCGTGGCGTCGACCCGGATTTGGCTGCCATCTCGAACTCTCTACCGACGAAGGATCTCGATTCAGCCGTATGTATCTAGTGCAGATAATGCATTGTTTCACCAGAGACTCAGATGTACAATCTGAATCGACGGAGGCGGGCGGAGACGACTTTATGTCCGAGTGCTAACAATATCGGTCAATTTGCAAATAGCCTTGACTAGATTGGAAGCTCTCGACCCGATCCGAGTGCATGTGGAAGACTCCAGGTGCGCAAAAAGTATACGTGGTGGTCTCCCACGACTGTGTCACATCAGTTGCGCATTATCCCCGGATACAAGTGGCCCTTCCGTTCGGATGATATCACTCGCATCCGGAGTCGTGTAATGCAGCATCGCCTTGGCTATTTGAGTCTCGGGAATTGCTTGCACCGCCCGAAAACAACGAAAATTGGCCCACAAGCCGAATGGGATAATTGAATCGCCGACCGGACTCACTGCGGCACACGGCTTGGGAGACTCTGTGCCGTTCCTTTAACTTCGGCCGCAGGTGGTCAGAATGCAGACGATTTGATATGTAGATCACACCATCTGCAATTGTCAATCTCTTGCTACAAGCTGTCGCGGAACGCAAACATCACCCAAGATGCCCAATCCGATCAGAGACGATCTGCTTGTCGTGGATGACACATCCTTTCCTTACCTATTCGAGCAGAACGTCACGATACCCATCAAAAGCTTCAATGCAATCGTCAGATGTAACATATACAGGCCCAAAACGACAAAGGAGGTCCCCGTAATCATGACTTATGGGCCATACGGCAAAGACATTCATTACAAAGAGTTGAGTGGATCTACCTGCGATGATTTCGGTGATCGTGCAATTGATCCTCTCCAGTTTTCATGAAAAGTCATACTCCGAGGTCAATTCGAAACATCATTCGGAGCACTCATCCTTTGAGACCCCAGACCCTCGCTTCTGGACTGCTAACGGATATGCCGTACTGCGAGCAGACGAGGTCGGCCTTGGTCAATCTCCGGGGATGCTTGATACAATGTCACAGCGGACAAGTGACGCCTTTGCTGATGTCATCGAATGGGCTTCAGAGCAGCCATGGAGTAACGGCAAGGTCGGCCTCATGGGAATCAGCTACTTTGCTGGTAGTCAGTGGCGAGTTGCTGCGCGCCAGCCCAAAGGCTTAGCTGCGATTATTCCGACAGACGGTATGGCTGACTACTATCGGGACCGATGTCGACACGGAGGCATTCTAACTGGATTCCTCAAATGGTGGTACGACCGCCAAGTTTTGTCCAATCAGTACGGACTCGCCGGAAAAGCAAGCCGCAATTGGGGACCCGATACGATCGAGGGAGACCTTCCAGAGGCCGAACTAGCTGCTAATCGGCGTGATCAAACAATCGACAATGCGCAGCACTTCTATCGTGATGACCCCTATTACTCCTCCCGCGAGTATAATCTCGAGGACATCGTTGTTCCTCTTCTCTCCTTAGGGAATTGGGGAAGCATCATGATTCACCTTCATGGGAATTATGAGGGGTTCCGTCTGGCCAGTTCAGAGAAGAAGTTTCTTCGCATGCTTACAGGGCGTCATGACCTTCCATTTTATGATGATGAGCACGTTGAGGTCATGAAGAGCTTCTTAGATGCCTTCTTGAAAGGCGAGGACAGAGGTGGCTGGACAGATGGCTCGCGGCCTCCAGTGGATCTGATTTTGCGAAAAGGTAATGTTGGGTACAACAATTCTGAGGCTGAGAAAGCGTACAAGCGTCGATTCGAGCACGAATGGCCTCTTGCACGCACGAAGTACACCAAGTTCTACTTAACAGCAGACCGACAGCTTGTGAAATCACCTCCAGAGTTGCACTACGGTCGGGTATCTTATCAGGCTCTCGGGAACGTTAATGAACCTCGTTTCGTCAGCTTCCACTCCGAGCCTCTCGAGAGCGAAACAGAACTTACTGGGTATGTTGTTGCCCATTTGAACGTCTCAGTGTCAGCATACCCTGGTGGGACAGTTCCAGCAGACCTGGACCTATTCCTCACGCTGCGGCATTTTGGGCCGGATGGAAATGAAATTTATTACACCGGTATTACTGGGGAGCCGGTGCCGCTCTCCAAAGGATGGCAGCGACTCAGCCTTCGCAAAATCAACAAGGCACATCCACGACATCGAGAATGGCTTCCTCATCGAGATTATTTCTCTACCGACGTACTACCCGTCATCCCTGGCGAGATCTACCCTGTGGATGTGGAAGTCTGGGCTACGAACGTTATCGCAGAAAAGGGCGATAGCTTCGTTTTGGAGGTTGCCAGCGGCGATACTCAGGGCAGTGGCCTATTTGGTCATGACACTCCGGAAAGGTATGTTGTCTATGCTAGTGCCCTCGAGAAGATACCTATACCTAACTAACACGTTGCGTAACAGATCTTCCGCGAGATTAGCTGGGAACAACCACATTCATTTCAGCTCGAATCACATAAATTGGATTACTTTGCCTATCATACCGGAACTATAGTCTCTTCCGCATGTTTTATAGTGTGCAGTCAATGAGCAAAAAGTTGAAGGCAGTCTACTAGGGTGCAATCTTCAGCTGCACCAATACGTAGTGCTTTTGTGGGCGAAGTTCGTGACCGCGTCGAATCCCACGACCTATACCATTAATGAAATAGTGCCATGCTTGTCAAGATGACAGCCTTGCGCAGCCTTGCCAAGGCCAACGGTAGATAATATTGGAGGTCAGTAATACCTTTTACGACCTGTAAGTAACTATGACTACCATTCAACAACGCCATCATGCAAGGCGCGATGCTCTGGCGCTGTGGTCGCTTTGATTACCAGTACCTAATTTGCTGTTTGATGCAAGATGCATTCCCTGAGCCTGGGGAGAATGCGGGGATTCTGGGGAACGACCCCGCTCTCGGTTAGTGGCCCACGACAACCGAAGCATAGAAATCGCTTTCGCGAAACGTTCTATCACACTCAACAACTTTTCAACTGTTTACATCTAGTGATGGGATGCATTGGTCTGCCTGGACTAGACCAAGTCGCCTGAGTTGTGCCCATATATAAACAAATTTTGCCGGATTGGAGCTGTGGGCGTCCTCAGAGTTGACGTCCTCGACTCGCCATCCGTGACCCCCAGCGACCGGTGAGGCCTTTTTTCGGACTCTGTTCAACTCCAACATAAGCCGCCGAGCAAGGATGACCGAAGATCAGGGAAGCCGAGGAATGTATGCTTGTGGGCTGTGTAAAGCGACGTACAGCCGTGGGGATCAACTGATACGTCATGTCAGAAGCCACACGAAGCAGCGTCCTTTCGTATGCTCGGTGTGTTCCAAGGGCTTTGGCAGGCAGGACCTACTGAAACGACATATGGGTATCCACGATGGGCGCAACGCGCGTAACGCTGACCTAGCGGGCGCAACAGGCGCATCCATCGCCCGCCAGAGCCATCGGGTCCAACGAGCCTGCCGCACATGTGCTGAGAAGAAGCTGAAATGTACCGAGGATAAGCCTTGCGAACGCTGCAAAGAGAAGCAGATCGAATGTGTTCCAGTGGATCTCGATGATCAAAGTCAGTCACAGTCTCAAAATCCTCCTCAGCCATCAATGAACGATTCACTTAGCCATGGAGTTTCAGCGTCGCCGCCAGGAGACGACAATCTCCAAGACGATGACGAGATGTTCATGGTTCAGCCTAGTAGCGAGTATCTGGCTGTCGCTGATGACGCCCTGGCTATATTCCCGGTCAATGAAGCGGCTTTATTGCAACAGGAACCCATGATGCAAGATATCTTGGGAGGATCAATGCCATTTCCGGTTCCGGACGACTCCGTTCAGTTCGATCAAGACTCAACGTTCGAGGCCATGGATTTCTTCTGCCTGGATGGTCCCCTAGAGCCATGGCCGGCGCTGCCTGCACCTATCACGCCACAGTCAATCACCTCGCCAAAACAGTCAACGATATCCCTGGGTGCCGGCGCTTACTCAGTTTCTGGAGCATTCTCGACATGGATTCCACGAAAGGACGATGGTCACGACCTTGATGAGCAAGATCTAGTCCTCCAAGGCACGGTGGATCCTTCACCGCAGCACGGACTGTCTCTAGATGGGCTGGATATATCGAAAGAGGCCCTGTCGCCAATGGTCAGGGATGAGCTTCTAGCCATGGTCCTCGGCCGTATGTCAAAAGTGGCCTCAAAGCGGATCATCCGGTCCTTCCCTCCCAACGAAACTCTCAGAGACCTGATATATATGGCTTTGACGCACATGCGGCAGAGACAAATCGGGCATTTCATCCACCTCGCTTCGTTTGACTTGAATACGCAACGTCCTGAACTACTCGGTGCACTGGTCGCCTATGGAGCAACAATTTCGAGCTCGCCCGAAGCTCGGAAATTTGGCTATGCCCTGCAGAATATCGTTCGCATGGCCATCAACCAGCTAGTGAGTTTCCCTTTGCCGCTTTCGTTGTCGCGAACGATGCTGGAACTATGTAGGCCCAACAGGAACATGTCGTGCTGAGGGATCTGGACGTGGCGCAGGCATTTTACATTCAGACGTACCTTGGATATTGGAGCAGTGCTAACCGCCTGATCGAGCTCGTCGAAAGTGGCTCTATGTTGGGAGTCACAATGCTACGAAAAGGAAAAATGCTACAAGCGGAGAGTTACTACACCTTAGACGTCATTCTAGATCTTCCGGGCTTGTCGCTTCAGCAGAAGTGGCTAATGTGGATAGAGCAAGAGTCAGCCAAGCGATTGGTTCACTTCGCAGCCAGTCTAGACTTCCAGGTGGCTCTCGTGCGGGAAACCGGTGCACTATTTACTTACGAAGAGATCCAATGCCCTTTGCCGATGCCGGCGAGACTGTGGGAAGCTGCAAACGCCACTGAGTGGCGAAATTTGTTGGATCGAGAACCTGCTCTGAAGATGCAGCAACCTCCACCACTGAACAAGGTACTCTGGCAACCCTCCTTGCTTGCAAAATGCACTGGGTCGACTGATACTCGATTTTGTGCCTATGTCTACCTTAGTAGTTTCTGGATCCTTGTCAAGGACTACTGGCGCATGGCCTCTCTGCTCCCCGAAACAAAAGCCGCCAGCGACTTCGTGCTGACTGCACGCCACTCGGAACTCTTGGGCACTCTGGATACCTTCAAGGCTGAATGCACCGACGAACCGGAAGTCGCGCCAGAGATCCTCTTGTTGCAGGAGGCTGCCTACTTACATCTATCGGCATGGGTCGCGGGTATAGCTCACTACTGTGGAGGGAAAACCGACTTTGATGCACGAGCAGCGGCAGGCTACGTTCAACGATGGCATTCAAGTAAACAATGTCGAGCCGCCGTTTGGCATGCGGGCCAAATCATCCGTGCAGCCAGATTGTTTCCAATGCGCGCCTTAACGGACATATACGCCACAGCGCTGTATCATGCTGGGCTGGTGCTGTGGATATGGGGCCTGTTGTATAGGGCGCAGGGAACCTATATCGCCAGTCCTGATGCCCCAACCCTCGCAATCGATGGGAACGAAGTTCCAGACACAACAAGGTTCCTCCAATCCGGTCGCTGCAGGCCGATGCTGACAGATCAAGCTGGAAAGCCCTTCTCTTTGGAGTCTCCTGCTCTGGCGACTGAGCTTGTGCGAGACATACTCGCCGATAATTGGGGCCAAGAGCCGATGGCACCTACACCGAGGGAGGCATTTCGGTTCATGCAGGCTTTTTCAAAGATCACTCGTCAGCAATTCAACTCCTGATGCCTTATACGTCCGAAGGTAGATACCCTAGCTATTGAAGTCCGCCGAAAGAAGTATTACGACCCACAAATGTGTTCGCAGCCGCTTTTTGTGGTCTACAGAACGAAGAAGACCTACGCTAGACACCGACGGCTGCCAGGCTGGGATCCAATAATCAGCATTGCTCAGCCACGATATGTGTCCGAAGCCTCAAGGCCGTTTGCTGCTTAAAGCCGTGCGCTATTTTGATTACTCTCAAGTAGCTCCATGGCGTCACGCAACACGTTCGGCGTGAAGTTGTACATGTGGTATTCTGCTGGGCAGCCTGTTGGTGTGGTCAGCATAGCGCCGTCAGCCACCTTTGGTGGAGTCGGGAACTGTTACTCACTTGGCAGAGGTCCGTCAACGAAAGGTCGCACTATGTCCTTGATTCTGTGGGCTTCGTCTTGTCCCACACTAGAGAAGATGACCATCGCGGCCACTCTCTTCAGTCGCAGCTGCTCAAATTGTTGCAGACGCTCCGGAATCGCATCCTTTGATCTCACCCCAGACAAGAGAACGCCCAGAGCAGCGGCGTCCTCGATGGCCATTGCGCCGCCTTGTCCTTGATCTGATTTCAGCAGTCAGTATCTGGCACGCTAGATATATGGATAATCATTGTGCTTACGAGGAAGCATTGGGTGAGCTGCGTCCCCAATAAGAACGACTTGACCGCGGGCGAGCTTTGATAGTGGCTTCTTCCGACTGCAGAGCCTCCAAAGTTTGAGATCTTCTGCTTTTCTACACCGAAGATATCAGTGATTGTAGCCTTCAAGGATGTTTCATGCGACCTCACCCGCAAACGGCCTGTAGGTCAGGGTGGAGTTCGGTGGATGCTTTCATAAATTTCTCTCGCGATGCAGGTATGCTCCATACTATCATTCCATTAGTCAGCCTGCTCTTCTGATGACAGTCATAGCAACAACGAAGTGTGTATACCTTCATCTTCGAATCCCTCTATATCGTCTGGAAGGAAAAAGCCGAAATTTTGGAGCTCGCCTCTGTATACATCTCGGTTATTGCTCGTCTCACTTGGGGCGATCTTATTCTTACCCTCGACACGGATACCATACCAGACGTTTGTCTCCCGCAGGGCTAATGACCATCTTCATGGCTTCGCCCTCAAAGAGATGTCGAGTTTGAGGATCTTCCATCAGCTTCTCTGCCGGGACAAGGAACCGGTACGCCATAGATCCTGTTGGATATATCCGGAGGTCTTCGCCGGAGTCTACCACCTTTGAAGCAAATCTTGTCTACAATGAGGATTCTACTTAGCGCTTTGTCGAAGAAATGAAAGAGTTGGGACACTTACACTGATGCCGTCCGCCACGATGACTACGTCCTTCATGTACTTTGTTCCATCGTACAGGCTTATTTCCCCATCGAGACTAATGTCGACCACGTTGGCTGACAGATGGATTTTCGCGACATTTGAGGTGTGTGGCCGGGGCTCTGTCGCTGTCCTCTTCAACTCATTGTGTAGGTCCGCACGATGGTAGAGGAGGAATGGCGCGCCATATAGGTCTTTGAAATCCGGAGTGAACTGCGTGCGCCGGACTTCCAGAGTCCTCCCGTCAGTAAGACGTTGCTATATTATGTTAGCCCTGCTTTGGTTCCTCATACGCGCCCCAGATATCTGACCTCGTCAAGAGTAACCGGTCGAGCTCTATGGAAGTTGAACTCAAGGTACGACAACACTCTGGATGCATTTGGACACATATTAATCGCAGCTCCGATTTCGTTGGCGAAACACGATCTTTCAAAAACCTGTGGTTGTCAGCTCAAGTGTTGCCGACATCATTTGACGTGCCTCAACATGGTGCCCACTTTGCAGAAGGGCGGATGCTGTAGCCAGGCCAGCAATCCCAGCGCCTACGATGCCAATGTTCAATACCTCATCGCCAGGCTTGGGAGCGAAGTAATTCGGGGGAATCGGCTCATAGTATTCGCTTCTCAGGCGCCCGTTGCTCAATTGCTCAGAATGAGCTGAGTTGGTGGGCATGTCGACCATGCCGGCTGCGTAAATCTTCCAGCTGCCACTGATCTTGTTGGTCGAAACAGTAGCACGGCTTCGCGCCTGTGAAAACGCTCCGTTAATTGCTCAGAGGGCGTTCCAACTAAACACAAGCCCAACAATGCATACAAGGACCATCACTATCGTGTAGAAGAGTGCTGATGCCAATAGTATCAAGATTGATGCCTGTCCGGACAGAGTGGTGGCCAGAAGTGTCCCAGGGCTGTCACTTCCAACCATCGCGTATTCCCGAAGGAGTTCCGAGGTGTCATTGCGGGACGCTACCACACCTCCCGGTCGGCCTCCCACACCGGATGTGGCTCACTCGGGCTAGATGATACCATCCACGGCTCTAGACGTGCTGCACCCCATACATCCAGTCTTCACTTCCAGATCTCGACATTCGGCCACGATCGGCCTCTAGCTTCATACTTCGCGGCCTCATCTCTGGGGAAGAAGCTCATAAGTGGCCAGGTCCCCGCGGGCACGCGTCTGACCTTCTTGCAAGGCAAGTCTTCTAGACTGTACTAAGCCCAATACATTCACAACTTTCGGGATTGCCATGGAGGCACAGGTCGCCAAAGGTGTCAGCTACACTGCTCCCACAGAGTTCACCCACGACGAAGATGTTAGAACTGTCACCACTGCTGCGGCTGTGCATGAGCCTAGCGAAGGCGAACCCGCGCCCCATCTTCACGCCAAGACATATGTGATAGTCCTGGTGAGTCTGATGTTCTTATCAAGCTACCAAACTACTTGCTCATGTTCCCTTCCAGGCTCTTGGTTTCCTATCATTTGCCTTGCTCATGCAGCTGGTAGCATGCGGCGCGGTAAGTCTTCCTTCTCTCAACGGTTTGCACACACGGTACTCATACCTCGACAAGTTAGCTAGCACTATTGCGCAAGTAGTCGGAGGAGCTGACACTTCCGGCTGGCTGTTAACGTCTCTGACCATCAGCTTCGTGGTCTTCGCGCCCCCTATCAGCCATGCTGCAGACTACTGGGGCCGGCGCTGGCTTCTGATTATTCTCGCCCTGACAGGAATGGTTGGCTGCATCATCACTTCGCGTGCTCAGTCGGTGAGATCTTTCTGAGAGGCGTGATCTCTTTCTCTTTACCGTAAGCTGACTTCGCCAAGATGGGCGTTGCCATACTCGGCGAGGCGTTTGTCGGAGCCGCTTTTGCAGCCACGGTAGGCTAGATGTTTGATCGATGTCCGATCGTGCGTTGACAACCTCTTTTAGCCATTGACCTTTGCTGTCGCATCTGAGGTACTGCCTCACAGGCATAGGCTAACGGGCCAAGCGGCACTCAATGTGGTTGGTTTGACGGATGCTAAGTTGATAGCAAAAAGGCTTACCATCTCACAGGGGAGCTCATTGGGTGCAGTTTTCTCACTCCTCGTAGGCGGCAGACTGGTGCAAAACTATGGCCCGGCGGCGTACCGGATTGTATGTTCGAATCCTTGTGTTGAGGCCCAGTGCTGACACTTCTTCTAAGCTCTACTATATCAATGTGAGTGAAGCCAAAGGGTAGCTTTGCCCGTCTATTGACCGATGCCCTAGGCTGCAGTGTTTGCTGCTGCTGCAGTTGTCATATTCTTCAGCTATCGGCCACCGTTGCGCGAGCTTCAGGCCGAGTTGAGCACTAAGGAGAAACTAGGCCGTGTGAGTTGATCATGCTGAAGACGAGTACCTCGCCACTCACGTTGGACTTAAGCTGGATTGGTCGGGCTATCTCATCACGGGGTCTGCTGCAGTACTTTTCTGCATGGGACTTCAGTGGGCCCTGAATCCATGTAAGTGTTCTCAAGCAATCCTCACTTCAATTGACCTAATCACTCTTAGATCCTTGGGACGACGTACACGTTCTGGCGCCGTTCCTTGCGGGCATCGCGTGCTTTGCCTTCCTGGCTGTGTACGTGTGGAAGCTCAACCACAATAGCTACATTCCGGCGGCCTTATTCTCGTATGTTTGCATCAATGTGCTGCAGCCATATGAGACTGAGCTGACATTATTGAAGCCGCAACAGGAATTGTGCCTTAGCTCTCGTGTGCATCTTTCTGGAAGGGTTGTGTACGTAGAGTTGATCCGACCGATCACTCAAGCCAGCTTCGCTAACCTATACCACAGCTTTTGGAGTGTGTTCCGCGAGCCATTTATTCTCGGAGGGTTTGTACTGACACAGATAGAGCGCCAATCTTTACGTCCCCTTCCAGTCGTCAGTACTCTATGAGACGGAAGCATTCAACGTTACGTTCCAGTCCGACTACGCAACCATACTCTGAGTTCCAAACCATGCTGATTCTCTCACAGGTTCAGCATTGCGTTGATGAGCTATGGCTTCTTCAGCCCGATCGGAGCAATTCTTGGCTTTCGCTTCAAACTGGTTCGAAGCCTTCTTACGACCGGCTTTTTTTGTCTGCTCTTATTTTTCATCCTTGCGGCAACATCCACGCTGTCCAGCAGAGCAGCTTTCTGGGGATACCAAGCATTCCTCGGAGCGGGACTAGCGTTCGTGCTCAACGCTGTGGTAACGGCAGCACAGCTTAGCGCGCCAGCGGAATACATGTGCGTAGCCATGATCTAAGACGCTGGCAAGCGACTGATGTTCCTCCAGATCCATTACTAGCGGCTTGATAGCTGCAATCAGGTCTCTTGGTGTGAGTTTAGCAGCTGGTATATGTACGTATTCGCCACCAATAAGCGGCGTTCCTCACCTTGCTGACTCGCATAAAGTCGGGGCTATATTCCACACCAGACTGACGACGCTCATTCCAAGCAAGATCACTGCTGCAGCTCTAGCAAGTGGCCTGCCAAAGTCGTCTCTGCCGGCACTCATTGCGGATGTGGTCAGCCAGAACTCCGATGGACTGGCCCAGATCCCGGGCAACACGCCTGCAATCACTGATGCCGCTGTGGGCGCTTTGAGAATGGCATACCTACAGTCGTTCAAGTCAGTCTGGATTGCTGCCAGTTGTTTCGCTGGATTGGGCCTTCTGGGTTGGTCTCCTTCGTCCATGCGTTTGAGGTTTCCTGAAAGCTGACAACCCTGGAAAGTGTCTCTCTGCTTTGCAGATCCCACACCAGACCTCTCGAATCACATCGACGCTCCTGTTGAATCCGAGAAAGACATGTACGGCTGAGCGTGAACGATTCAAAGGGTCCTACGACATCCCTGGGGCCTTTGAAAGCTTCGGAAGAAGCAAGTGGTCGGTGCGATCGAGACAGGCAAAACTGGTGAATTAGTGACGGACTCAATGTAAAGTATGTTCCTGCTCTCAATGAACATTGCGTACCAAAGGTGGCCTCTCGTTGGAACCTTGGAAAACCAGGTGCTACGAGAGCTCATAAGAAACTTGCTGGACATGTCTTGACTATAGAATGCTGCTAATTGCCTTGTGCTATTGTTGAATATGTATTGAGTTACCTATAGGTCGGTAAGGGTAAATCTGACCGACCTCCGATGTATCCGTTGTGGGCCTTGGCAAGGCTGTGCAAGGCTGTCATTCTGACAGCTATATCTGTAGGAAGCCTTGCAAATTCGCAGGGTTCGTAGCAAGACCGAGCCCCACAGCCAATGTGTGGTGATAAGCAAATTAAAGCTCAAGCAGCGCTACGATTAGGCTTTCAGTATCTGGGGCGAGCCGACATCTCGGAGACGACAAGATCTGGAGCAAGAGCTGCCGGGATGTGGACGGCCGACGGGTGTAAGCCACGCTCCTGCCGAGCTTGTACGTCAGCCAGAACATTTTCCCCATATCGCAGTGGGCGAAGGTTCATTTCAGGGTGGACGGAGTCTCCAGGTGCCATACTCGGAAGAGATCGTTACACCAAATTGTGACCCGAAGGACAGCATTTGCTGCCAGAAAACTGGGACTCCAATGATAGTCAGGGATAACGGAGTTTGGGACGATGCCCGAACCACGTTGAGTCTGCCAGGATGGTCCTGAACACTGCCTGCAAGGATACTGAAACTGAGTCTTGTCTTCTGCCTGCTCTTAGTCAAGATTTGGTACCTCAATCAGGCATGCTCGGCGGCCTCCACAACAGGGCTCTGCCTGACGGCGTTGACAATAATGAACAGATGTCTCAATTCTTCGGTCCAAGTCCTAGTCCGCGGCAAGATGCTCAAGAAAACAGTCATCAGACGGGCGTTCTACATTCACTGCCACAACTGTCAAATTCCGAACATCCCGAGCCATGTTGTCGAGGCTCCTTGCAACACCAGCGTACAGTCTGAAAGGAGAAGGTGATTTCGCTTACGCTTGCTACGTAACAACCGTACTCGATAAGCTCGCATGGCTTGGAGGGAAAAGTTACTAATACTTCGGGTTCTACGTACACGACTTCCAGTATCGAAAGAGAGATGAGTCGTTCCTGAAAGGGGACTATCTAGCCGTTGTGTGGAAGACCTTGCGGATCCAATTTTGACTGGGAGGAACGACTTAGGCTTTCCCAAGCTATACCCAGAGACTCGTATCGACGAGAACGGTGCATCTTGGAGAATGGAAGCCAGCTGGCGTGGTTGGACCTACATCACTCTTCAGCTTCACGGTCTCCGACCAGCCAAAGCTCCCTCACCCAGTCCCCATGATGGTGTCTTCGTTTATAAGTATATCCCAGCTATAGGTAAGTCGGGCTGCGCCGATGTTGAATATGCCGTGTGTGCTCTAGCCGAGCCAGGACGAAACATCAAAGAGTTCAAGATCACCTCTGACTGCAGCATCAGGGTTGATTCCCACAGTCAAAAGTCTCTACCCATCTTTACATCACATCGTTAGTCGACTGAAGGAGCTGCCGATCGATGAGATAGTGACGGGAAGCATTACCAGCGGCACTGGCGTAGATGACGTGTCCACGGCATACAGGATAGAATAGCATGGACGACTTATCGCTTGATTTCCAACGGCTCATCGGCCATAAGCTCTCGACGAAAAGCACAAGTGAGGCATTCACGTACAAACACAGATGGTAGTGATTCGATTTGCTCTCCTCCTTATCTCGCATCGTCAGCTCGTTGATTATATAGATAGGCATCGAGGCCTTGGAGGAGCACGAGTAGAGTCTCGAGTCGGGGAATGCTCACTTGCTTCGATAGCCCAACCCGAACTATCTCACCCAAGATTGCCTCGACCTCGAGTGGCTTACCGTTAAAGACATCTGCTAACATGCTGGGCTGAACTCCTGGATAAGGTCTCGAGAGAGATCTCTGCAACTGATTCTCAACCGCCTCCGCACCGGCAACATCTGCGTAGCCTGCAACTTCTGCGACCGCTGCAATTTCTAGCATGACGTTCTTGATCAAGGGTGTGCCGAGGGGAGAAAGGTCCATCAACTGCCGGTCTCGACATTTCGAAAGCGCGCATATGGTATTGACCGCTCCATTCGCGATTATCTTTTGCCATCGCTGCCTCTGTATGTCCTCTTCGACGACGGCTGTTCCTCCTCCGTTCCTGATAATGGTTGCTAGAGATTCCAGGCGAGAATGACTCGACGTGGAGGTGGAGGAACCGTATAGCCCAAGGTGTAGTCGTTCGACTTCCTCGTGTAAGAAGACCCCAGGGGCTATCTCTGTGGTCGGAAGATAGACGACTCCAGAGATAATTGTGGCGCTAGGGTAGGCGTCCGCGTATGGTTTTTCGATCCCAAGGCCATTCTGTATGAGGACAATTGTGGTGGCACCTGATTTCAATACTGCATGCAGTGCCTCTAACGTCTGTTTCATTGTCTTTGGTATGACCTTAGTGCAGACGAATACGTAATCGTAAGGCTGCTCGGGGAGTGTCACAGCTTCTTGAACGCTCTGGACAACCTTAGGTCTTGAACAAAGTTTGCCCAGGACCGTGGAGGTCACTTCTATGCCATTTTCGTTAATTTCCTGATAATTTGAACGGCACACGCAAGTGACGTTTGCTCCTCCCTTATCAAGAATGCACGTATACACAGCGCCGATGCTGCCAGTACCAAACATCAATATGTTGGCCATGATTCTGCTTCTGAGATAATGGAATTGTCGCAAGTCTCACTTTAGAGAAGAGATATTTGCGTATGCGCCAGATCTTGCAGCAATGTTTGGTGATACGCCATCAAGTTTCCATCACAACCCAAAAGATCCTTGATCGTGGTCTGCGAAGATGCTAAGCACGGCGGATGTTGCATGGTTAGCTCTTGGCGATAGTGTACCACATCCCGAGACTCGGGTACACTCTGCTTAGCCAGTCACGCCGTCACGTCCAATCACGGTCAAATCGCCGCGGGCCTCGGTAGGATTAAGCGCGACGCACGCGGGGAGTATGCCGTTGAGACGAGCATCATATACATAGGCTTACAGCTGTCCGACCATCGACCGCGTATAGGTCCGCTGCGAAGCTAGGCGTTCACAACACCAAAATGGCCTCGGCAGCGCAGATTATCAAGACCATCGAGCCACTCCATGTCGGCCAGTTCATGTTTGTACGCATTGTGACCGATCGAGGGATTACAGGATACGGCGAGGCTGGGATCTGGGGCCACATAACCACCGCAGCAACAGCTATCACCAGATTTGCCGAATACTTGATTGGGAAGAATGCGTTCGATATTGAACATCATTGGAACGTGATGCATCGATTCAGCTATTTCCAAGGCCTTGCCATTAATGCTGCTATATCTGCCATCGACATAGCGCTATGGGATATCAAGGGAAAAAGCCTTGGTGTGCCAATTTATGAGTTGCTTGGGGGAGCTTGCCGCACGAAAGCTCGAGTTTATGGACATATCTATGAGAACACGATCGAAAAGGTGCTCGCTGAATGCAAAAGGAAGAAGGATCTTGGTTACACTGCCTTTGGCCATATCAATCCTTTCCTTGACGTGAGTCCTTCACCCCTCGAAGAGCTATTGCGGTGTGGACGACAAATCTCACGAAGGGTATCGCTAACACCGATCAGGAACCGATAAGGCATACTTCAAAACACACGTCAGGAAGATGCGGGAGGCAGAGGATAACGTTCGACGCATGCGTGAAGTGGTGGGCGATGAAGTCGATCTCCTCATCGAGCTCCACCGTCGTTTGACACCCGCAGAGGCTGTGACATTCTGCAACAACATCAAGGATATGTGTCCCATGTTTGTGGAAGATCCTATCAGACCTGAGAGTGCCGACGCCATGGCGCGGGTCGCTGATCGCCTAGCTGTGCCGATTGCAACTGGTGAACGGTTCTGTACCATCTACGAGTTCCAGGCACTCCTTTCGAGGAATGCTATAGAGTTTGTCCGTGTCGACGTTGCAGTCTGCGGAGGTATTACAGGAGCGAAGAAGGTAGCTGCACTTGCAGAGGCGCACAACGTTCAGGTCGTGCCTCACAACCCTCTTTCGCCAATCGGATTGGCCGCCTGCCTGCAGGTGGCTGCATCGATTCCTAACTTCGCCATCCAGGAATATGCAACAGGTTTCGAGGCAGGTGTATTCGAATCTACCTTGGAACATCTAGGCAGTAATATTGTTGATTATTGCCCGAAGGTTGTCGATGGACTTGTGGACATCCCTACGGGGCTGGGGCTTGGCGTCAATCTACTCGAGAACGCGCAACAGATCCGCGCACCACTCGTACAGCCGATCAAGATGAGACCGCACAAAGATGGATTCATTGTGGATCAGTAGAACTTGAGGGTCATTTGTAATAAGCATCGCATACTGCAGGAGTCGCAAACGGACTGAAATTTTGGACGAGATCATCAATCTGCTCGAGCTGCGGAGGATGTAACGGCAGCGGCCGAGCTGAATTGGCACGTAGATCGCTCCACAACTTCAGAGATTATGACGCGAGCAAATCTAGTGATGAGAATGATGGATTGAGAATGTCGTCGATGGTACTGATGCATAGGCGACGTTGACATTAAGAACCATAAGTCAAATACTTCTCGGAAGTCGCGTCGCGTGTGCGGTGCGGAGACAGCTCCGAACGCGACAGTCACTGCACAGCCGATGTTCCCCTCTATATTGGCGCCAGCAGCACCACGCAGTACATTGTCGGACAGCGCGGAATCGCAACGAAGTGGCATGCTGTGCATAGTGCCCCCTCAGAACGTACGTATCGCCTCCCAGCGATTCCGCTATCTCGATGACTTCCGACCTCCGTGGGTGGAACGGCGGCCATTAAGCACGGTGAGACTCGGCAGACGCTTGGCCTGGGAGCAAAATCTGCCTTCGAAATAAGCCCTGGAGCCCGTAACCTTGTCGGATGGGGGCGTGGGGCTTCCGCGCTGGGCCTCGGTATGGTCTCCCACTTTGAAATGTTTTAAGACCGGCACAGACCGAGATCAGCGAAGCATACTGTTCTCGGTGATATGAATGTGATGCAGTAGACTAGCTCTATCTATTTTGATGTGCGAGAGCTATACGTATTGCCTCCTGCTTATCTCTCGGGCTGTTTGCCCTGCACTTTCTCCCAACGAGCCGTGCTCTGTCTGAAGAATGCAACGAATTCTTGCATCTCCCGCTCGGACTCCTGCTGTTTGATCAGATCCAACTGTGCCTTCATCCCGTCGCGGTGACCTTCCTTGTAACGTTCGATTCGTTTGCTCCAGTCCAGGATGTTCTTCCGACTCTCAGCGGATTCGACATCGGCATTGGCTACCGCGAGGTGAGCCGCCAGGTTATCATTTCGCTTCACGATCTGCTGGCTGTGTCGAACACAGCTCAAGTTGGCGCTGCCAGGCTCCTCCACACCGGTGTCTGGATATGTGCTCGTGTCGGCAATGCATAACGGCTCGATTTCGGAGTATAGGTATGCGAGATCTTGGATTCTACCATAGGCTGCTCGGAGCTGCGCTTTCAATTCGATATTACGCTTCTCGGCCTCTTTGCAGATAGAACACAGAGAACGTTCGCGCAGCCGTGGAGCAGTCCAGCTCCGGAGACTTGGTCTGCTGGGGCGGCCTGCTTGCTTGCATCATGGAGCTTGCTGCTCTCAAGCATCTCCAGAAGGCGATCCATGCAAGCGTCTCTTTTCTTCATGCTCTGGTCGCACATGAGGGACTTCGACAAATTTTTTTCATTCGCTGCTTTTTCGAAGGCTTGGGGATGGTGGATGGAGTCCTTGTTGGTGGCATGAGCAGCATTCATCTCACGGACACACTCTTGGATCGCGATTGCGCAGCGGGCGGAAGTGCTGGCAGGGCCATCTGCGGCGGTCGCCTCGCGTCGATCTGACTGCATGAGTGCGGCCGCCATGCTGTGGAGGTCGAGAGGCGCGTGGAGGGTGTCGAGTCGCTATTCTGAGCGCAGACGGCTGACAAGGCTTGTGTCTGCGAGGACGTTAGTCTCGGTTGTGTTCGAACTCTGGTACAACTTACTGAACCGATTCGCAACGAATTGCCGCTTCGCCGAATGTGGGTGCTGGTTCGAGAGGGAAATGCCGATGCGGCCAGCGCGGAGATGCACAGGCTGGCAAAAGTGCATGCAAGTGTCCTGGTTGAACATTAACCTTTCACCTGATGTACCGAGACAAGTCGCTCATCTGTCACTTCTTGGGGCAACATTTCAACCCGTCACTTTCGCCAAAGAAATCTGATCCACACCGCCTTGCACACGATCTCCTCCAACCCGCGCACATCCAGCGGCTGCTTGAGTGTTGCTCTCACGGACTTGCAGTAGCCATATTTTTACGAACGTCCATTCGCTGCCGATCCGTGCCGTAGGTCCAACGCAGAATGAACACGACCGAAGCTGACTCCCTTGCAGATTCAGCAACGCCTTGAGACTCGTCTGGCGTCCAGAGCAACCGATAACCATTGTCTAATCGTCCTTCGACTGCATCCATCATGACGACACAGGCGCTGATGGAGTCTGACAGTTTCGATGCACTCCTTGAGCATGTTCTGTCCAGTGTCGTGCCACGACTCGAAGCCGCAATCCCGAAAGTCGAACAATATAAGCAGGGCTCGGCTGATTCGGGTCCCGGTCACGGCGACTCCGACAACATCCCTGCACGGTTTGCAGCCGTAGTCGAAGATCTCGAAGAGTGTGCCAACGACATGAGCTACATGCGTGACGTCTACCACAGCGCCATCGACACGGCCCATGATATTGGTCGGAAGGCCAATAGGGACAAGGAGGAGTATGAGCATGCAATGCGTGGCATCGAGGAGAAAGAGACTCGTCTGGACCGGCTTCTGGCAATCCTCGAGAAGACCAAGTTCGATGACACAACCAAAAAGCGAGCCTTCGAATTCCAAGAAACCACGATTGAAGTGCTTCGCGTCGACAAGGATCTCGTTGTTGAGCGCATCAAGAATCTTGAGAAGGAAAATGGCGAATTGAGAGCGCGGCTCCGAAAAGCCAATGGCAGAATCGATGAATTGGAAGAAGACTCGATCAGGCAGTCGCGTGCCAACATGACCAGAAAGGATTGAAGCCACACCATGCGGTCAAAGGAGGCAGACCCTTGAGCCTGGCGCACCAGAATCGTACTCTAGCAGGCAGCGAGAACGGAGGTCTGAGAGGTTGCTCGAGAGTATGCCAGATGGTGGGAGTGCTGATGTAGATTGACCCAATCGCTTGTCGGTAGAGTGACAGCAGTGCGATGCACAAATTATCCCATGAATCCTACTCATCCTTCACTCTCCGACGAATGTTTCCCGCAGTCTTTCCCAGCTTTGTCCTGGCCGACTTCCTCATTCACGCCTGCAGTCAGCATAGCCGCCATGCCGAGGAATCCTCTACCACAAGCCGCAGCAATTTGTCCAAATCGTTCCGTCTCTTGTCGTGCATGCAACAACATGCGTTGTGTTCAACTTGCCAGTAACCGTGCAGACGGGGTATCTCAACGGGATATACCATTTTCTGGTACCGTTTCCAGCAGCTCGGACCAAAGCCCTACCACCTATCGCCCTGAGGTAGCACCTAGTGTGGCAAGCCACGCATTGACGAATTTTGTCTCCCTGTTGAACGTCTTGATCAATGGGCTTGCAAGAAGCAACGCCGCTTTCAATCGTTCCGCAGCGATAGCCTAGCTCCGACAAACGATTATGTGGTCCCGAGACGATACAGCATGCGGCGACACTCGCGAATACGTATGAGAGCTGTTGTCGGGACATGCTATACTCTGTAATTTCTGCAATCTGACTCTTGACTTGGTGAACAAACAGTGGGCTCTCAAGCCGGCGCCTGCCCAGCGACTGCGGACGACTTCGATGAGCTGTGATGATTGAGGGCGTGACTCATGTTTGGGGCAGTGAGTTGTAGAAATCGTTGAGGTCTTGAGACGTTGACGGCGTCTGATCTGTAGAGGGTCAGCAACCAACAGTCCACAGCTGAGAGTTGTCGTTTGCGCGGCAGCATTCGCCGTTCCCTGCGTCGCGTGTACGAAGTATGGTATTATCTGCGGCAGGAATTCACGGAAGGCGAAGTCGCTGAGCTCGTAGGGACGGTAGCGACGTTTCGGGAGATCAACGATCATGTCAGAGGGACGAGATCAGGACGAGCGTTGCCGAAGTCGGAGGTGGCCTGCGCTTGATCGCAATGTTGACGCCGGAGTCGCTGTGTTGAGCAATCGATTTCAATGCTCTCGAGGTGCGATGCTCGATCGGTTCACGGCAAATACCACGAGGAACGATCAACGCGCTTGCTGTTTACCGGCAACGCAGTCGAGCTTGGGGGATGCCGCCGAAGGGCGCCCTGAGCAGCATTTGAGCCAGTCTGCCATCGCAGAGCAATCACCAGATGAAGACCGGAGCAGCAAAGAAGTTATGGTGTCCATCAAGGCATCTTCAACGTGGCCCAGGACGACCAGTCAGTTGGACAGACGCGGTCCGCAGGATGGTCCGCAGACCCAAGCATTTGCCTTAAACGCATTCGGCAGCCAGGCGACGAGGCAAATATGCACAAGTCCGAGCACACTTGGATGCAACATTGTTTCTTGAGCGCTCAGTGCAGAAGACTATCTGGCCGAAGGCCCAATCATGTAACATGCCAGCGTGCGTCGATATCAGTCCTGCATAAGATCTGCTATTATACCTGTGACACAGAAACTGGAGCGCCTTCGCAGATTCAACGGGGAGTCTTCACGCAATTATATTCCCAGATTCCGCGATGTTGATCCCAACGCCTAGTCTACCTCTTGTCGCACACATCTACTGCATTCTCCCGCAGACTATCTCGCCTTGGTCATGATGTTGCGCTCTGTGGCTTGAGACGACATTTGCCAACTCCTCGCAACACATCGATGTCAAGTATTTATTGTATGCCTGGGTACACAAGAAGGAAGTGGGGGCGACGCGTGGCAGCTTCCCGCTCTGACGCGCTTCTCTTTCGGGCAGGCGATAAATATCTCTTTTCTCCGACATACTACAGCAACTCATCCTTTTCATCGGTCGACATTTGCTGGACATCTCGGTGATTCAGATTTTGCGAGTCCGCCATAGGACCAAGGCATTCCGCTTGGCTCCTGAGTAGCAAAGCAGTCCAGCGATCTAGCGATGAGCACATTTTCTCCGCTGAGCACGTTTTCACCTTGGCACGCACGCACCGTTTGGCCGGTGCAGATCGCCATGTGTTAATCTACTGCGTGTCCCGCGACGCCTCGCGTCGCAACTTGCTCATCTCTCCCGCATGGGTTCAGGCACCGACCTTGTTATAGAGCAACATGAGCCCTGAATTCACAATGTGAGGGACATTGTCGCAGCCCGTGCTGACCACCGCAGACAGCACGTACACGAGCTATACTTGGTTTGACGCACCAATCAGTCATTATGACCGTTCAACTCACCATGCCTCTATCATTCGGAGCCCTCACGACTTTGCCAGTCCATGAAACACCCTGGATCAATATCACCATCAAAAGATCCGGCCGCAAACCGCTTGATGTGCTTCCTCAGACTGCCGGGCAGGCTCTCATTCCGCACATCAGCGCCAACCACGTGCGGGATTATATCTGGGACGAATTCGACTCCCTCATGTCCGAAGTCGAATTGAAACGGGCAAATGTGGCATCGGCCGGTCACGGGAAAGGTGCGCTCAAGTCGGAAGCACCGATACCGTGGCTGTCGTGGACGACCTCCTCGGGCAAGAACGGTCAAACGCGGAACAGGAACAACTTCTGCAAGATCTGGAAAGTCAATGTGGAACATCTCTTAATCATGGGCTTTCGCTGCCGGGTCAGCTCTGTACTCTTGCCTCGCGACTTGTCCTCCATGAGCATCGCTGTTGATTTTCCTGGCTCCTGCGATTCTGGCCGCGGCGTCAAGCCCATGGCATTGACGACTCATCGACCTCGCTGCGATTCTGGCGTTGCTTTCGACCGGCTCATGAACGAACGCCCTTCTGATATCAGCGCTCTGTCTCTGAACCCGAGTTCCGCTGCTGCCTTCGCAATCGGCCTTGGCGAGGTACGGCATTACGGAGTGAGTCCAAATGCAGGCGCGATATGGCTTGAGACATGCATTCGAAGGGCCCCGAAGCAGCCGCCTTGAATCAGATGTCTCTCGCGTTTGACTCTGATCTGAATTGGATGAGGCCCGCCGTGGTTGTGTTGTCGTTCAGATGCTGCTCAGCAGCAAGTTGGTTCTGGCTGTGGTGCCACTCAACGAGTTCGCAGTTCTGCTCTCGACGTGCCTCGTTGGAGCACAGCAGGTAATGCGAGATCGAACCTGGAGAGGGAGGTGAGGTGCATTCAGAGTCTCCTGGCAGCGACAAAATCGTGTCTCCACCATATAGACCAAACCAATCCAATTCGGTCGCCGCCAGCTACCTTCAGTCTTCCAGCCTTTGATTGCTACCCATTTACGCGCCAGGAGGCCTCCACTCGACAATCAACACCGCTGGGTAGATGGGCCGTCCATTCAACAATGCCAGCACTCGAGCAATATGATCAATGGAAATTCGCGGACATCAACTTCACATTCTCCAAGCAGATCCAGCAACAAACTGTGGCAGACCCGCATGCGCGATATGATACCTGTCTTCGGCGCTGTTGCAAGTGCTGACCAACTCTGCCTGCGATGGGAATGAGGCACACCAAAATAATGGATGATTTCGGCATGCAGATTGATCTCGACAATACCCATCTGAGCGAATCACGCATCTGCCATCTCGACTTCATTTGTGGAGACAACAATGAGGGTTTGAGCGTCAGAAGCCGCGGCGAGGTGATATAAGGTTCAAGTGACACATTCTGAAGATCGTTGACGGCTCTCAAGCATCCCTTCGGGATGTCAAAAGCTTGTCCAGCCAGTGCTTGAATTGCTTGGCATTCTGTATAGCATGGCTCGCCTCGATATGGCAATGAAGTGTCAGAATGAATCAGGGTACTCGCGACGCGTTGTGAGAAAGCGTCCACAACGCGACGAGGTCATAAGAATGACGAAAGAATCACGAATTGCATCTGGAGCGCATCAGTCTCTTCCTCGTGGTCGCAAACATGGGGATCCGGCGGCTTCAACCGCTGTTGGCGGTGCTGATGCCTGCTATGCTCGCTGCATCGGCCATCATCGATCAGCAGCTCTTTCAGCCTGCCGTGTGCCCCGTGGCTGTGACTGTTAGCCTTGTTCCGATTCAGATCATCACATCTGCCCTGAGCAACTGTGTTATCACCGTCACGCCTGGCGTCGAGCTTACGGTCACCAACGCGCCCATTTGTATCAGTACGCTGACGACGGCCACGATCACTTCGACCGTCACCGGTTCACTCCTGCCTGGCAGCTCGACATCGACACCTACGAGCTCTATCGGACTGTCAAGTGGCTCGTCGAGTCCCTCGCCCCAAGCTTCGCAGATCAGCAGTCCGATATTGATCAGCAGCTCGACTTCCTCTACGCAGGCCTCGCAAGTTGGCAGTCCGATCGCTGCCAGCAGTTCGGCAGTCAGCAGCTCGACTTCCGCTAGCCTGACACCTGTTGTTTCTCCTGGCTCGTGAGTATGACATCCTTCCGAAAAGACGCTGGCTGAACACCATTTAGTTCCTCCTCCGCAACCACATTCAGCGAGCCTCCGCCGATGTAAGGATCCAAATCCCGACCCTGAGACTTGCCTGACATGACCAGCAACCCATCCCAGACCTTTCTCCTCGCTGTTGAGCCTACTGCTGTTAATGTCAAGCGGACCCTTCAACGACGGCAGACTGTCAATAACACCGACAATGCATACGTCCGTGCCGATGGATTTGTTCTGAACGGCTGTGGCGAACAGGCTCAGTACACCATCGCTTCAGATCGCCTATACATTGGTGACAATGAGTTCTCAGTACAGAACACGTCGTTTTCAATCTTCTCTCCTGTTACACCGCCAGGTCCCGTCGATCTCACATTCTCCCTGGAGAATCAAGTCCTTCACTGGCGCAACGATGGCTTCGTTGGTGGGCAGGCTCTCTTCTGCAATCTGAACGGCTTTGTTGCAATGATCTTTGACGGAGTGTATCCAGACGGCTGTCCGCCAGTCAGACTCACGACACGGCCTCTTACAGCATGTCCGGCACGGCAGACGACTAGCAGCTCAACAACGACAACTGAAGCCGCTTCACCTGTGCTCAGCACCAATACCGATCTAGCCACAACGAGTCTGTCGTCTTCTTTCAACAACACTGTAGCCCCGATATCTTTGGCGACGACCGCCTCCACGTCCGGAGGTTCCAACGTTAACAACAACGACACACTCCTGTCGACGTCAACAACAGTCGTCCAGCAGGGCTCATCGTCCGGCAGCGTTTTGGTTTCATTCAACACGTCCTCAACATCAACTATCAGCAGTCTTTCAGGCTCCTTAGGTATCAACGATACGTCTTTGACTACCTCCGCCAGTAGCTCGGAGAGCTCTTCCATGCTCATATCGTCTGCCAGTCTCAACGGCACATCTATATCCTCTACCAGCGCTTCGGAGCCAATATCGAGTTCGGGCAACGCTCCATCCCAACGAGCTTGGCTGCTAGCGCAACTTCTACGTTTCTCGGCAGCTCTACGGATACGCCCTCAGCAACTTCGTCCGCCTCTGCAACAACAGCAGCGAACACGACTTTTCCGGGCTATGTAACCAGCACAGTGTCTTATGATGGCACAGTAACGACATCGGTCGTAGTCGACCCCATTGGGGGCAATCCTGGCACGGTATTCATATCTGTCCCTTACCCTCGAAGGACAACGTTCACTGGCATTGACGAAGGTCCATCAGGCACGGCCACCATCACGCAGCAGCTTCCGGTCAGCTTGAATGCCACCACGGCTATCACTGTGACCGTTGTTGTCACTACGCCTTACCCATATGTGACGCGTACAGAAGGATACAATGGCCAGATCATCACAAGCTCCGTCATCCCGCCCGCTCCAACCGAGTTCGTTGGCACACTGATTGTGCTCACGCCTTACAATTTGTCAATCACAACTACATCCTACGACGGAGGGCCTGGGAATACGAATACCATTACTTCAACCGTCCTTCCCCAAGGTACCAGCCAGGGCACAATTATCGTTTCAACTCCAGTCAACTATGTGACAAGAGTAGAGCGATTTGACGGCGGTCCATCAGTTACCAACAACATCACCGAGACCCGCTCTTTGACCGACGCAGGTGGTCCAGCTGTCGTTACCTCGCAGCCCTACAGCTACATTACATCAGAGACCGAGTACGATCAAGGCACCTCTGCTGCCATCACACGAACCAGCATCATTTCTGCGTCTTTGGATGTTGTTGACCCTACACCTATCGGTACGGTTCTCATCTCATACCCCCTGTCATTCACGACTGAGTTCACTGGCTACGACGGCGGGCCTACCGCGACCCAGAGCATCACATCTACCGTTGCGAACGGCACGCTTCCGCTCTCGCGGACACGTACGATTGTGATATCGACTCCATACCCATACACCACAATAATCTCGAACTTCGACACTGTCATCCAGACAAGCACCGTGGAAACGAGCATCATTACTCCAGGTCCTCCACAATTCACGGGAACAGTCCTTCTCGACCCGCCGGATGGATTCAATCTTGTCACTACCGGCTACGATGGTGGTCCGAACCAGACGAGCACGATTACGCAGACAATTGCTCCCACACCGCCAGCAAATGGAACGATCATCGTATCGACACCATATGTCTACGTTGACGCAACAACGCAGTACAACGCGCTTGGTGGAACACAAGTCATCACAATCACGATCAGACCATCTGCCAATAACACGGTTGGAACTCTCTTGACTTCTGTGCCTTATGGTACTGCGACAAGAACTTCGGGGTATGATGCAGGGCCTTTCTCTCCTCTGGCAACACAAACAAGCTCGTTCCCCGAAGATGGTACCAATGGACCCTCGATTGTGCTATACACCCCGTTCCCTTATGTGACGTCCACCACAGGCTATGACGACGGTCCCACAGCAACAATTACGGGCACATCAATCATCCCTGCAGCTTCGGGAACTCCAGGTACTCTACTTCTCCAAACACCAGAAGGTTATATTTCCACCACTGTTGGGTACGATGCGGGCGTGCCAGGAGACAATTCAACGGCGCCAACCCTTACACGAGTTGTTGCTGCCGCGAACGGTTCACCAGGAACGGTATTCGTAAGCACGCCATACCAGTACATCACGGAATACACCGGAACAGACGAAGGACCACTTGGGACGTCGACATTCACGTCTCTTCGTCCGGCGTCCGGCACGCCACCGGTAGGAAGCATTGTCCTCATCACGCCTTATGTCTACATCACCCGGACTGTTGTCTATCCTGGGCAAGGAATAATCACCGCGCCGATCACTGTCACATCGCCTCCGGCGCCACCAAACAACACAATCGGAACGATAGACGTGCAAACGCAGCTTCCGCTGATCACCATCACCTCGGGCTACAACGGACTGGTCAATACCACATCCGTGCTCGTTCAGCCATCAGGCACTCTACAGGGTACTTTGGCTATCTTGACGCCGTACAGCTATGGAACCACTACTTCGTTCTACGACGAGGGCCCAGCGGGGACGGATACCTTCATTCGAACCGTCCTTCCTACTGGGACCGAAGCGTCTGGCACCATTGTTTCGTCCATTCCCTACCCCTACGTTTCGTCGACAACAGGGTATGACGCCGGCGTCGCAGGAAGCGTTACGATCACGAACACCATCCGTCCTTCTCCTGCCACTCCGACAGGTACAATCGCGTTTAGTACGCCGTTCTCATACTTGCAGCTCGTCAGCAACTACGATAACGGACCAGAAGGAACTTCGACTTCGACTCAGACGATACTCCCGGTCGGCACAGCTCCTGGAACTATCATCAGATATGAGCCGTTTACTTACTCGACTGTAACCACAGATTACGATGGCGGGGAGGGCGCTACACCTACATCGTACGTGGTTGCGCCAACTGGCAACGTGGACGGTACGGTGTTCATCCAGAACCCGGACCCATATACTCGGATCACTACTAGCTATGACGCTGGACCATTCGGAACTGCTACCATTGTTGAGACCACACCTGCGTCCGTCGCCGCCGACCGCACTGGCACTATCGCCACGTCCACACCGTTGGTGTATGCTAGCACCACTGTGCAGTACGATGCTGGACCACGCCAATTCCAGACTATCACAGTCATTCAGTCGGCAGCTTCCGGTATTGCTCCGAGCGTGGTCTTCTCAACGCCAGCTTCATAGTAAGTTCCCAGCTCGCTCACCGAGCGAAGCTCTGCCGTAGGGATCCCAGGGTGGCGCACTGCTACACGCTGTTGCCATCGCTGTTTTTGCTGTTTCGTCCTGGACCTCTTGCTGACCTCTGTCTAGTATAACGATCACCTCTAATTTTGATCTCCAACCCCAGGCGACGCTCGAGCGATCGACGATATCTGCTGGTCCAAGTGGCGTAGGTACTGTGTTGATCGATCCACCAGATGACTACAGTGTCAGTTACACCTACAGTGATGAAGGACCTAGTGGAAGTCTTCGTGTTACACAAACAATCCCGCCCTCTGGCGGTCTGCCTGGAACTGTTCTTGTGACTGTACCATACAGATACGTGACCCAGACTGCGGGCGCAGATCTTGGATTTGGTGCTTCCGCGCCCGTCACCACAACCATAACGCCTGATCCTGTAAACACTGTCGGAACGGTGCTGATACAGACCCCCATCGACTATGTGATCTCGACGATCGGTACGGACGAAGGCCCGCAAGGCACCATTTTCACCTCGTCCACGGTTCCTGGCGCCAACGGTGTTCCAGGCACATACTACAGCATCACGCCTTACCCATACTCGACCTTCACCACTTCCTATGATGCTGGGGTGACGGGTACAGCTACGATCACAGTCATTGTCAGCGTGACCAATACGAGGTTCGGTAGTGTGGTTATCTCAACTCCTGGTGTCTATGTAACAACTACGGTAGGCTACGACGACGGACCGTTCTCGAGCGCTACCACCACGTCCGTTGCGCCGCCAGCCTCCAATACTGATGCTCGTGGCACTGTCTACATCTCAACACCATTCCCATATCTTACGTCTATCTTCTTTACGGACGTCGGACCCAACGGAGTCGTCCCGCCTCCGACGACTTCTATCATTTCTGCCGCTGCAGTGCCGTCCCGGACTGGCACTCTTATCTCGTTCGTGGCCGACCGGTACGACACTATTACGGCACCTTACCAAGGCAGCGGCGTTTTGACCGCACCAGTCACCTCCACCATCCCTCCAGCCAGCGGACAAACTGTGGGTACGGTCCAGATTCTCACTCAACCTCCGGCCGTCACTTCTTTCGTCGGCTACGATGCTGGCCCAGCTGGCGGACCGGCAACCACATCAACATCTACAGGTCCAGGCGTGGCGCCGACAATCTTCATCTCAACGGCAGATACTTACATTGTGGGTTTTCCCTTCTACCGATCCTCAACCCGTACTGACAAATGCTTCTAGACAACGACCCAGGGCAGCGATGCGACCGTGAGATTCACAAGCACAATATTGCCCACCGGCACCGTATCGGCCACAGGGACAATCATCGTGTTCACGCACTTCCAGGCGGTAACTACAGTCACAACGACCTCCTTCTTCACTACAGGTACCCCCTACACAACCTTGGTCGATGCCTCGAGCACGTCTACCGATACAGTCATCGTCGGCTACCTGCAGACGTTTGTGACGACAACGACAAGAGCTGGCACAACACCCACAACCTTCACCCAGGCTTTGCCAGTATCAACTACCCCAGGTACCGTGGTCGTTGTTAACCCTGCCTACACCACAACTACCTCCTTCTATGGCCAGGCCACAACTTCGATCACCACCCTTGTTACCTATACCGGCGGACCCAACACTGGAACTATCGCCACTCTTGTGCCCGCCACAAATGCGCCTATTGCGACCAATCCTCCTGTCTCGGTGATCACCCGCAGTACCGCTGCATCAAGCACCGCAAGCCCAACTCTGCCGGTCATCCCCACTCAATCAACCGGCCCTGCGGCTGCAGCACCAAGCACTTGCAACAATCAGGGACTGGCCTGGGCCGAATATCCCAACACTTCCGGAGACTGGTCAAGACCTGGTCCGAACAACGTTCCTCCAGGATACGTCAGCTTCTTACCAGAGGTACGTTCTGCGCCTTATGATTGGATCGAAGTAGTTGCTGACACATTTCTCACAGGCCTACAAGATGACGACACCACAATACAGTGGCCTCACACCATCCGTCGGCGGATTCAGATATGTGCCAACAACTCAAGGCACTATCACCATCTACAACCAGATTGTCATACCTAGTGACTTTTGGGTCCTCAACCACCAGGCTACATCTACGCTTCCCAGACAGGCGTGTACACTTTCACGTCCTATGTAAGGCTCCTTTCAACATGCAAAACTTCACTCACTAACGCCATGAACAGCAAGCCGATGACATTGTCCTCGTCTGGCTCGGTCCGCTGGCATTCACAGGCTGGACACGAGCCAACGCGGCTCTCGAACAGGTCTACAATGATCCCCCACAAGGCTTCACAGGAAATCCCGGCGAGCCTCCAGTGTCGTTCACGGCGCGGCTTGTCGCGGGCCAGTACTACCCGCTTCGCATCTTCTACGCCAATGCTCAGCGACAGGCCTCGTTCTTCCTTTACGTCACTGCGCCGGACGGTTCGCAGTTCTTGGGTCCCGACACGCCGGGATCACCCTATATCGTTCAGTATTCATGCGACGGGACGACGGCGCCAAGATTCCCAGCGTTTGGAAACCAGTCTTGATCTGCCTCATTGGAAAGGGCAATCTAACAAAGGGAGACGCAAACACCAAGGCGTTTTCTTTGGAGGCTGGGAGGGGGATTGGTTTGCATTCTGGTTGGGAGCAGAGCAGCGAAGGCGTTCTTTTCAAAAGGCTTTGGAGTACATTCTGACTTGACTGACGCTGTAGATGACTTGAATTACTTATGATTTGACACCTTACTTCTCTGAATTCAACTGCGCCACCGATGATATCTAGTCGTGAGCAGCCCTTCCGCTGGCTCATGCCTTTCAACTTGGCGGAACCTGCTGCGAATGGACCTGGGCTTGCTTCTCGCCCTCAGCGGACGACACCACCGCCTCACCACCCGCCACGGGATCCTCATCGAACATCCCAGTCTTGTCGATCCTCCGCCACTTCTCCGCATCCCGTCTGAAGACACCCAAGCTGACCCGGGCGGCCTCCAAGACAATTGCCACGACCAGAAAAACCAAACTAAGAATCAGCGGGAACCGCAATTGGTGAGTGGCATTTTGCAAAGGAGCCGAGGCGACATAGTTGACCCAGACCGTCCCACACGACAGCACCAATTGCATTCCGAACCAGCGGATCTCGCTGCCGATGGGGATCATTTCGGAGAGGAGGACGCGGAAGGCGCCATTGACGAAGGCTTGGGCGAGTTGTAGGAGGAGGATCTGGATGTAGAACTCCCATCTCATCTGCAAGTTCGGTGATCCTCTCGTCAGCACGGTGTAGTGATGCGATGGTGGGTGAGTAACGAGAAACTGACGGATTAGACTGGCGAGACTTACCTTGGAGCCGAAATTCACATCCGCAATGCCGATACATGCCCAAGCGGGAACGATCAGCGTAACGACGAGACCGACAATGTACCACGTCTCCAATCGGATCCGAAACTGTGGCTGGATGAACAAAAACGCTAGTGAAGTCCCCAAAAGAAACAGGCTTTGAGCGAGCGAGTAGAGCGAAAACTCCAGGGCACCGGGGCGAATCTCGGCGATGAACAGCTGACTGATGTTGGAGTTGATGGCGAAGATAGTGTCTGTCCAGATTGTGTAAGAGACGAGGAGCGCTGCCATGTTCTTCCGTACAAGCAGTTCCTTCAAGGGCATGATCACTGAGATGCAGGTTAGTCAAACGACCGGTAACATGGCACAGGCGCACTCACACTCGACGACAGGCCGGAAGATGCTGCCTCTGAGCTCGGAGATCGACCTGGATGGAAGCGCGGGCAGGCCGAGATACGCCACCCCCGATCCAGCCATTGTGACGAAGCCGATGACTGTCGAAACAAGGAGGCCTCTGTGAAGATCATTTAGCGACTGTACAAGAACTGGACAACGAAATGGAGCATACGACGACTGCGCAGCCTCGCCGGACAGCGTCTGTGTGAGTATGATGACAACAGCGTAGACGACAATCCCGCCAACGCCATTCATCACCATGCCGAGGAGTGACATATTGAATCCGTACTTTCTCTTTCCATTCGAGCACTCGGCCAAGCTTTCGGAGACCATGACGCTCGAAGTTGCGCTTCCTGGGTATGGTCAGTGTACGCTCATGGTTATTCGGTTCGATTTCTTACCATCGTCGGGTGCTGTTACTTGAGTGAGTCGCATGCAGTGCGGTATGTAGATGTTCAATATGGCCATCAGCACGAGGGTGATGACTTGAAATAGGATGTATAGGGCAGATAGCACGTTAAGATTGTACAGAGTGTAGCTCTGTAGCCAGTATGCTGGTACCGAGAACGCGCCATAGAGTACGATGGATCCCGTGACGAGGATATGCTTGTGTCCTGCAAGTCTGTCAGCACCAGCCCAGGAAGCTGCCGACCAGCCGAATTCTCACTCCAATAGTCCGAGTATGCGGCCAGCAACAAAGTCACCACGCCTCCCAGCCCGAACGTCAACGCATTGAGGTACAGGATGATGGCGTTGATGTCCTTTTCCGAGCCAGCCCACGGGACGATGCAGTAGGTCGCGCATGGCTGCCCAGTGCCGTCGTGGCCGATCAGGAAGCCGACAGTCTGTATCTGGTAGAGCGAGTATGTCCCGAAGACGAAGAACGGTAGACCGATGAGGAACTGCACGAAGAGGAAGCTGTGCAGTGTCGTGTCTTTCTTCCACCAATTCGTAGCTGCGGAGAGCATGATGGCGAGCCGGCTTCTGTTCTTCGGGAGTCTGCTGATGCCTGGTATTGGTTTGTGGTCTAGAGAAGAGCGTAATCGGCTTGTTGGTCTAATGTGGGCAGTCAACGATCGAGCGATGATACTGCTGACTTCGCTTCGTGTTCGCTGCCATCAGCATTTGTACAATATACGATATGTTCGCCAAGACAAGACTTGCCTAGAATGGCAGTTTTGAACTGAGCAAGTTGAGCAAGTTTCTTGTCCAATCACCTCCCCGACGTCTCAAATTGCGACTCTTGCCTACGTCCTAGGCCAATGAAACGAAGCGGATTCCTTCGGAGTCCCACTGGAAGATCCTCTGTCAAGATAATCGAAGATACCATATCGTTGGACCTGCTTCTCAGGGTGCTGCTTCGGCCCGTGCGCCCACGAGGACGGGCGAGACCGCATCCTTTCCGCCAGAGAAGTCTAGCTTCTCAGAACACCTCGGCGGATCAGCGTAGCCCAGAGAGTAACTTCGATTATGCCGCCTGCGGCAGCGCAATTGAAAGCAAGCGAATCATGCTCAGTGACTTCGGCCGGAGAAAGCACCGAGTCAATGCTACCAGGACATCGTAGAATCCTTGTGATGATAGAAAAGGAGACCTAGCCATCGGATGCTGTCCTTCGTAGAGGGTGTGTTTAGCCAGAGTTCGAGAGTGTGGTGCCGGTGATCGAGAAGCTTGTGACGATGCATGGAGGTGAGTGCTCCGTGAAGAACAAGTGGTCGGCTGTACCCCGTTGCTTGCTGCAGCAGATTGGCTTCTTGAATCGGGAGGCAGCGGCGTGCCAGCTTCCGCCGTGGCCTCTTCTCAATAGGAACGGCTGTCATCGTAGTCTGGTGCTCCGGAACTCCGCATTGCCCAAACTGGCGTCGTTGATCGTTGCCATATCAGCAGCACCAACTGAGCAAGATTCCAAGCCACATGCAGGTTTGAGCGCCTCCCTGTGCTATCAAACCTGCCCACAACTCGTCGTAAGCGGTGAGTATTTGGTATTAGGTAGACAGATATCCGACCCCACCGCGCCGTCGTATATATGGTAGTCGCTGCATTAGCGAAGCCCTTCAATCGCCAATACCTCAACAGAAGCCCGGACCATTTGCACCACTCGCATTCACTATGGACGCGGAGAAGAACAGCGCACTCTGCTTCAAACACTCCGCTGGAGTAAGCAAGCCTTCCGCATTCGTCACCGTGCTTCGTGGCGTCCAGTACGTTGTGTCAATCCTAGCTCTGGTATTTGTGAGCTGCGCCATTGACCGCAACATTTTGGTGCCTGGTGTCACATCGGAGGAGAAGATTCTTGCTGTCTCGGTGAGTCCGGTCCGCTGTCGCGGGTTCAATCGTGCTGGGGCTGACGATCTAGTCTGTGGCGGCCTGTGTCGTCATCCTCTGCCACTTCGTCGGGCCGTATCGCGCTCGCGTGGTCGTTATCACCGATGGACTGCTGGCCACTTTTCTGTTCGCGTCATTTGTGTATGGCGCATATAGTGCCGGACAGGATCGAGGAGCTTGCTCTGGGCCGAGCAAGATCGGCGTGTGGGACAACACTAGAGGTTGCACTCGCATGATAGTTGCGGCAGCCTTCACGGCAATCAACTGTGCCGCTTTCCTGGCATCGAGCGTACTGACGGCTTTTCTGTGAGCGATCAGCGGCGCGGAAGGCGGGCGAAGCACATCATGCTCGACCGCATCCCAAAAAATGCGCGAGATGACCACCGAGAAGCGAAATTGCCACCGGAAGAACTTCGACAACAAACGAGGATACCAAAGAAACAGCGGACAGGAACTTGGACGCTTGGACGATTGGATGATAGTGAGAATAGTGTAGATGGATAGCTTGGGGTTATTAGAACCATAGACCGAAATATGCAGCTGCCAGAACTGCCGCACCAGTCTGAATCGGACCGGAGACTTCGCGGGTGTTGCCAGCTCCAGCGAAAGTCGAAGCACTGGCAGATGCCTCCGTCGCAGAAGCACTCGTCGCAGAATCGCTCGCCGTAGCAGTACTTGTCGCCAGACTCACTGCCGGAGCAGTTGAGAATACTGGATCGATGCTGACAGCAGTGGCCTGATCCGTGAACGTGCTCGCAGTGAATGGAAGTGGAGAGCTTGATGTGGCACCTTCGAACGCGACGCGGTCAGCGGCGGGAAGGCTGGGTTGAAGCTCAGATCGCTCGAATGGTACAAGAGGATTGAGCACACTGCGATTGTCAGCTTGGCATACACAATATGACATGAAGACTTACCTGTCAATGATGTGGGCAACACCTTCGTACAAGATCACGTTGGGCAGAATGACCTTTGCCTGGTTGACGAAAACACTCCCATCGTCAGCTACTGTGATCGTCAGATCCTGTCCACCAACAGTCGGCACTGTGGTATTGCTGAGAGAAGGCGAGAAGATGATATTGTCCTGGATCAGGTGGTAGCTCAGCACGGCCTGGAGTGTGCTCTGATTCGCAGTCGCGAGAACGGAGCTGATTTCTTCCAGCGCCAGATCCGTTGGGATGAAGAAGGTGACGTCTGTAACTGGCGTCTCGTCCGAGCTGCTGATATCGTTCCCAGCGAAGACTCCTAGGTCGGATTCAATCAAAACCGCATTGAGACCATTGTATCCATATCTGCCCAGGAAGAGGAGAGCCGGCACTCCAAACGACATGACCGCATTGACTTTGTGAACAACGACGTCCGCGCCGACCATGATGTCCTGCTAATGTTAGCTAAGTTGAGTGGACGGCGATCCCACCTACCGCTTCCGTCACAGTGGATACCGTGAACTCGCTAGACAGCACATCGACTTGATCACCATTCAGCACCAGCCCATTGTACTGGCCGCCGGTGATTGCTGTGAAGGCTGAATATCGTTCTGCTCCTCGGGGCTCACCAGAGTCTGTGCGAAGGTCGGCACCTCGCCGATCGCAGATGAAGGATAGTATCCTTGGAACACATGGTTCCTCAGGAGACCACCGATGGTGGCTGAATCGTTGCGCTGTCGAAGTGCTTCCGCTTCTGGATCATTCTCCGCAGCACGGGCCGCGAATGCATCATTTGTCGGCGCGATAATGGTGATGTTTGTGGCGGCAGCAAGAGTATCTGTTAGATTGGCGATCTGGACCAGCTCTAACAACGTGCTAAGGTCAGGCTGTGACTGCAAGATGCTGACAAGGTCTTGTGCAGTGGCGGAAGCCGCCAGAAGCAGCTGCAACGCGGTCGTAGTGCGCATATTGGGTAGGGTATCGAGAAGTGGTTTTCGACGTTCTGGGATTCTTGGTCGAGTACATCGTGAAGGTGTACATGGTGGTAACTTATACTGTTGGGCCTCCCGGACGAGACACGCACTGAAGCAGACCTTAGAAGTCGTGTTGTCATCGATGCCAGACTATTGCAACGATGGCAGCGACAGCGCCGGTGTCCTGTCCTTGGCGCCATGCACTTTCTGCTGATGTGGAAAGGAAACAAGCATGCCAAGGATGCTCCGCCATTGCTGTCCGGGCATGATGTCATCTTCTCGTCCGACAGAGTCTAAACACGTGGCGGAACGACATCTCCGTCTCGGGCGAGACGAAATCCACCACAACTTTCTTGGAGTTCGTTGTCGTTGTAGAAGCCGCTTTGAAGGCGCCGTCGCTGGGCTGGAGTGCGCTCAGCGGCCTCTAGAGGGTGAAGCTGTCCGTGAGGGGACGATGTTGGCAGGACTTGTAGAATCACACACCGTCGGTGGTTCGTGCATTGCATCGCCTTCGATGCAGGTATAGATTAATCATTGTTCGTGTTCTGTGTGGTGCCAAGAGCCTTGTTCAATGCTGATAGTGGCCATGATGATCTGCCTTGGAGGCCGCCATGGTGTTCGAACAGAGGAATGCTCGACACTGCTCGTCAACGCAAGCTTTCGAGACAGTGATATTGCAGCTTGAAGTGCGCTTTGCATGGCTGAGAACGGGACAACTGCTATGCGGCGGTGAGTGGAAGTTCTGGCTGCAAAGGCAACTCACTGCGAGCTCAACGCTATGCTGAATCATACTGCACGCCAGAGTCGCTCCATGCGATGGAGTTTGACTTGCTACAATGCGTCGCGCAAGTGTCGCCATGGTTGACTTTATCCTGACGCGTCTTCGCAGTCTCACCAACAACATTCCAAACGCCAAGCGTTGCAGGGTTGGGTTCTCGGCTCGGCTGGAAGTGATATCCGGGGTGGATCCGACCATGCGCCCAGCAGGCACATATATGCTCGCTTGGCCCATGATTGTGCAGGTGTGCTCGGAGGCCTCCTGGTGAAGATGTTGCGATATTGGTCCTGGCTGCTGGTCGGCCTTTCTCTGTTCTCCAGTCTCACCCTCGCCGCGCCTGAACGCGGAAGGAATGGAACTGGCGGGAATCGAAATGGAAGACAGACCGCCCAGCAGCAGGCTGCATCAGTACCGCAGGTTGAGAGTACTGCCAGTGATGGCTCAAGGATCGTCGACATGACCGCCACTGTGAAGTGCGTATTCCTGTCCTGGGCCCAACTTTGCTGACAATGGCAGTGGCCTTCAGATGCGATTCAAGGTATCGGCACCTGAGGATCAATTCGTCTCGACCAGCGCCGTTCGGAGGCAACTCAGCAACGCAACCAGCGCCTCGAATAGTACCTCACCTGGTACTATGGGCTTAAATGTACTTCTTCATGGCGATGGCGGACAGTCCTTCTTCGACTTTCCGAATCAGAATGTCCAAGCCAACCTCATGGGCGTCGTCATCCTGGCTCCTGATCCGAACCTGTTCTGGGGTGGCGGTCAGGGCTTGCAGCGAACAGACGGTGCAGAGCACTCTCAAGCAGTGGCGGACTTGATCACGGATGTCATGCCGCAGATTGTCAACTTTGATCCGCAACAAGTCTTCTTCACTGGCGTTTCCGGCGGAGCTCTGATGATGTCTGGCTTCTTCATCCCTCGGCAGATGCAGAAGTTTCCAAAAGGCGGCGTGTTGCTCAACTGTGGAGGCCTGCCACCCCAGGTGGACTTCGTGGATCCGAACGTGCTGGCCACAACAACCATCCATCACCAGTCCACGCAACAAGAACTAGCCAGTCTTCAGCAATCGATTCCAGACGCAGTAGCTGCGTATGCACAAGCAGCTAGTGATGCTGGACTGTCGGCAGACCAGGTCAACCAGCTGCAGACGGTGGATAACACTCCCGATGGCGGACACTGCGCCTTCGACGAGGTGGGCTTCGTGAGTGGGATCCAGCTGATGGCCGACAGCTATGCAAATGTCATCCAGCAGGGCGGGAATGGTCAAGTCAATGGCATTGGCAACGTGCGGAGAGGGGTCGTGGGAGCCCAGCTGACATTCGTTTAGCCGGAGAGATGAAGGAGGTACTCACACGGCGTCGTCCTTGGGACGGGGATCGTGCTGCTGCCGGATCTTGCTCGTTTGGATAGCTCGCTTGAGCAGGTCCAGGGAGAGATTGTTGATCAACATTGAGCTTCCATGAGTGAGACATATGCAGTCAGCAGCGCGAAGTTCACAAAGTCAATCCTTCGAGTAGTCTGTAAGGATCACAGCAAAGGCCGCAGTGACGAGATGACCGAGCGGCGCCACAGGGGCTCGACAGGTTAGGTCGAGGAGGCCGCTGCGAAGCGGCAACATCTCGGAGAGCCATAGCTGTCGGGTAGCGCATCTCGTACGCGTCGTGTTGAGCTTCCGTACAATTATGATATCTTGCGGTCTCGTTTTGGAGCTGCCGAATTTGAGTTCCAGCCTAAGCTTCCGAGACAGGCGTCGCGCTATTTATGCCTGCCGCTCTTGACGTGTGCGACAGTGCGACCGCGATACTTGCCGAAGAAGCCGACCTTGCGCCGTTGGCGCACCTGCATGCGACGTCGAGAGGGGCCTCTGCGACTGCGTAATCCTTCGGCAAGGTGCCGTGGTACAAGATCGAATAATTGAAGGATGGTGCAGAGTTTGGACTCCTTCGAGAAAATTGGACAGTCGAAATAGAGTTACTTTTCACGTAAGGAGCCCAATCGGGGCTTGCCGCGCCCCTGAATTCTCGTACTTTGGCCTAGACGAGGCAGCCCCTACAAGCCTTCATGATATTTTCCGCATCCATCAAGCAATTGTACAATGGTCTTGTTTGCAATAAGCAATATCTTCGCGTACTTGAGGATTCGATATGGAGCCTGATGTATGCACGTGTGATTGCGTCGAGACGACGAGTGCGCTGCCTGTACATGGAATCGCGTTCAGCCACTATCAGCCAATTTGATTCTCGCCCACGACAATGAAGTACAAGAGTCGCCGTATGGCCGCTTCAAGATGCCCAGCATCACGCTCGCTCTACAAGCTCACCGCAGTCGCTCTTTAGGAAGTCCGCGTCACCACACTCGTTTGACCACCAATCATCATGCGCTTCTCAGCAATCTTCGCCGCCTGCGCGGCCAGCACTGCCGTCATGGCAATGCCCCAGCCAGGCTGGCTTGGTAGGTCTTCAGCAAACCCCGCGCCGCTGCCCCAAGTCTCTACGGAACCTTCGTTGCACCGTCCTCCTACTTCGCGGTAGCCTCCTTCACGGTTATGGCAACCAAGCTGACCACACTTTCCAGATCATCCGGCTCCTCCAGCACCTCAAGGGCCTCCAGGGCCACCAGGCTCATCAGGCTGTCCGACTCCTCCCGGACCATCCAGCCCTCCTGGTCAACAGTGCCTCGATGATCGCTCCGCCGAAGCCTACGTCAACAACTTCATTAAGACCCTCAAGATCTCCGGCAACGACACCGCCGCCTTCGCATCTGCCATCTCCGCCGTCGCCAATCCTTCCGTCCAGGAGATTTCCGACAGCGTCAACTTCCTGGCCAACAAGCCCTACGGCAGCGTCTCTCTTGACGGCATCTCCGCGTTGGAGAACTTCCACCTGTCGACACCACCAGGCGGGATCTATCAGGTCAGCACACTAAACATCTGGCATAGCTGCACTGCAATCACGTGGCGGTGGTTATTTGTGCTTTATCCTGGTGCACAGCCTGTACGCGGCATCAACGTGTTTGAGCTGGGCAAGAATGGGAAGGCTGACCGGTTCTATGATGAGTTCAATGTTGCCGCTTGGGCGGAGGATTTGGGGTATACAATCACTCCTCCTGCTGGACCGCCGCCGAGCTAGACCGACGGCATTCAGAATCGGACGATGCAGTAAACTGCCACCGAGGTCGTATATGTCGTGGGTGTTCTTGTGGACGGCTCAGGATATTGGCATACATATGAAAGACATCTGTGATTTCGCTTCTCGGAGAAAAGGTATAGGGCGACCGAAGCTGTTCACATCCGGGTCATATAGGTAATGGCATGTGGATGTTCATAACACTGCTGCAATTGTGCAGTGCCGTTCCATTGCGCTTGCTGTTCGACACGGGCGTCTATGCCGGACGTGAGGGTTGCTTCTCGACAAAGGCGCCGATGGGAGTAGCAGTGACATGGTCGATTACATGAGATGGCTTCGAGGTGGTAGCTAAGTGAGAAGCACGCACGCAGTGTACCCGGTCGGCGGCGACGCGAGGTGGAATGGGCTGTCCTGTGCAGTGGAAGGCAATGATCCCTTACATGTACGGCTGCAGAGACAGTAAGGATGGATCGACCGCTAATTGTGTCGCCGCTGAGGTTGGGCCAACGGTACTGTCGGAATAAAACAAGTCAACCGTGACTGCCAGGTCAGCGCCTGCCGACGCTGATCGATCGAGGCAGTGCGGGTCACGCGCTGTTGCCATGGACATCTCGAGGCAGGTGCAGAAAATAGTCTGAGACTTTCCATTTCTCTTCTCACTTTGCTCTCTTTGCATCGATCCCACCCACCGCATCACTCACCACTACTTTCCATAGCCATGTCGTTAAGGATTACTACGACGGAACGCGCTGCTCTAATGATGGGCATAACCTTGCAGCAGTACGAAGAGAGCCTGGATGGTATGTCCTGCATCATTCCTACGCGATTCTAAGACGCGTTCACCACGAACTGACAATGTTTAGAACTGATTCAGTCTGGAACCTCAGGTTCATCAACCGCCATAATGGGCACATCTGCTCTCTGCTCTGCGGAAATACCGTCAACCTCGACTGTACCTCACGGACTGGATGGTGATCAAACCCAGGCCGGTGAGTCCCTCGGGTCGATTTGATGGAGCTCTCAACTGACGAACGCAAGCACAACCGGCCAAATGGGCCAAACCCGCCATCGCCGCTCCTCCGACCGTTCGTCCATACGGGAATTTGCTCAAGAAAGCCTGCTTCTTCGAGTTGGGTGGATCACGATGCAAGACTCCAACCAGCTGTCTGGAATATGGTCGGGTCCACATATGCAGAGCCTTCGCGCATGGCACCTGCCCACACGGTCCGGAGGGGTCCCTACATCTGGGAGGGCTTCATACGAAGACCACCTACTGTAAGAGAGGTAATCCGATGGTCGACTGCGGCTTGCAATTGCTTCCGGCCGTCGGCCATTCCGCTGCTACACACCCGGTGTAGCTGCCTCTCCATCGCGAGGGAGGAAGCGCAGTGCATCAAGGGAGGTCCAGCTGGTGGCTGCACGTACGGTCACAACTATGAGGAGATCCGACGCAGTCTGGCGAAGCTAGATCCATGACATTCGCCGCGAGAGGTCTCGGCGATGATGGGAAACCGGCGAAATAGCGCCATACTCGTCTCCTGCAGCGGAAACCAGCGGAGCGGCCAAAAGCTCTGCTTAAATCATGGAAAATCCGAAGATGCAGATGATATGTGGCATTGATCTCGCCGTGTGGTGCAGCCCAGCATACAAAGACTCGCATAATGTTCAAGCTACCATTGCCTCTCGCGCCCACCAGTCTCTCATATTCCTTTCCAAGCCCTCCTTAGCAGCTCAGACATTGGCCAGCGTGGCCGTTAAAGGTAGTCTTGTTGCGATCGTTTGACCGATGCGACATTTGCCAGACAGAGATGGATGCGCCCAGTAGCTGTCTGACTTGAAAGTGACCGCGAAAAGAGCTCTATTCAAGCAGACATGAGAGCGGTTCCTGACGTGAGAAACATGCTGAACAAATTACTAGGTAGGCATCGCAAGCGAGGTTTAGCGGGGACCGCATTTGAGGTGCCAAGGTCGTTCCCTTTCTCCAAGATACAGTGAGCCAACCTACCTAGGTATACATACCTAGGTAGCCTTGGTAGCTAAAGGGTACCGCGAAACTTTACTCGGACAACATTACAACATTCAAACCGCGAGCCATGCTGCATGACCCGAGCAATTAGTGCGCAGTCGACATTTCGCATCGCTAGGGGCCCAATTAGGAGGCATGCCAATTGCCGAGCTTAGAACCTCCGTAGCTCTGCAAAAGTCCTCAGACGTATATACGTGGACGGACTCATGGCTGCTTTGTCGAGGCAAAGCAGGACTTCAACTTGGACGCAATTGTATGTCATTCACGGAATGTGAAAGAGCGAATTCATAGCATTGATTGATGCTGTAGGACTATGTAGCTAAAGCTGTTGCGACCGACCTTGTTGGTCGACGACGATGTTAGGTACAGATGCTGAAAAATAACTCCATGCATCGGTGATGGTCGATGCCGAGCTTGATGGTGTCGACCATGTCATACCAGAATTGGCACCGGAGGCTGATCGGTGGCAATTTTGCCGACTTCATTTTCCTGCCTTGTTCGCTTCGACACGGCCTTGGCGTTCAAGGTCCCGACGTTTGTACTCCTCATCCCGACGCTTGTACTCCTCGTTCCGCTGCTTGTAGTCGTCCTCCCACTCCTTGTGCTCATCGACAGACTGCTTCGGTGCGACTTGCTTCGGCTGAGAAGCTAGTCGAGGACGCTTGGTTGGAGGACCGAAGTCTGGAGAAGCTAGTCGGACACGCCCAGCCGGTGGTGTGGAATCGTGAGAAGCTAGTCGAACACGCTTGGTTGGAGATGGAAGATCGGCAGCGTCGTCGAGGTCAATATCTGAGCCTTGTTAGTCTTGCGGAACAGCAACACTAACTTCCTCACTTACGATTGCTGCAATCAACGGCATTCGGAGGTACACGTCTCGACTTCGTGGACTTCTTGCGGATTGCTGAGCATCGTCAGCTCGGAGATTCCAATGCTGAGCTGGCAATACTTACGAGATAACAAAGGGCCCAGTGAGAGGGAAGACATGACCTCAGAAGGCCGATTGGCCACCCTGAGCCTGTTGGTGATGAACGATGATGAACGTTGATGAAAGCCACAAGCAAGTAATGAATGATTGATGGCGGCGATGGAGGATATAGAAGCGAGTGCAGAAGAATTTCAAAGGTCGAAAATTATACATACCCTGCTGTCGCACCTGCCTCCTCAACTGTCCTACGCGTCTTGGCGTCAATGACCTCAGGCAGACGTGTCGGCATGACTCGTGCTGCACCCACAGTGATATTGTTGGCAGGAGCGTCCAACTTGAACCCGGCAGCCAGGTGTTGCTGACCCGGCGATGAGGTCAGTGTCGTCGTACGTTTGATTCGGGCTCGACGGTGTGGTCAGTCATTTCTCTCTTGCATTTCGAATCCTCATCATCTCCCTGTCCGTTCTCCTCATGGTGCTCATATATACGCTCTTCGCACCACAGCCATCTCACCTTCGCAACCCATTCACCGCCCCAGCCCATCCGCCTTCGCCAATCTTGCATCGTCAGTACCCACCAATCAGCCACAGGGGCCTCACACATCACAAGCCACAGCGCCCCTCTTACTCAAGTCAAGGCCAGACTAATCGCCATGCTCAATTCAGCCCAGGTCCAACACGGCTAATGCGCTGACGCCGTCGTCCTGAACGCATCAGCGCTGCCTCCGGTCGCCTTTCAATAGCGGCAATCCTCCTTCCGAAGTCCGCTTCAGCCACCGTCGCTTAGCCCAGTATCGGCAGCCTCGTCGGACACGCCCTCGACGGCACCGCCACATTCGGGGATGGGCAAACGAGCTCGTCACGACAGACAGTAGAATCATACTTGCCAGTAACAGGCTTGAGCTTTGAGGGAGAAGGGATGGAATGGACGTGAACGAAGTGAGCGGGCTTCCACGGCGAGGAGATCCCCAAGTCGAGGCAAAACAGGTCCAGACGATGGATGAGGCGTGCGCCAGACCTGAGCTCGCGCGAAGAACAAGGACAGCCATCGCTCATCCCCATTCGAGCTTCAGGAGAACGCATAGCTAGCTGGGTTGTAAGCATGAGTAAGCCCAGTCGGAGAGTCATCAGTAGCGGGAACGAAAAAGACATGAGCCATACCACCTTCACTTGCCTTTCGAATTGCTTGCATAACCATGGTATCTCTTGGGAATGATCGTTTCGTGATCCCAAAGCCCGCCGTGGCCTAACCTGATCTCGCGCGAGACTGATCCTGTTCCGTGTCTATCCAGGCCGGCCACAGCGTGGCCCAGCCAGCTAGCTATCCAGAACGCCGAGCCGAATAAGTTCATGATCGAGCAATCGAGCGAAATCAATAGCGTCGCCGAAGTCTTATGATCCCGCAAAGACCGCCTCACTGTCCCTGCAAGAACATCCCACCTCCTCCACCACCAGCAAACCCTCCTCCGCCTTGATTGTTCCCGCTCACGTACCCTTCCGACAGATCCTCGTCATAGAACTCCCCACCACTGCCTCCACTCGCGTCGAAGCTCGCTCTGTGACCCATTCCCCCGACATCACTCAGATCCCCATCATCGTCCAACCCACTTCCGCCTGCAACCTGACTCCAGTCGATATTCTGCAGGGCAGGATACTGCTGCAACAACGCCGCCGGCAATGCGAATCCACCACTGCCACTCACGGGTCCATGCCAACCATCATCGGCTGCGGTACCGGCTGCAGATGCCCAAAGACGTTCGCCATCTGCTGCTGTTGGGCTTGCTGCTGCTCCATCATAGCGTGATTTCTCCTCTCAGCTGCCTCTTCATCGAGCAATGGCTTTATGCATACCCGGCCTGCCTCGGACCTGAAGTGCCGTCCCAACGCATCCGCTCGTGCAAATCGTCGACCACAGCCCCAATTCTGGCCGGGCTGGGAGCGGAGCTCGCCTCGGCAAACGAACTTCTTCTCGCCAGAATGTAGACCTTCGTGGCGTTTGCGGTCGTGTTGGCGCGCAAAGGCTTTGCCGCAGACGGTGCACACAAATGGCCGTTCGTCGGTGTGAGTGCGTAGATGAGATCGCAGATTGTAGGCACGGGTGAACTTCTTCGGACACAGCGTGCACTGGAAGGTGGCGGGATGTTTTTGGACGCGACTGCTCCCACCGCCGGAAGGACTCGAGCCAGGGCCAGCACTTGGTCGGTTCGGGTCGGCGAGGTCGAGGATGTAGTCGCGGTTGTTCTGGATCGAGGAGGTGCTAGCTCTTCTGTTCTTGTCGATTCGGCCAGATGCGGTTGGGCCAGGCGACGACTCGCGCGAGTATGATCCAGGCCCGGGTGAGTGAGATCGGACGGATAACGAATCGTTCGATGCAAGATGAGGTGGTGATTTCCCGGGAGAGGCTGAGCGGGAGATGGGTCTCACCAAGCCGGTCAGATCTGACTTGCTACGATTACGACCTCCTGTTCGACAAGGTCAGTAGGGTAGGTTTAGCTTTGTGGAATGGAACTTACTACCACTTCCGCTCGGGGGACTCAAAGCACCCTCGATCTGCTCTCCTGCTGGCCCAAAACTAGCTTGTCTCGAGACAGGCGCAGGCTCGATATTGATCGTAGGTGGCGCAAACTGATCCGCTTGTCCTATATCCGCCAACGCATCTTGATGCATACTGTTCTCCGCCTGCGACGTGTAAATATCCGGAGGGCCCATCAAACCCGGATTCAGCAGATCCTGCCCAACATTCAGCTGCTGGCTCTCCAGAGTCGGTATCATCCGCGGCGAGCCTCGATACGGGTCATTAATTGTGAAATTGTCCATGCCGAAGGTGTTGCCGGTATCCGGCTGTGCACCCAAGAATGGCGAGTGGCTTTGATCGAGTTCGGCGTGGCCGAGATATGGAGAATGCGATGCGCTACTAACGCCGTCCGAGAGATGATCTGAGGGGTTGCGACGATGATTCTGGAAGGCGGCTGTCGCGTATGGGTCGCCGTACGCACTTGAAGGGTCGAGCGACGTATGCCGCGAATGTTGTGGTGTAAAGTACTGGCCGTTGGTAGAGCCGGGAGAGCCGGCGTGCGCATTTGGAGAGTTGTTCTCGGGAGACAGCAGGCCTGGTGAGTGATCGTCGTGAGGTGATGAGCTTTTGCTTAGATCGGCCGGATTGATGTTGCCCTGCGGGTACATGGTGTATGAGGGATCGAGCGAGTAATTTTGCTGCCAGTCGTTTGACATCACCGGTTGACTGTACAAATTATCGTTTGGAAAGCCGCTGCTAAACTGATTGTCTTGGTAAGCGGTCTGATTGAACATGTTCTGTTGGTACACGTTGGGAGTGAAGGCATCGTTGTTCGAGAACTGCGGCGCATTCGTGAATTTACACTTGTGAGCGCTTGGTGCACTGATAGATCGACGCCAGATGTGACTGGGTTCTGGAATGTCTGGGTTTGAGGAGAATGGCCGCGACTTTGCGATTGACGGCCAGATGACGGCGACCGCCCACGAGACTGGTCCATCTTGGTCCCGCCCAAAGCAGGTGTGCGCACGAGAAGCAGACGCGATCGAATGGCGATGCTAGCCCTTGTGGTAGATCTCGTGGAGCGCTTTTGAGGGAAGAGAGAGTCCAATGCCTGGCTTCGTGCGCGAATGGTTCGATGCGACTCGGGTTATTTCTCTGTCTTCAGGCGGCGCTCAAGGTCAGTGGCGTGACTGGAGGGCAGATCGGATATGCGTAGTCGCAAGGGAGAGCGCAGCGCGGAAGACGAGCGGTCAGGATCTGGATCGCCGTAGCGGTGCGCGGAGGATATGGCCGGCGGCGACTTGATGCGACTATTCCGCTCCTGTAGCTAATCTGCGCGGTGAAGATTGTTTGAAAGCGCCCAACTGTGGCTGGTCGCACTAGACAGTGAGAGCAGTGTAGTGATGTGTAGATGGTGTGAGATAATCTGTGGTGTCGCACAAGTCGGTATCTCGGAGTTCGAGCGGCGCAGAAGAGGATATGTCGGTGATCGAGAGTGGTGGTACCAGGTTGAGGGCGGAAACAGTTGTCGTTCCAAGCCGGTACCCAACCAGATTGGCGCTAAGCTCAATTCAAGCACGCCTCCACTTGACGTCAATGTGGCCAATTGAAAGTAGGTGCAACAGGCGGCCCGTATCACTCTTCACGGCAGCGAACGCGGAGGTAAGCAACCCTCTTCCAAATTTAGTCCAGGTACCGCGTAATGCTTTGCTCTGGGCATGACGAGAAGATGACGCCGCCCTCGTAGTGACAGGCACGAACCCGAGGATGGTTCGTAAGGCAGACTGAGCGTGGCTGTGCACGGCAGGAACAGGAAATTCAGGCAGCGAAATTAACCAAAGTCCCGAGAGATCGACGGCGGACGTTCTTCAACACAAGCATACGAAGCTTCTTGAGGAGCACTGTAGTTCACTGTAGTTTTCTATTCGAGGTCTCGACCTTGCCACTCCCTGTTCATCTGCAGCATTACTCTAGGACCGCGCTCTACCACATCTCTGTATACTCATCAAGACCAAGGAAACCTCTGCACATCTTTAGCATCGCCCATCTAGCCCACGGCGCGTTCGACTGCTCATGCCTCCCGCCGTATCTCGATTGTGCTTTTGTATGCTTCCCACGCGAGGTCAAGGTCCTGCCCTGCGCAGTGACGATAGTTATTACTGTTGTTTTCCGGCCCTCGCCACCTCCGTGCCGCCCAGTGATCAGCTTCTCGAAAGCTGTATGCATTCATCCTCCAACTGCCCCCAGTAAAGAAACCTCCCTTTCAGCGTCAAGTGAAACGCCGTGCCGAAATGCCAAGATTGTCGCAAATGCCTCGCGTGCTGACAACGCCTAAGAAATGCCAAAACGAATCCACACAGTCCGGCAAACCTGGCCCGTGTGATGCCGGCATAAAGCGTCCAACAAGCAACTTCTGGCAGGTCGACAACGTTGATCGCCAGACTCGTATCGTGAAGTCGTCAATTCTCATCCTCCCGCAAGCACTACCCGCAGCAAAGCGTCTTCATCAACTTCCCAAAGAAACCTTGCGGCTGCTCTTGCTGTTGCTGTGGACGCTGCTGATTGCCCTGCAGTGCACCCGTCGCTGGACTCTGTCTTTGCCCAGCCAGGTTGGCATTGCTGTTCTGGAATTGGGCCTGTGTGCTAGCTGGTGGCGTCTCCATCTGACCGGCCAAAGCACTACTTCTCTTGGGAACGTTGTTGTTTCCGGCGCTTGTGCGGTCTCTCGGGTTCCTCCCTACTGCTGCGACTCCAGGCTTTGCTGGAGACCCCGGAGTGGGAGGCTGTGCCGCGTTTAAACGGTCCTGTGAGATGGCTCCGCGGTCTCTTGATGGGCGCCCATCAACCCTGAGCTCCAGCAGCACCGTGAAGAGCACGAGCGGACGCATCCTGTGGTGCATTAGGGTTGTGTAGTCCGTGTGCAGCAGACGGGTGTGCTTTAACAGCTTCCCAGCCACGACCGCCATTCAGCTTCATCCAATCGTACTCGCCATCCTCGACCTCGCCAGTATTCTTGAGTGCTTGCGTAAAGAGATCGCGTAGGAAGTCGTAGTCGGGCGTGTCTTCAAAGCCGAGGTTGCGGACGTAGCTGAGGTATTTGTTGAATTCCTCAGGAAAGCCCTCGCAAAGATCCTTGATGGCGGTTGTCTGCTTCTTCTCGCCGATCTTCTCATATTTCTGCTTGTTCGTTGCAGCTTTGAGACCTTGCCATGGAAGTCCGCCACGGAGGAAGTACATGAAAACGTGACCAAGAGCTTCGAGGTCGTCTCGCCGGGATTGTTCGCGTCCGAGATGGGTATTGATGCTCATGTATCTGGCCGTACCGGATAGCGATTTTCTCTCACGATAGGGAATATGCTGTTTTGTTTTGGGATCACGGTATTGCTTGGCCATGCCGAAGTCGACGACGTGGATAACGTTAGCCGCTTTCGAGTTTGGCCGACCGATGAGGAAGTTGTCGGGCTTGATGTCACGGTAGATGAGGTTCTTTTCGTGGATCGTCTGGACGCGTGAGAGCTGGGAGAGTGTCAGTGAGGTCAAAGAGAATCGCCGAAAAGCTCACCATTTGCTTTGCAACCATGACTACCGTCTTGATGGAGAACCGACGGTTGCAGTGGTCGAACAAGTCTTCCAGGCTGGGTCCGAGAAGGTCGATGACGAGGATGTTGTGCAGACCTTCCTGGCCGAAATAATATACATTGGGTATGCCAGCTGTTCTCTTGTCAGTATCTCGTAGCCATGCAACGGGCTGAAGGTCTCCTTACGGCACCCAACGAGGATCTTGTATGTTCTGTATTCATCGCGTAATTGTGGAGCGTCGCTTTTTCTGGGTTCCTGTATGCCGATCAGACCAGAGCTCAATGAAGTCGTAGACAATCACCTACAAATTTGATGGCGACCTGCTGGTTGTTAAGGAGATTGGTGCCTTCGAAGATGACTCCGAACGATCCCTCTCCAATCTTCTTGCCGACGCGATAGTGCACGCCGACGACGTTTGATGACGACGACGCCATGGCCCCTGCTAAGGAATGCCGCTGTGACCGAACCGATGACCGGATCGGCGAGTGTAACGGTGAACGCACAGAGATACCTATGCTCGGCTATTTGTTCGTGTGAATGAGGGACAGGTCGACGTTGGAGGTCGTCTTCGGCGCAGTTTCGGAGGGAATCTGTGTACTTGACGACGTTAGTCCTCGTGTCGATCGAAGCTGTCGACGATAACAATGTGATGACTGTGGCTGTATGGATAGCTCTGACTTGTAGAGATGCTCGTTGGCGCGAAAAAGCTCTCAGCTCTTGCTCGAGCAGGCTGCGTCGTGCCTTCCGGGCGCTCGCCGACGGGCGAAGTCAACTGTAGTCAGGCCCAAGCGGGCAACAATAAAATCGCTCGCGGGCGACGACGGCAGGCGTGATCAAGCCAGCATATAGCCACAAGGTGTAGTATTATGATGGCAGGGGACTCCTCGTAGACAGAACTCACGTGTTGTGTAGTCTATTGATGTTGCAGCTGTCCTGTCCTCTCCTTCTCCTTGCCAAGGGTCTGGCGGCCTCCGTCTCAAAACAAAAAGGCGCACCCTAGTACATCGGTCGTCGCTCGAGGGGAGAAGGCGTAAATTTTGCTGTTTCTGCGGTCGACACTGCAGTCTACCAGCTCGGAGGAGAAGTAGCTCGAGCCGATCAAGCTTCGAGTCGGTGAGCGTGTAGTAGCGTGATGGAGACGGAGATGGAGAATGACAAAGAAAAGAACGGCGCCGTTCTGGAGGTCCAAGGTACTCCCGGCCTAGCAGAGGTCCCTGAAGCGCCCCCAAAACACCTGCCAAGCTTGCCCCATTCTTGAAGCAGAAGATGCTTCCGCTTCTCATTTCAGCTTAGAGCCAATTGTAGGAGGCGGGATCACGCGTTTTCCTGCTTCAATTTCTGCGTATTTGATCATTTCTCTGATTGTGGTACTGGGTGGCCTCTATGGGCACGTAACGATGCTCGAGTACCTATGCTATGATTTCGTTTCCGAGCCGCAGCCATCGCTGCTGCTCTCGTAACATTGTACGCGTAGAGCGGCAACAGCCTATTCAAAAACCATGCCACGACGCTTCTTCTCCTCATCCTCCTTGGTGGAGGCCTTCCGGACGTCGCTCTCCTCCAGAAACGCGCCAAACGAGAGCTCCTCCTCCGGCATGGTCTTCTTGGTGTGGAAGAGGCGACTGATGCTCTTCTTCATGCCAGAACCGACCGCTTTGCGCGGGATCTTGTGCTCAGAGGCCTCCCCATTGGAACCGGAAACCGACGCGACTTTCGTAGGCATTCTCGAATCCATCTCACCCTTGCCTGACTTTCCCATCTTGTGTCCACCATCTTGACCTGACAAGACCGTTCCGAAGTCGAGCTTCTTGTCTTCCTTTGCAGTCTTCGGGTACTCGTCGTTGGATTCGAGCTGCTTCGGATATGGCAGACCTGGCTTGGGCAAGGTGACGCCAGGCGGAGCTTGAGCCATACCCATGACGTTAGAATGCATGCCGAGCGGGTTAATGCGATTCATGCGAGCTGCTGCAGCAATGACATCGTCGGATTTGGCTGGGGAGCGCTTTAGAGTACGCAATTTGGCGATGCCGTCGTCAATATGAGTGACTGGCTCGTTCTCGTTCTTGGGCGAAATGGCGTTGAAGTCCTTCTTCTGCAGGCGGCGACTAGTGGTAGGTGAGACAAGGCGAGTTGGGGTCGATTCGATGAAGGCGCTGGTCGGCAACTTGACGTGATCGTGCTGTCTGGCAGGTGACAAGGCAACCGGATCGCGAGGAATGAGTCTCGGTGGAAGGTCAGGAACTTCGGGCACTGGCGGAGCGGCTTGATAGTCAGCGCGAAGGCCGTACTTGGACGCTTTCTTCTTGAGGTACTCCATTTCGTTGTTCTCGTCGGTCAATTCCTTATCCAAGATATTGTTCAAAGATCTGGTCAAAGAATCGAATTGAGAAGGTGAATGTGCAGTGTTTGTTGGCAGTTGAGGAGAGGTTGGACTTCTTTCATCCTGTTCAGAAGTTGTATCCCATCGCTGGGGTGACAGAACGTTTCCTGCTTTTAGAAGTGGACGTTCAGGTGAGGCCTCTAGTTGCCTGGCGCCAGGCGCACTTGAGGTGGTTATGCTGGAATGAGATGCAGTGATGCTTCGCAGTTTGTCCTTGCAGTAATTCATTGTCTCTGCTCTGTAATGTGAGAGCTTTTCTGCCCGCCCATCGCTGTCCATGCTGCCCTCGTCTCGTAGCAGTGAGAATGACCGGCGACTAGCTCGGCTTGGATTGCGGAAGCGGTCCTTGATTGCTCGGCCGAGGCGAGAGGGTGCATCATCACGCCGTCGCGGTACGTTGGACTCGGTGCGTGCCCCATCCACGACTGTTTCGGCAGACTCAGCAGATGCCTCGTCTTCCTGCGGCACCCAGCCAATCTTGCCGTCCCAAGTCGACTTGTTGAACATTTCTGGAGTCAATTCGCCACAGTGGACGCCCTCAGACTCAGCTACTTTGACGTTGGTGGTGCTCGTAAGGACCGGAGCAGATATGGTACTTCTCGCCAGCGATGTCGAGCTCGGGTTTCTGAGGATCTGGACTCTTTGGGAGAAGCTACGACCCGAGGAGCCTCCGTTGCGGCCAAAGGAGAGCCATGACAGCGGTCTTCTCTTCCGAGGGGCTTGACCTGGGGCGATGTTCTCGTCGTTGCGAACGTCATCTTGGGTGGCCATCTCAGCTACCGCCGGTGCGGCTGGCGGTTGATCGTACGGATCACAGTAAGAGAGGCTGGACGGTGATCGACCGAAGTCGTGATCTGCTTGTGTCGAGATTGCTGTTCAAGGTCAGTTACGGCATTCGAACAGGCAATGGAGTCGTACCCTGCCTCGAACTTGTCCTCTTGAATGGGCGAATGCCATCGAACGACAGCATCGACAACGAGCCTCGACTCTTCGCTCGATTATGTGACGGCATCCTGCTGAGCCAGAGCAAAGTACGTCGCTGCTGGGTGAGGACTCCACCAACTGACCACGAGCTGCTTGAGGGCTCAGATTTGCTGGACAGCCAATATACGCTTCGAGTCTGAGGCTTACGATGAAGACGAACAACCCCTTATGATGTACGAAGCGGCTCCTGACGAAGATGGAAGGCCATTTGAGGTGTTGAGTGATGTTGTGGGTGACGTGCTGATAAAAATCTGCAAGGTCGAGTACTTGAGAGTGGAAGGTGCCGCTCCTGCCTCAAGAGGTCCTGCCTTTGTCCCAAAACTCATCCCAGCTCACCTTTGCTGTCTCGGATTTCACACACATGTCTCAATGTTCGTCGCCGGCGGTCCTATAGTTCAGCCCGACACATTGACAGATACATGGAGGCATCGCATCCCGCCGTGACAATACTCCATCGCTCGCACCATTCCGGCGCAGCTCTCAGGCCTCAGCAAAGCGCGTCCTCTCTGCAGTCATCTCGAAACGTGCCGCTCCATCACAGTGTGCCCTTGAGTCCCGCTGCGTCCTATCTTACTATCGTCGCCATGCCTTCTGAGCAGCCGACGGCCGCCCCAGATGAGCCAGTCAGGAATTCCCTCGCGATCGTCATCGGCCGCTGCGATCATAGACCAGTGCAATGAAGCTCACGATCATCCGCAAACCACCAACCATCATCGACCGAAGACCTCCCGATCTGTATAGAATACAATGCTACATGCTCGAACATGGAAGGAAGTCAACAGCGAGGTCAACGGAAGCTTCCGAAGATGAGTTTACCTATAGCCGCGGCTCGCCTCATTCGTACTGAGATCTCCGCTCTCGGGACCTATGCACATTCGGGCGGACCACAAGACTACATACAGATCTGATGAACCGCTCGCGACGTAGGTGCGGCTCTTGTCACTTATAACAGTGTCTTTGACGAATCGGCTCCAGGTTCAGCAAAGCGAATCGCTTTCGCGGAGACGACACTAATCATCCCGATCGCAAGCATTTATATTCAAAGGACTAACCTACGTTACCTCACCACCACGTTCGACATACCTGCCACAACATGCCCTACTCACTCAAGAACCGCAATGTCCTCGTCACCGGCGGCTCCCGCGGTCTCGGCGCCCTCATTTGCGAGAAGTTCGCCGCCGAGGGCTGCAATGTCATCGTGAACTACGTCTCGGCGGAAGATCGCGCCAAGGAGGTCGTTGCGAAATGCGAGAAGGCAGGAGTGAAGGCTTTTGCTGTCAAAGGTGTATGTACATCTACGAATACTGCATATCTTTCTCAGACAGAGACGTAGTGACACGCCGGCTAATCGCACGTTATCAGGACGCCGGCAGTCCTGAGGACAATGCCAGACTCGTGAAAGAAACAGTTGAGAAGCTGGGCGGCATCGACATCATCATCGCCAACGCGGGATGGACGCGCTTCTCTGACTTCAAAGACCTCAACGCCCTCAGCACCGAGGAGTGGAATAAGGCACGTCTCGCCGACCAACCTGAGCTCCTTAGGATGGTCTCTGTAGAGCTCATGGCTGACTTCTCGTACAGTGCTGGGCTTGCAACGTCATGTGCCACCTGCAACTCATGCAAGCCGCTGGCCCGATCTTCAACTCTAATCCGGACGGTGGCGTGTACCTGATTACATCTTCCATCGCCGGCCGGACCACAGCAGGCAGTAGCATGGCCTACTCCGTGACCAAAGCCGCCGGATTGCAGCTCATGCGTTGCATCGCCACCACGCAAGGGCCGAAGACGCGAATCAACAGTATCCTGCCCGGACTGCTGTTGACGGAATGGGTTAGACGACCGCAACTCCCTCAAAAGTGACCGAGACTGACGCATTATCCAGGGTATGCAGTACAGCAAGGAACGCCAGGAGGCTATCAACAACATGTCGGCGTTGAAGCATGAGGTGAGTCGAGATCGTGTACCATGTGCGAATTTGCTGCTGACCCATTCGAAGACGTATCTGGACGACTGTGCCGACGCATTCATATCTGCAGCCAAGAACAGCTCGATGACCGGACAGCAGATTACCGTTGATGCTGGGATCGCGATCTGAGAGCTGTTCGGACTTGATAGCTCGGTAGAACACGCAATTTGCCACGATCCCATTTGAAGTCACCCCGATGGAGTTCACATTTGAAGTCCTCCCGATGAAGTCCACATGTGAAGTCCTCCCGATGAAGTTCACATGTGAAGTCCTCCCGGCCGAGTTCGCAATTGATGTCCTCCCGGTCAAGTTCACTTTTGAAGTACTTTCAGTGAAGTCCAATCGGGCTTCCGACACTGGAGTGGCGTTGTTGAAAACATGTCCCAGACACTTCAATCCTCACGTATCCGCGGGCGCATCTCCAGACGCTCCAGCACCTGTCGCGGACCCAATCGGCCCGGTTGCCGACAACGGCGCATGAAACCAGCTGACTCGAAACGTCTGAAATCCATGCTGCTGCCTCAGCGGTCCGAGCAACTGCTTCCGCCTCGCCGCCATGATTGCATCCATCGTGCCCAGTCCCTCCACAGTCATCCTTGTGACATGCAACGTCTTGCCGTCGATTGTGTTGATGAACAACGCGTTATTTGTCGCACTCATAGGACTCAAGAAATGCCCATCCGCGCCCTGAATTGCGTACGGGTGACCGACCGGCTGCCACTTGCAGATATCCCTGACTTGCGGATCCTGGGGTACGTAAATACCAATGTTCTCGTTGATGACGACGCGGACCTTTCTCCCGGTGGCATCTTGCGCGAAAGTGTAAAGCCGGCCAAGAGCATTGCTGCGGCGAATGATGTCCTCCGCAGTGAGGGAGTCAAAGTCGATCTGCCTGTGCTCGGAAGCGATCTTGGGCGCCATGGCGAGCTCGTCGAATTTGCGGGGTGCGATGGGCTGGTAGGGCGGTTTGTAGAGGCCCTTTCGGATGGTGTCGAGGAGCATGTCGCAGCCGAAGGCGGAAAGGGTGTCTGTGAGTCCTCCGTATCTGCCGTTGATGGGGATGCCTGGGGCGGGCGTTTGTGCTATGATCACGCCGTGGTCGAACTTGGTTGGGTGCAGGCTCTGGATCGTCACGCCAGTGTGCTTCCGGCCAAGCATGATGGCCCAGTGAACGGGTGCTGCTCCTCGCAAATCCGGGAGAAGCGAAGGGTGGACGTTGATCCCTCCATATTTGCTGGCCTGGAGGATCCGAGATGGGATGAGCAGGCCGAAAGAGACTGCTACAATCAAGTCCGTTGGAGGCGGCGACCAGCCGGTGAATGTGTCGAGCTGGTGAACATTGAGACCCAGCTGGAGAGCGGCGTCTTTCACGGGAGGAGCGGTGATGGCACTAGAGCCGCGTCCATGGCGTTTGTCGGTGCGCGTTACGACGTGTACCGAGCCAATTGAGCTTTCGGGTAGTGTTGATTCCTCATGCAGTGCTTGCAGATGGGCGACACTGAAGCGATCTGCACCACAAAACAGAACATTGAGCTTTTCTTGGAAGAGGCTTGGGCTGACGTGGAATGCTCGCAACTGGTTGAAGCGTCTTATGGGTAGAGATCTGCCATGCCGTGAAGCAAAGAGGAACATCAGGGCATGATAGATGCTACTTTTGATGGACTATTCGATGGTGATTTGAAGACATGGTACTTCGTACGAGCTCGATCAAATCAGGCGATTGGCGCTGCCTTTTCCTTGGCAGGCGCGGGCCTCGGTTGCGCCTGATTCTCGCCTGGAACTACATCATCCTCGTTCGTAACCACTATCTTACGTTCTGACCACCTCAAGCCCATGTACCGCGCATTGACTGTAATTAGATTGGCACTGGCGTAGTATTCGTCGAACACATTCAAGACCCAGCCTCAATACACACCTCTGCCACCAAGAACAGGAAACGCAGCGCGGCGTCACGACACACCCGCCACCATGGCGTCCGAAGCGGGCAGGCCAGCGGGAGAGCCTGAGAAGAGTACAGCATCAGTACCTTCTACGATCCCGCCCTCACAGTCCCAGCAGGACGACTCGGACCCCGACTTCGACGACCTCGATGGTATGCTGAGCCCGCCTGACCTCTGTGACCTAACCACTAACCCGATCGCCAGACGTGCTCGACCAGTTCTCCTCGAACGCTCCCTCATCCTCCCAAGCACAACCCGCAACAAAACCACCACTCGTCTCCGCAGAAGCCTCAGGACCGGGCAGACCCAGCGCCTCCGACCATGACATCCCAATTCCTGATGGCCCACGAGAGGGAGAAAGCGAGGAGGATTTCATGAAGCGCCTGACTGCCGAGCTCTCTTCCGCCATGTCCGCCATGGCGTCTGGCGTGCCGGACGACGCCTCAAAAGCCACGCCCGAAGACCTCGCGAAGATGGGCAAAGACTTGGAGGAGTTTACGCTCGCCATGGAGAAAGAAGGCATACAGCCGGAAGACCTACTGAAAGCGATCCTGGGCGAGCAAGAAGGCGCCAAACTAGCCGCCGCAGCACACGAAGACGCTACCGCCTCATTATCGAAATCACCCTCACAATCAAAGACCACCTCCCCACAACCGGCCTCCTCGAAAGCTACCTCATCAACACAACCTCCATCAACCACCTCCTTCGACGAAACCATACGCCGCACCATGGAGCGCATGTCCAGCTCCTCCGCAGCCGCCACCTCCGCCACACAATCCAAAGCCTCCGCCACCTCAGAAGAGGACATGCTCGCAGACCTCCTCAAATCCCTCGGGCCCAACCCAGACGGCTCGCAGCAGAGCCCGGATGACCTCTCTGCCATGTTTTTATCGATGATGCAACAATTGACTGCCAAATCCATGCTGTACGAGCCAATGAAGGACCTCGACTCGAAATTCCCGGGCTGGCTCGATTCCAACCGAAGTAAGCTGAAGAAGGCCGATTTGACGCGGTACGAGAAGCAACAGGTGATAGTGAAAGAGATTGTGGGCAAGTTCGAGGAGAAGGGGTATAGCGATGACAAGACGCAGGATAGGGACTTTGTGTGGGAGAAGATGCAAGCGATGCAAGAGCTGGGCGCGCCGCCGGAGGATTTGGTTGAGGGTGGCGGGCTGATGCCCGGGATGGGGGATCTGGGAGGGATGGGGGAGTTGTTGGGAGGTGGCGGTGGGAAGGATGAGGGATGTCCGACGCAATGAGCGAGGCGGTGATGACGGTGGGGTACGAGTATGGGCTGGACGGGAAGGAAGATACATACGGCGGATGAAGATACCCTTGGAAACCAGCGGGAATGGTGCCTGTGTTGGCCGGACGAGTATATGAATGAATGAAGAGAGCCATATCACCCAGTATCTTCTGGTCTGTCCAGGTTCGAGACTTGTAATATGAACATTTGATTGCGCTGCCATCTGTGCCGTCGCTGGCATGCTCGAGTATTATCGTAAATCGTTACATCTATGCATACGCATATGCACAAGGTAGTAGTATATACAGTGCTTTCTCACTCACACCACACTTCTTCTTCTCCATCAGTGCTGTTGCTCTCGGTGATTGATGGCAGAATCTCCCGTACAGCGACATCAAGACAGGTCCATATCCGTGTCACCGACAGCCTCACCGTCTGGGCCGGTGCGAGGATCTTGGGCCGCCGTTTGTGGTTGCTGGTGCTGTTGTTCCTGCGAGAGCACCTCCATGAACACCTCATCCCACTCCTGGCTATCGCCGTCTCCGTCCGCTTGATCTGCAAAGCCGTTTCCCTCGCCATCCCACAGCTCAAGTAACTCCTCAATCTCCTTCTCTTCCGTCGGGCTCATCTGCCCTTCCTCCTCACCAACGCCTTTACCGGGAACGCCAGACTCCGCATCGGCAACGACACCGCTCATAGCCATGTTCTCATCGAGCTCTTCTTCCTCCTCGACCTCGACTCCGGCACCGTTGTCTAGAAGCCGCATCTCCGTCTCCCACGCCCGCCGCTCCTCCAAGTAATCCGCCCTCAACAGCTTATCATCCCGCCCGAAACCCTCGTCACGGCGCGTGCGTATGCGATCGAGGAATTTCGCGCGCGTATCTGCTCGTCTAGTCGTCGCATGGTTCTGAAGCAGGGAATTGGGCGTGCTTGCTCGTGAGCGGGCTTCGTAGCGCGATGTTGGCGCTGTGACTGCGGTCGTGGGGCCTGCTGTCGTGGAGGGCGTGAAGAAGGTGGTTGAGGCTGTGGGGGTGGGCGAAGAGAAGGAGAATGGCTTCAGGTGTTCGGACGGGTGGGCTGTGTTCTCCTGTGCGGTCTCGGGGAGGTTCTCGAAATCTTCTTCTTGTATTCCCCGTGAGATGGGCGAAGACAGCGAGAACGCCTTGTTCTCCACGCCATAGTTTGTCTGCTGGTCATTCTTCGACATCGAGCCGCAAAGTCGAGGGCGCCTCAGTCCGTGATTGGCATTATATGACGTTCGCAGCGGAGAGGGCGTGAGCGGTGCGTGTTGTTGGAAGGCGAAGGGATTATTGCTGGCGCCGAAGTACTGTGGTTGGAATTGAGTGGGTGGCGGTTGAGGTGGGGATGAGAGGAAGAACATCGTCGTCAGTACTTCAGTAGCTGATGAAAGACTGCGACGCGGTGAGTGCGCCGTGCTTTCTGCTGATCAGGCAAAGGAGGGTTTAAGTGTGCAGCTCATGCTCGAGGGCGAGATGCAGGCGCAAAATGGTTGCCGCAAATCGTGACGCGCCCAAGAAGTCGCGACCTGCGCGTCTGGTTCTCGCAAAACACCGTAGATCTCTTTAGCCGTTTCTGGCTCCGGCGTCGATCACCCTTAGGCCAAGAGTGATCGCCCGCCGGCAAAAGGCTTGCGTGTACCTCAAAAAGTGACAAGCGAAATTTGCAGGGGACACGTCAACGGTGCTGTTCGACGATGAACCGACGCGTAGCCCAAGGGAGGACTCCAACGGTGGTAGTAATAATGAGATCGAGGCAAGGGTGGTACAGTGCTCTTGCAGTGTTTCAGAAAAGATTGGTGGTTCTTTGCTATGCTACCTACTCGACAATCCCAACACCAACACCGCCCTGCAAAGGGAATCGCCGTCCGCATCCTTTAGCTTTCCTGCTTGATGCCCTTTTCGGCCCATGGCATGCTCTATGGCGCTGCATTGGAAGTAGCCAACGTCTGCTATGCGTCAACCCACATGAGTACCTCGATGAGCGGTAGTGTGTCGATTGAGACCTCATTATTACCCTTTCCCTTTCCCTTGCAATGATCCTAGTTGCCCATTGACCGCTCCCACTCCGTATGTCGACAACCATAGACTTTTTTTGTGTACTCGCTAAGTTTCAAAGTGTGTGTCGTTGCGTCGTAGATCTGAGGTTCTCAGAAGTTGGAAGCCTGGTTGACCGGTCCTGGCTGGTGGTATTGATCAAGAGTCCGACTGAAGGGCGTAGCAGTGTTGTCAGTGCTGCCGGACAGCTTCTCTTGAGCCTGGTTCGGATCGTAGGCATCTCCATCGTGTAGATTGCGGTTCTTGCCCCAGATGCGCCATGCCGTATAGCCGAGACCAGCCAGCAGAAGTGCACCGCCAACACCGCCAACAACACCTCCAATTGTCTTCTTTGCAGTATCACTAAGCCCGCCGCCACCGCTGCTGTTGTTACTGGCTAGCGAGGATGAATCGACGTCGGTCGACGTGGGGATGACTGTGCTGGAGGTCTTGGTGCCGACGCTAGTGACGCCGTTGGTGATGGTGGTGAATGTGACAGCAATCTCAGAAGTGACACTGGTCGGTACGCGAGTGGACGCCGGTGTGGAGGAGGACTCTGCCGCCGACGTCTGAGACTCTTCAGATGCGGTAGTAGATTGAGGACGCGTTGAGGTGCTGATCTCAGTGGTAGTCGAGATCACATCGTCTGTTGGACTGCTTGTGGGTGTCGCTGAGGGCGATGAAGTAGGCGTTGCTGAAGGTGTAGTCGAAGGAGTGGTGTCTGTGTCGGAGGTCACACCAGTCGACAGATTGACGGATTGTCGGCGAAAGAGAGCGATGGCATCGTCGAGAGGGTCAGCAACTACCGTCGACACCAATAGCGACGACAGGGCCGTAACGGCAATGTATTGAAAGTATTTCATTGTGAACAGAGATGACTATGTCGATGGTAGAATTGGTAATCGGTTCGACCGAATTTCGCCAGCAGGTCTTCTCAACAAAGGAGAGCCTGCGCTTGAAACGATAATTTTTGGCGGCTAAGGAGTCGAATGCGAAACAAAGCTCTTCGTGATAAAACAAAGGATACGAAGAAGAACGGAATAGTCGGTTGCTGGTGGAACGAAGAGAAAATGGTCAACGAACGGACTGGCGGAAGAGGATGGCAGTGATTTCAAACGGGAAGGAGATGAGTGAGAGGCCCTCGACAACTGCGCCTTCCATCGTCTTTTCATGTCTCACCACCAGCAAATCGAATGCGAAGCTTTTCATAGGCGGGTCTTCTCGGTCTTGGCAATTCTCGCTCGCCCTCGCCAAACATGTCGCGCATGTGGAATTGCTGCAGCTCATTCATCATCGTGCATCATTCGTCCCGTGCCTGATTACTGAGTTGCATACAGCGCACGTGCTATGTCCCACTTGAGCCGACTGCTCTATCGAGCGCGCGAAAGTCGGTCAACGAGCAGCGCGACAGCAGAGGACGGCATCTGGCAACCAGGAGGCTCTTCCAGGCCTTTCCTCGGCTTTATGGCTTTTTGAGAACTGGAGAACTGTGCAGTGGTCATCTTAGGCGACAAAGAGGCCGCTGAGAGACTGTTCTATGCTAAGATCGAATGCTGAGTCCTTAAATTTTCGCCATCCACTTCCACCTCCAACCCAGGCATGCCCATCGACTGACCGTGAACGTCCCAATACTCGCCGCCAACACAGCACACATGAATCCCACCATCGGCTGCGGCCCAACTCTCTGCACGAGCTCGCCTGAGATCGGAATACAGATCAGCGTCGACAGACTTGCAATGAAGTAGCATGTCCCGTAGTACCGCCCAAAGTGCTCTGCGCCACATAATTGACCCAGACACGCCGGCGTCATAGCCATCCACGATCCGGTCCCAAATCCGAAGATGGCCACAAAGATATACAGCGCCGCCAAGCTCGTATGCCCGAACGGCAACCATATCACAAGCATGATCACCAACGTGACCACCATCATGGTCCCAAACACATTGAACCTCCCCACCACATCACTGACAAAGCCCGGAATGATCCGTCCCAGACAGCTCACCCCATTCATGACTGCGATCAGGTAAAAGCCTGTCTCCGGCGGGTAATCCGTCCCCATGCTCGCATACGTTGGTAGGATCCCCAATGCCCCAAACAGCACGATCTCGATGCCAAAGACGCTCGCCGTGAGAAAGCAAAACGCCGGATCCCCGAACAGCGCCAACGAGAAGATCCGCTGCTTCTTCGCATCTGGACTCGGTGGTAGACGTGCCTTCATCAGGACATTTCCGAGAGCCAAGCAGACGAGAAAGACGAAACCCAGAATCCTCATTGACCACGCATACCCATACTTCGGCAGCGTAGCCCGCAGCACCAGCGGGATCACCACGCCACCGAAACTCGACCCCACCATCGCCAACCCCGCCGCTAGACCTCTTCTCACTCGAAACCAATGACTCACGCACGCCATACTCGTCGTCGTAAGAGCCGCCCCAGCTGGCCCGCCCAGAAACCCCAAACACAGCAGAAACTGCCAGTACTCACTACACTCCGCCAGCAAGAACGTCATGATCACATACGCCACACTGCCCACGCCCAACAGCCACCTGGGACCGTACATGTCGAACAACGGCCCAACGCAGATGCCTAGGCTGAGGGCAAGGTAAACAAACACAGACGGTATCCAGCCAATATCCCGACTCGAGTAGTCGGCGAGCTGGTGGTACTGCCAATAGTCCTGCAGAGTGCCGATGCTGACCATGAAGCCGAAAGAGGGAAAGAGCGTGAGGAAGGCGCCGAGGAGGACGATGGAAGCGGGGAGAGCGCCGCGGTCGCCGGGGAAGTCGTCTGCGTCGGTGGGAGGTGCTGGTGGTTGCTGTTGTTCGAGCTCTAGCGGCTCGAGGCGCTGCGTTGCTTGTTGCTTCTCATTTGCACCGCTTGAGTGCTCCACGGCATGCTTTTGGTCAAGTTGCTGGTATTCATATCCACCATTTGCATGCCCTCCACTCGTAGCATTAGCCGAGGAGATGTGCGAGTCGACGAGCTGCAATGCTGGATTCGTCGTTGGATCCATGTTGCTCTTGTCGTACTGCCGATGAAAGAAGGAGCTGAACGTAGTAGACGCAGAGCCCGCTCTGTCAACTTATGACATTATGTGTATCGTTGATCAATTTCTGCACGCCCTTGTAGCTACATTTCGTGGAGTCATGATGATCTGCTCCGAGGGTGGAGGTGTTCTCCGCTCGAATTTTGTGTGGCGTTCTCTGTGGGCGGAGCTGATCCACTGCTCTGCATCGCTGCCAAGCGACAGGCGCTTACCTCGAGTGATCGCAGAGTATACCTGAAGTGGTTGTGACAAGAGAGACACTATCAGCATTATTCTGTGGTACGTACGTCCCTTCGGCGGGATCTTGCAATGTCAAAATGAGTACATGTTCGCTGCAGAAAAAGGTGTTCAGCGTCCTATGGCTAGCTATGAATCGACGCAGCCAATGCGATGGATCAATCCTGACGCTGCCGATCTGTTCGCCTCCAGTGGACACTCGAGTCCTAAGCTTCCCAAGTTTCCCTACAAGGAATAATCATAGGAGGCTTGCCTACCTCCTATAAGAATCCCATACGCCCAAGTTCATGAAGTCCTCAATGAGATCATACACACGAGTCGCACTGTCCTCCATAGCCAGTTGATGCCAGCTCATCAAAATGCCGAGTCGAGATACCAGTCGATTGAATTGGCCGCGCTTCGACGAGCCAGCGAAGAGCCTGGACTCTGATTGCGATAGAGCTGATTGCACCATGCGCAGGAGATATCTCGCAGAGTCAGATGTGGGTTTGGATACATACTCCGCGAGCCACTTGCTGCAAATCGTCTCGGTGGGGTAAGTTTCTGTGAACTTGTCGAGTATGGATTCGCCTCGGGGAGGATGGTGACTGTCAGAATCGGCCAAAGGACGTCTTCTCTTTCTGCTTTTTGCCCTTCGGGGCCAACCCGAGTCCCCAGGCGAAGTCCTGATCTATTTCGGGCTCAACAAGGTTCTCAGGCTCAGGCTGGACTTCGGGCTCAGACTCTTCGTCAGATGTCGTGCTTTCCTTATCGGGATTCTGAAGAGCCGATCTTCCCTGCGGATTATGGCGATGCATGCGGTAACAGAGCTTCTGTGCCTCACGCAAAGCCGTGAGCTTCTTGTCGAGAGCCCGCCGCTCCTCTGCAGACTCCTCGGACTCTCCTGCCACTTTGGCCAACGCAGCGCTGTCAAGTTTGTAGACCAACTCGGGTGTGAAGAGACTGGCCAGCTTATCGATGAGCAGCTCGTTGATGGTGTCGATGGCGAAAGTGTCGGTGATACGCTTCAGTGCAACCTGCATTCAGTCAGCTTGGTGATTGCAATTCCTACCGACCTTACCTTGTAGTAAGCAAACATGGCGTTCGATGCTTCAATGGCAGCGAATCGCTTCATATCCTTCTGAGTATGTTGCTTCAAGGCCTCGGCAAGTTTGCGAACATCGAAGGAGCCCGTATATAATCGAGCTGCTGTGCTCTCAGCCTCGGGATCGACGCCAAGGAAGCCGTGGAGAGAGCTGCTGATGTCCTTCATGAGTTGATCCTCGCGGTTTTTCTGAAGGTTGTCGGTGAAGTAGTGGTTGAATGTACTCGGATGTTTCTCGAAGGGTACAAGATCTTGCTCAGCCTTCAGACTTACCGCGGACTCCAGAGCGTCAATCGAAGGGTTCACGATCTCAGTCAAGATGCCTTCGACTGTTGCATCGTCCGCCACCGCCTGCAATGTTAATCGGACCGCCTTGCGAGACATGTCAAACACTTCGTTAAGCGTATACGCGACGATGTCTTTCCATGGTTTGCATTGCTCCAGAAAGAGAGGCTTGATAATGGAAGGGCTGAAGAGACCTGGTAGCTCCCGTCCACGATTTTGGTCCATAAGCAACTCGACATGCTTGTAGAAGTCGTCTTGTAACATCTTCTGGGGTCGACCCGGCAGTGCTCTGTAGTTCTTGGGCATCTTCTTGACGACTTCTATAGCGTGGCCGTGCTTATTGATGTTTTCTCTGAACTCGTCGAGAATTATCATGGATCGCGCACACACACGCTTCTCGAAGTCAGAGTCCTCTATGCCACTCCCGAAGAACGGATCAGTATAGATGCCGTTGTTCGATGAGGCCATGAGAGTTCCAAACTTCGTGCTGGCTTGAAGCAGGTACATGCGTTGCTCATCTGAGCTGCCGCGGTACGGACCGAGGGTGGCCAACTTCTGCTCGCACTCTGCAATGCCAGCATCGATGTCTTTGAGCATATTTGGCATCTCAGTGAGAATATGGCTCTGCAAGATCTTGCCGAGTCGCTTCCGCAATGCAACAACACCCTTGGTCTCGGTGCTGAGACTTTTCCAGATGCCGCTGGCAAAGAATTGCTTCTCCGTCTCGTCGCGTTCGGCTTGTGATGACGCTTGCTCTTCGAAGCTGCGGTTGCGTACGACGGCCCAGCCCAGGCTGAACTTTGTCGAGGGATCGGCGTTCTGGGCCAGTGTGAAGTACTGTTGCTCAGAAGGAGAATTGAGTGGTAGGGTGTCGGGCTTGGTGATCACTCCAATGGTTCTATCACCCTTGGGATCATGTTTCTCGGCAAACGTTATGACAATCTGGTTCTCCTTGTCGTTCTTAGCTGAGATGACAGCCATGATGATGCTACGGGGGTTTTCGATATAGCTTTCGACAAGTGATGTGACGACTTGCTTATCATTGTCCGACTGGCCTTTGCCACGGGCGTGGAAGAGACCAGGAACATCGACAAGGGTCAGGTGTGGTTGCTGTGGACCGCACACCTCAATGCGCAGCCTATCATGAGAGAACGTCTTCAGTGGTCCGATGCCCATGGCAGTGGCGGCCTCCTTCATGATCTGACCGAAGTCATCGGGGCTGGTCGTAGAAGGTTGCCAGACTGAAAGGGAATCACGCTCGGAGTCTGGCCGATCTTGGTCGGGAATGATGCTGATGGAGATCGAGGAGTGGAGAGTTCTTCGCAGGGCGTATTCAGTCGCGTAACGGGTGCACAAGCCGGTACATCTATTAGTCCAGGACAGCGAACATGAGGCATACATACCATCGCCAATTTCGAATCGCAATCCGCATATAGCCTCTAGCGTCGAACTCTTCCCTGACCATGTGTTAGTGGAAAGCTAGAACAGGTGCGTTAGCGGATGACCTACCGGAGCTCTGGTCGCCGCAGACGACTATCTGTGGTATATCCACATAGCGACTGATGCCTTGCTCTCTGAGCTTGTCAATAGTATTCAGTAGCTCCTCGTGCTCGTGGGACGTGCTCCAGGGTTGAGTGGTGACTGAGCTGCCGGCGTCGCCCATCCTGAATGTCATACGAACCGAAGGCCCGCCCTTCTGCAGTGCTCGAGATGAACGCGAGTGGTGGGTGAGAAGGAAAAGGGTCAAGAAGCAGCTTTCATAGAAACTCAGCTTAGGCATGTTAGACAACCCGGTCTGGAAGGGTCCAGGATCTGCTGCCATGACAAGATACCTGCAAGTAAGCAGTTGCCTCTTTGCTTCTGAAAGCGGACATGTTTGCTAGCTGCAAGGCAGATCGCAGCTGCAGTCAGGCATCGACAGCGGGTCTCAGGCAGCGACGCAAATCCGGATGAGGTTTGACGCAATCTAGAAAGGTGAGGTGTTCTTAGTGGTGTCCGACTTGCGGGTGCTTTCCTTCGACTTCTCGCCAATATGACAGGTTCAGACAGAGGGCAGCCGCATGAGCCGAAACGATGTTTTGCCCAGAACGGGTTTGCTGCCGGTATCTCGGCATTCATGTCTCAGCGAGATCGCGATTCGGATGTATGCCGTGCAGGCGGGACCTCTCTCAATCACTCACCGTCTGATATACGATGCAACCGCTGGCGGGTGAGATGAGATAGGAACTCTGGGCAAAGAGCATGTTGCGGACCCTCGTAAACGAGAGACCGTGACCAATGCTCATACGCTCTGCGGCGATCCGGCCGATATCTACCAAGGTAGCTAGCAGAGTCGACTTAGCACGACTGCTGTACTGCGTAGATGAGCTGCTCTGGTGGCATGCCGCGGTTGCTGGCACGAAGCTCTGGGTGGGTCCTCCTGAATCGTCTATTGACAGTCGCGGAGGGCGATAAAGAGCTCATCGACCGGCGACAGAGGCTTCCTCAACACCAAGAATGACGCGACACTCAACGCAGGTGAGGTTGATGGTACGTTATAATAAGGTGAATGATGGAAGCCATTGATCGATATCCGAGCCAGGTGAGGCGACGACGCGTTGTTGTGATGGAATTGGAGAAAGTTCTTTGGATGACTTCAGTTGAAGTGATGCCTTTGTTTCTTTTCCTGTTCCTGACAATCCTTTGTGCCTGCCTCATTTCTCATCTTGCTCTTGCTCGGGCAGGAGAGATGATGTGCTCTTTCCACAGAACACCGCCATAACGATGCCCGTTGCCCTCCGTCGACGGCTACACTGCCATTACTGCGGCCGGCGATCTGCCCAAACTCATCTCCGCACTTTCAAATGTGAGAACTGCGAAGCAGTCAACCATCTTGATGAGGTAGGTGCATCAGATGAGCATCAGTCCACGAAGTACTGATCGTCCTGCAGAATGGCGACATCAAAGACCCTCCCACAACTGCCGCCGCCACACCGACTCGGTATGCGAATCCTCAGCCATTCCGCACCTCGAGCATCTTCTGCGCAACTTGCATCAAGAACCAGGAGATCGTCGAGCGTCTGATTGCCAACTATGTGCCGGATGAGCGGGATTCAAAGTATCGAGCCGCAATGGCTGGCCTACCAGAGTACAAGGAGCGGCTTCATCGGGACTACCCTCAATGCTGCGCCAACTGTGAGCCTCGAGCCAGAGCTCAGATGGCTGCGGCGACCCGAGCAGCCGCGGCGGAGAATCTACGCGTACAGGTTCAGAAGTCCAAGCTGAAAAGGGCAGCCAGCATGATAGACTTCCGAGCTCTGATCGTTGGGTGCGCCCGTCTCGGCTACTTTGCCAGCATCATCGTACAGCTGCTGTGGCACTACTTTGGCTCCCAGGCCACTTCAGCGGAAACATATCGCGGCCCAGCACAATGCTTCGCCGAATGGCCTGCTCCGAAAAACTGCTACGACGGTGTACGAGATCTGGTGCCGTATGCATTAGCACTCGGAATATTTTGCATATGGTGGAATCCTGCCTGGGCTGAAAAACTCAGGGCAAGGGAGGGTTGGCTTGTTGGTCTGGGAAGATTCTACACCCTTCAGATCGCCATCCTGGTTCTACGCGTTGCAGCTTGGGTCAAAGTACCGAGTGCCAACATCTCTCATCAGCAACGAACGACTGTGCACGCTATGCTCCTCATTGTCCTTACGACATTGACCGGGTACAGCATGACCGTCATCCGCCTCAACACACCACCGCCCATCGACTGGAGCTATGAGCCACCACACTGGTCTCGGAATCGCAATACGTTCCTCCGCCAGTCGTGTCCGCTCCGACATTTCCGCTCAGCAGTCTCGCTTCGCCACAACGCCAGAATCTCCGCCCGTGGCAGCCTCCAACACCACCAGTCGAGGACGAGGATGCTATGGACTGGGCGCCTTCCCAGAACTTCCAGCCGAGGCCTGAGCCGGCCCCTCGTGTACCTGAGCCATCGCCATTCTTTGGAAAGTTGCCGGCCTTGGGCAGGGGTATGAACGAAACTCTAGAGCCCAAACAGCCCATCGGAATACCTCCAGGGTTCTTCGACAATCGTGGCCCGCTGTTGGAACAACGCCGAGCTTCGATACCTGCTCCCATGGCAGAACCAAGCTTCTTTCCGACGAGCGTCGATACGGGCTTGGAAAGCTTGTTCGGGTCAGTCTTTTCGCTCGGAAGCGACCGACAGTCGGCGTCGAGCAATTCGACATATGCAAGTACTGCTTTCGCTCAGCCAGCAGCTACGCCGCGGGCGGCGAATTCCCAGCAAAGAAGGCCACCTCCGGTATATCACACGCCAAGAGCAGCAGCGCCTGCAAGCACGGTTGACAGTGTCTCTACAACATTCTCACTTATCATATCAGTCTTCTTGCTTGGTCTCTGGCTGATCTCCGAGCGTCTGTTGATCGCCTTTCCAAATTTGAGACTCTACATCTTGGGCTCCGCGACGCTTCTGCCAATGATCAGACTGGTCATGGACAGAGCTATTTGGTCTGGCGTCTATGCTGGTGTGATGGGGCTTCTGGCTGTCTCGATCGTGGCCGGAACGGTTCCGGAGGATACTGCGTTCTCAGCAGGGGCGACCTTACTCGCACTAGATGTGCTGGGTGTGCTGGCCTCGAAGACTCGCGGGGCAATAATGTCGAGCCAGGGCAGGCAGTATTTATAGAAGATATATTTGGTGGAGTTGCTGTCACCACACATAGCATTCATGAGCGTTCAAAGCATAGACATACGCTTCGTTTCCAGACGCGGAGTTGTCCTCTTCTTTCCGTGATTGCATCTGTGCAACTTGCTTATCACGCGGATTCAAGTACGGGGTGCTGCAACGTCCAGTAGTTCTTTGCTCCTTGCCTTGCAGATATATTCGACTGAGGTCGGCGTTGAACGTTGGCATGCACTCGTCATCTAGCGTTTGGCCGCCGCTTCAACCTTGTGAACTGCACTCGCTCTAGCCCATTGCAACGTACGCATCGCAGCCGCGAAAAGCAATGTATTATGCCCCGAAAGGAGCCAGCCATATTTGGCCATCCGCAGTCATCCGGTCTTGTAGCAGGCCTAATTGCATCTTGTCGACCGGTCTCGCGCAAGCCTCGATTACTGTCATTTGAAGCATTTTTCATCTACAACGATACCGCATTAGGCAGCTGCACGCGACGGGCGATCTCCCATACGAAACTTCCAACACCACGCCCGGCAGCAATCATTGCGCCCCCAAGTTTCCCTTGTGTCAGAAGCCGGGCCGTAGCGTAACTGTTGAATTGAACTTGGCTTTGCTGTCGGGAAGGCAAAAGCGCAGCGTTGAAATCGATTTCCGCTCGGGAGAGCTCAGAATGGACGGATAGAAGCTGTTTTGGGAATGGTAGTTTCCTTTTTGGGAATGCCACCACCAGACTTCGTCTATTCTCGTGTTCTCCCTGCCAGGCACTCACGCTCACGTCCTTACGGGTGTCACTGCATCACCATGATGAGAATTTATGTCACGGAAAGTGAAGTGCCTGCCGAACCACTTCGGACAACACCGGTCTGAGAAGCAACATAGCAGACGGCACACTCAGCTTGTATGCGACGATCTTGGTACACTGAATGGTCCTATACACAGCCGCCTCCCTACCAGACCATGCCAGAGGTCATCTCACAGCGTCTTGACTCCATTCACCGCTCCCGCACTATCCCTACTTTTCGTCATCGTCAGATTCGCCCTGCCCTGCTCCTGCGCATGCCCCGCAATGATCCCAAAATTCGCCGTATCAACCCTCAGATACGTCCTGCTCCCCTGCACGAACCAAAATCCAATGCTGATCACCAACATTACTCCAAACACAGCTATCGCCCAGTTCATATCCGCGATGCTCGGATTCGGGTCACCGGGAAAGAAGAAGAACACGGTCGTGATCGAGCAGTAGATGATACTGACGATGTTGGAGGGCATGCCTGCCCAGCCGAGGTTGAAGGACCTCGAGGCAGGGAGTTTGTCCCGCCCAGCGACGAGGAGCGCAATGATCGGTATGGCGTAGGAGATCGTGAGGGCGATGGTGCTGACGCTCAGGATTGCTTCGAGTACGGTATCGGCGAAAAGGTAGAGGACGCCGATGACAGCTGCGATGAAGCCCTGCGCCCATGTCGCGCGGACAGGTACGCGCCAGTATTCGTCGACCTTGGCGAAGTAGTTGAAGAAGGGCACGCCGCCGTCGCGGGCGAAGCTCCAGGTCAGCCGGGAGGCCGTTGTGGCAAGACTTAGATTCTGGCCGATGCCGCTGACGATGAATAGCGCGAGCAGAACGACTGCTGCTGTGAGACCCATCGCCTCGACGCAGAGTTGGATGAACGGGTGATCCGCGTTGACGACGTCGTCGATATTCTGTATCGAGAACAGGCAGATCATCATGAAGATAAACCCCGAAATGGACCCCGTCAGCACACTCAACCACACGATCCTCGGCCCAGTCTTGCTCGCATTCGGCAACTCCTCCACCATATGTATACACGCATCAAACGCCGTCAGCCCATACGCACTCTGCACCAGCCCCGTGAACCAGACCACCCCACTCGACCACCCACTCTGATTCTCCCAATCCCCAAACACGAAGCTCGCCGGCTGAAACCTCTCGCCTGACCTCACCCCAACAGAAATCAACAGCCCCAACGCGAATACAAAAAACAACAGGATAAACGTCGAGCCCACAAAACTGTTAATCCACGGCAGCACCTTATCCTTCCGACAGGCCACCACATTGACCACCGTCAAGAACAACACGATGGCCACGTACAGCAAGAAATTCACCCAACCCTTCCCCGCTGGCGCCCAGTCCGGAACATACAGCACGTTCATAGCAAGAATAAACTCCGTCATGAACGCCGCCTGACTCGCCGTGATCGTCCACCAGCCGAACGTGTTGATCCACGCTGTCATGTAGCTCGCGAACCGCCCCATCGGGGTAGTCCAGAAATGATACACCCAAAACGCCTGCCCCAAAGCCGTGGGCATAGCACTCAACAACTCGCCGAGGGAGGCGGCGACGCAGAGGTTGCAGAGCGTAACGAGGACGAGGCCCCAGAGGATGGTGACGGGTCCGCCGGCGGTGAGACCCGTGGAGAGATTTTGGGCGAGGGTCGACCAGGTGCCGAGGACGGTGAAGGCGAGGGCGAACATGGACCAGGGGGAGAATTGGCGGACGAGTTCTTGCGAGTGGCCCAGGTTTTCGAGGATGGATTCATCGTGCTCGATTTGGGAGGCGTGCCGCTCGGAGGCGGAGGGCCTTCTGGAAGAAGACATGTCTGCTCTCAGATGGTCGTTGCTGGAGCTGGAGCTCTTTGCTGGGATGAAGTTGAAGCGGTGGCGTGGTATATAGCTCTACGGGATGCTCTGCTTGAAGACAGGAGACCGGCCCGTGAGGGACTCGTCACCTACCCCGTGGAGACGGGACGAGAAACCGACGGAACAAAGAACCTGGGGTTCGTGGGACCTGAACGGCTGGCACGCAGAAGCGAAGCAAAGGCGACAGAGCGACAGGGACATGTTGACGAATTGAATGAAGCTTTGCAAAATTAGACGAACTGGAATGTTGTGGGGATGACGGGGTAGTCCGACGGCGGAATCTGGTGCATGGAGATTGAGTTTTCGGATGTTCCTGGAGGAGATGAAATGACGTTGTGAATTTGCGACGTGTTGCTTCACTGTTGATGCTATTTAGTCTGTCTGGTAGATGTACAAGGTCGAATCGTCGTGACTCCGTCATCTCCGTTGATGTTTGGAGGTTCTCTTACCTACGTGGGCAACAAGTAGTAAGTCCGAAACATTATGGGCACTCACAGGCCATGTATAAGCAGAGCAGCGGCTCTGAAGGGACAGTAGCGCGTCCTCGTCGTTCTCGAAGCGTTGATACCACGTTTGAGTCTAGGATGAACGCTGTCAATGTGCAGGTGAAGACTTCCTGGTGAGTGGGGGATCTGTCTGCTCACGGTCGTCCTGCAGCAGCTTGCTTGATGCCATGTGCCAGCCAACAAGCATTCGCTGCAATCGACATCGGGAGAATGTGTTCTTGCCAATGGCCCCTGTCATCAACGCCCTAGGCGTCGATCGGAAGGCGAGAGTCCGCCTCAAAGCGTCGGAATCGCCAAGCCACAGCGGAGCGGCGCCTGAGTGCGCGAGTCTCTTGGTGGAAGAAAGTTCGACAGCTGGCGGTACTTGCTTGTCTGCCAACTGGCCTCAGCATTTCGGCACAAAAACCTCGATGGATATGTAAATATCTGTCCTTGTCAGTGTAGCAACATGATGCAACGCTCTTCCAATCTTCCCTCGTCACGCGCCTGCATTTCTTCACTTACCAATCGCCTTCGCGCGGTTTTCACAATGGGGAGCCACAGCAGTCGCGGATTCATGTCGCTACCCGCAGAGGTTCGAACGATGATCTATGAGGACTTCTTCCGCGGCATCAGATTAGTCCCAGTCCAGAGGTATTGCGAATGCTTTGAGTCTTCCATGGACAACAACAGGCTTGGTCTATTCCTGGTCCGTTACTCCGAGCACGAACTTGTGAGGGAAGCTCTCTGGAAATGCGCGATAGTCGTTTTCCTGCAGTCGACGTCCTTAGCAGCATTCGTGCTGAATTCCGCATATCTGGCCAGCAAAATCCAGATGATAGAACTTCACGCGTACTCCCAAGTGCCATCGACCCTGGCGCGAAGGGCCCTCGGCCGACTGGTCAACTTGGTTGAAATTCGTGTAGTCACCCGTGCTACGGTCCTTGTGCCTGAAAAGAATATCAGCGGCTGGGTTCACGCGAACACGTCGTCGCTCGATGGATGTCTCGATCTTCTGTTGCGCGATACATCGAAAACGATCATCAGAGATCTCGTGCACGAAGAGCCGCTACCGGTGATTGGTCAGGGAACTCAATTTAGTCACGGTGGGAGCTGAGGGCATAAGCCAGTGGTCAAGATCGAATTCAAGCTGGAGCCTGCGATGAGCGATTCTGAAATACTGTTGTCGTCACCATTCTTCTGGTTTGAAAGGCCAGCAGACAGTCGCCGAATCCAAGTCGTTTTTCACTCCAGCTCCTGGTCGATTACTGGTATTCAGAACGACAATCCGTTTTCGATTCCGCAGACGCCGAGGGCAATTACGGAACCGGGCGCCAGCGAGCTTGTGAAGGTCTGGAACAATCAACAACGATATGAGGAAGACATTAGAGCCGCATCGGAGGCATGCTGCCTGGGGTTTGCATTCGACCACGCGTCTCAGTATGTCGTTCTCCATCACGCAATCGAACGTGCTGCTCGAACTGGTGACCCTGACTCGATATGGGCTTTGGCCCATATGGACTGGCGATGCTTACAGCGTAAGTTCTGCAAGTTCCCCAACCGCGGTTGTCTCGGTGGTCTCATACGAAGAACGAGAGGTGTCCAAAGACATGCAAGAGCATCAGGCGGCGCGTGAAGGATGTGCGTCAAGACGTTTGGCGGCGCATGAAGGATGTGAATCAAGACACTAGGAAGACGACTGGTCCAGGACTCGACGAAGTGTGATTCACGAGAGACGAACGGACCTTGATAGGCCTCAATCAACGTTGGAAAAACTTGAGAGCAACCAGCATGGCAAGCCTGCGAAACAACAGTGCATCAACTGCGCCAGTGTCTGACTGCTTCCCCCTACTCGCCCACGTTCAATCAGGCAGCGGCGGCGCCAAGTCTATCACTTGGCCCTCAGTTCAAGGATCTTCGAGAGCTGATCTATCATCACACCGTCGCTAGCCGTTATATGTGAGCACAGTTGATATCAGCTGCCGCTGTCGTCGCTGTTTGGACCTACTCGCTGTTCAGTGCCTGTCGACTATGCATCCGGAGTGGCTCTTCCCGTAGTCATACTGCTCCAGAGCTTGCTGGGAGCTGTTCGTGTTCTGGGTCGTGGCAACCACTCAAGATGTTCGGCTAAGAAATGAGCGTCTTTTCCAGAGAGACCACAAACTCCTACAGCGCCCTCCCTGGCAACGCGACTGATGATGAGTCGTTCTGACGACTTGATACTCAAGTGAGGCTCATCTGATAACTGCTGGCTCGATCTGCAAGACCATTCTCTACTTCAGAGCCCGCCCTGACCTCGATTCTCAGTGTTCTGGGCAAGTGATGAAAACGCTCATTTTGTGCTCGAACAGCCTGCCACTGCGCGCAGCGAACTATGACCGCTAACGTCGTCAGCGCAATCAAACTGCACATCCACTGGTCTTAAAGCGGAGAGAAAGCCAGACGACCATCGTCCAGTCCTGCACGAACACGGATTCCAAAGGGACGCTTCACTCGCCATGCATGTCACATTACTTAAGTATTCTCCAAGCTCCACCGACCATGGAATCAGTGTCGGGCGACACCGTTAAGCAATGTACAGCGCATTGCTGCGTATGGCTGATTTGCCGATTTGACGGCGACGCCAAATTCGTTGTTCCGGGGCAATGGCTACGGATCACGGTTAGGAGCACCTAACATACGAAGCCCACGTATAACCGTTGCCAAGCACACAAGGATCACTTTCGAAAAATCAATGCTGGACCATCTGACCACTGTCCGTCGACCGCGTTTGGCAAGCTTGAGACAACACGAACACGGCTGCGGCTTTCATGTCCGTGTCAAGCCTGGCAGTGACACTGATCCATGCCCGTAAGGCGAGTACACGACTACTATTGATCGTGCATCTGCCTTCCGCCCTACCTCTGACAACGAGTTGATTACGCTCCTATCCTGGCCTCAGCTTATGTCCCGCTGTTCGAATGGAAGATGTTCCAATGGAACTTGCATGCCCGATGAAGTGGTTCCCGTCGATTGCATAGGCAGGAGCTCGTGTCATATATAAGTGGATGATGGTTACCATGCATGGCGTGGACCTCGTGGTCATCAATACTGATCCTATCTGACACTTCTTAAGTACTTTCCTTTCTCCCAACCCGGGACACCACACTCGTTTCACTTCCGCATTGCACATTCGTTTGCTAAACGCAGTCCTATCATACACAATGAAGCAGCTCTCCACAGCCTTTCTTGCCCTCGCGGCATCGCAGCTGGTCCGCACTGCTGCTGTACCGTCTTGCCACGAGGAGCTATCACCAGACAAGGAATGGACGCCGGTCACTGGCCCTCAGACTCCGCCATCACCTCCGATTCCGGGACCCGCGGGTGTTTCAAAGCCACCTGCTGGCCCCGGCGGACCTCCGACTGGTCCTGGTAAGCCTGACGAGGGACCTCACCCACCAGATCATCCCGAAGGCAGCTCCAAAGAATGCGATGTCGTTGTTCTGGGTGGTGGCGCGTCAGGCTCGTACATCGCCACTGAGTTGTACTTGCAGAAGTACACAGTCTGCATTGTCGAGAAACGTGGTGTGCTTGGCGGCACCGTTAACACCTACAAAGTTCCCGAAACCGGCAAGACTGTTGACTTTGGCGTGATCAACTGGTTGGCTCTGCCTGAGATGGTGGAATACTTTGAGCAGCTGGGCGTCGAAACAATCCCTACGCCTTACCAAATCCCTCCACAAGTTGTCGTGGACTTTGCAACAGGCCAGCAGCTTAACTCGACGGGCATGGCATGGGTAGAATACTGGGCTGGCGTGGTGCAGGACCTCGGTGAGAAGTGGGCATACTCCTGGCCAGACTCTCCAACCCTACCTAAGGACCTTACACTCCCTGCTCCAGACTACATGATCAAGCACAACATCACCGATATGGCTGAATTGATTCGGTTTGATATCCCGAGCAAAGCCACCGCCGATATTCCTATGGCGTACCAGCTCAAGTACTTTGATTGGTATGATGCCTTCGCCAGCAATATACCTTATGTCACCACTCACGACCTTAACAATCAAGATGTCTACAATCGGGTCGCCAAGCTGGTTGGTGCAGATAATGTCTTCTTCAACAGCGAAGCTGTCAGGATCGCCCGTTCGGCCGTCCCTGGAGGGCACCCTGAGAAAAGCAAATCTCCTGTGCAGCTGGAGGTGAAGACCTCAGACAAGACAACGACTATCAACGCCAAAGCCATGGTGCTCGCCTACCTCCCGCAGCCCGACGGTCTCTCCGCTTTCGACTTCGACCCCTCTGAGCGCGACATCTTCAGCAGCTTTAGAGTCAACATCATATATACTGGCATCGTCAGCCAGTCTGGTCTGCCGCAGGGATCCTTCTACAGCAACACTAACGCCAAAGACCCGCTCGGCAACCCACCGTACCCGTACGTAAACACCATCCTCCAACGAGCCAACTCGATGTCGGCCTTGACGACTCCCACGAGTTCTACGTCGCATCCGGTCGCATCCTCTCCGACGCTGAAGTCCACAAGACGCTATTTGACGGGGTTGCTACACTCAAGAAGTCTCTAGGCGTCACCACGAATTCCACTCAGAAGCCTGTCATCAAGGCACTCGAGCTCCATCCGCAGCTAGAGCCCCATGTCAGCGGCGAAAAGATCGAGGCCGGCTTCTACAAGAAGCTTAACGGTCTGCAAGGCGCCAAATCCACTTGGTACGTCGGCAACTACATCGCCGGCCTCAGGACGGCGGAGGTCGTCAAGCATGCCCATGACCTGGTGCTACCCGAGCTGTTGGAATATCTCAAGGCTGAGAATACTTCGGCCTCGGTTGAAATTGCGGTCATCGCCAATTCGACGATAAGTGGTATATCCAGAGTTCGACGGTCACGATCTTTGGATTCTACAGTCACGATAGATCTCAACCCGACAACAACCGCCGCTTGGCACGACTTCCCGAAACGTCTGCCGCCTGTGGACACCACATTCACAACGGATCTGACTCCCACGACAAGCGCCGCCTGGCACAACTTCCCGTGAGGAATCCCCTCCCGCGGCGTGCCCATTGCAACCACCACGTCAAGGTCGAGAAACGCAGTGCTCGACAGCGCTTGATCGAGAGTTGTACATTGGGCTGGCATCGGATTGGTCATGTCTTGAAAAGGAGACTGGAGTAGCATCGCGATGCACGATTGAACGAGGCTCAAGCCTGCGTCCAGGCCCCAATCTCTTCCAAGAGATTGCTGCTTGCATTTGGTAATGACATTGCGTTTACAATTCTTGCATAGTGTCGTGCTAACATCACGACGACTGGTGCCTATATTCACGATAGAAGTTTAATGTTCTCTGTGATCAATAACGACGAGCAGAACTTTTAATCGAATATTTTCTATCATACTTCATCGCTGATTTCTCACTATGCTGGTACACCCCAGCGTGAGTCTGCAACAGCAGATGAGATCTGTTACTGCTTTCAAGCCATTCTTGATGTGGTTCTCTCGCCAGCTTCGCCGATGCCGGCCACATTATCAACACCATGCCCCAGCGGCCATCGTACAGATGGCACACCATATCGCTTCCCCAAGCCGCTCTATCCCGATCACGACAGCGCAAACTTACTCCTCGCCCGCAAGCTCGCACCGAAGTAGTACAGTCCCCAAACACCCACTACACCCAAACACAACAATCCCGCAAGCAGGCTCACACCCGGCCCAATCCCCAGATTCACAAACAGCGGGTGCGCATACAAGATTGATCCCGACGCCAGCGCGCTCCGACACAGATCATTCGCCGCAAACAGACTCGCCGCATACTGCGGGTACGTCAACGGCAGGTAGATGAAGATACACTGGAACAGGATGAACGCTCCGATCGGGAACAGCGTCAACCCAATAGTCGCGACGATCCAATGAACACTCTCCCGCGAGCTCCATCCGAACCAGAACAGCCCGATGGGGAGGAGGAATGTCGAGAAGATAGCTGGAATGAGGCGGTCTTCTTGCAGCCCCAAGCCGTGTTTCTTGATCTTCGGCTCGACGAAGTAGTAGACGTAGGAGCAGTAAACGACGACGCCGATGGCGCAGCCGATGCTGATGACGAGGAAGGGAAGGCCCAGCTCGCCGAGGTTGAAGCCGTAGATGTCGACGTAGACTAGCGGAAAGACTTCGAAGAAGGAGTAGTAGATGCCGTAGATGCAGGAGGTGTAGATGTTGGTGAAGAGGACACCGGGGTCTTTGATGCAGATCTCGATAGGTCGGGCGAGGGCCTCCCAGAGGGTGTGCTTGAAGTCCATTCCTGCTTGGTCGATCTCGGATTGGGATTTGAGCATTGGGTTGCCGGTGAGCTTACGCAGGCGGCGGGCCCGGTGAAGGAGGATGTAGCCCGCGGAGGTCTCGGGCATGAAGAAGAGCATGATCAGGAAGACGGGCGCGGACATCCAGAGATTGATCCAGAGGGACCAGCGCCAGTTCTCGTTCATGACGGCGAAGCCTGAGAGGAGAGGTCCGAAGGCGGGGGCGCAGAACGCGGCGGCGGTCCAAGCGGTGAGAGCGTAGGGGAGCTTGATGATGTTATAGAGATCGCCCATGGACGCGCCGCCAGTGGCGAGAGCCGGGCTCGAGAAGTAGCCAGTGATGAAGCGGAGAACCAACAGGCTGGCAAAGGAGTCGGCGAGCGCAGTTGGAACCGCAAGAATGACAAATAGACCGTAGGAGATGATGTACGGCCAGTTCCTGCCGATGACAGGAATCTCGCTGATGGGCGAGAACAGCAGCGGACCTGTACCATACCCGATAACGTACATCGACAGACCAAGACCAGCCGCTACAACGCTAACGTTGAACCTCTCCATCACGCCCGGTACTGAAGATGTGTAGGTAGCAGAAGAGGCATATGCGGTGAATGTGTAGAAGAAGATGATTGCTACTGCGCCAGACTTTCGCCAGCTCGACCAGTTCTGCGGGTTTTCTGGGTCGTCAGTGGTATACCAGTCAACCAGAATGACGCCGTCAGCGGTTCGTGTTGGAATGATCACGGCGCTCTGAGCGCGATCAATGGCTTCTTCCTGCTCGGCCTCGAAGCGTTCAGCCGTGTATGGTCGAGTCTGCTCGCGAGTGACAGTGCGAGAAGTCGTGAGCTTCGAGGTGCGGGAGAGATTTGAGCGAGCCGTAGGTGCGTGAGTCAAAGCCTCGTGGTCAACACCATGGTCTGTGTTGATTGGCTTTTCTGGATCAACGGCGTCGGCGGCCGGCGAATGTTCTGAGGATACATGGGAAGGTTGTCGCTGAGCAGCAGCCTCGTCGGCTTCAACAGCTTTCTCTTCGAGTTGAGCTGCCTCCCACGGAAGTTGAAAGCCAGGCTCTTCTTCTGGAAAGCGGAGGAACCGGGAGCCTGTCGCCAAGCGGATGAGCTGCCCGATGGGCGCGTCACGGATGAGGGCTGAGAACTTGGTCATCTTGGCGATTTGTAGGGGTAGTAGGGTAGGTGGAGGGAGGTGGTGAGGATGGTGACGGCAAGTTGACCTGGACGATGTGATGGGAAGGGATGTCAGTGAGGTGGCTATATACCTTCACTTGTACCTGATCTTACCCACGCTTTGACTCATCGCATCTGGCGTCGAACTTTGTCATCACCATACAGAAGATACTGGACCATCGGCGCTGCATAATCACCACGACAAGCCATCAGGCTGTCCAATGCTTGGTCCGAAACATTAGCAGAGAACGTAGCCTGACGCGATAGGATGAGTGATTGCGGGCGTACCGCACGGCGCGGCTTCGAGATACGGATAATTACTGTGAATGGCAGTATGTCATCGCGACACTTTCCTTTCGAAAGCAAAGCGAAAACCCAATCAACGACGCGACCCGGAATACCAGGGTCAGGGACGCGGACGAACATTGCACGTCGTCGAAGTTGACCTCGCGATAGTGGAATCATACATATGTTTGTCGTGCTTACAGATCTCGCACGAGTCCAGCCCTGGGCATGGCCAGGGTCCGTTTCCCGACGCCATTCGTTGGTGGAGGTATGTTCAGGTACTGATTAACAGGGGACAGATGCCACAACGGGTAGAAAGTGGTCCAAGCGAGTAAGGAGGGAGAGGTCTGAGAGGTGTAAAGGCTTGAGGGCGTTTGAGGTTGAGGGCTTTCCAAGGGTTTCTCGTGTCAGGGCCCACCTTGGACTACGTAAATGGCGATAGGTGAACCCTCCTACGGACGGTAGATTCGTGCATATGTAAGCATCATGCAGGGCATGGCGGTTGCACCACCAAATAAACTATCTACTCTTTTCAGATTAATCAACGGCGCTGAGAAACCATCTGCCGGCGAGATCTGCTTTGCTTACAGCGGCGAGCTTATTGGCGCACTTGATTTCATTGAGAGATCCTCCAACGGAATGACACATCTACCGCCGCGGAAGCTCTTGTACATTAAGGCCCTCCTTCCCTCCAGAATTTTCACAAACTCGTGGCAATGATCGTGTATCATGATGTACAGTAATGCGGATCTAAATGGGATCCGATGTTGTCTTGGTATCATGAGAACTCTTTGCAATCCTCGTCGCCATGAGTCACACCCCAACTTCCGTGCGTATGGACAATCTGCGGACCGGCCGCGTCGGACATAAGCAAGCCCACGGGCACTCAGTCCAACGACCACACTTCCTGCTTCCCATCCTTCCCTTGTACCGCCATCTTCAGCATCACCAGGTGAATGAGCGTCGGGATGGGCCCAAACATCATCGGGCCGATTTCCCCAATCGCAACAATGTGTCTCAAACTCGGCCAGGTGAACTCTCCGACCTTGACTGGATCATAGCTGAAATGCGCTGCATTTGCCCCAGCCAGGACTTCTGGCGCATAGTCGTGTCGTCTCAACAGGAAGCTTTGGCTATCAACGTAGTATTTCTGCTTTCGCGCATGGGTGGCCAGCGTCGAGTATTCAGGATAACTGACCTCTAGCACGCGCCACTTTAGACTGCCTTCGGTATGCGGCTCCAGCTCTGTGGTCGTGATGTCTTCCCGAGCGAGAAGAAACGGCCAGTGGAAGTACTGGTACATCGCGTATCCACAGAAGTACAGGAAATGGAGATCGTCCCAAGGTGTTTCGAGTGTGTGGTCCTCGAACGCGGCACGCGGGTTGTCCCGCTCTTCAATTATCGACCCGTCCGAGACGCGCTGCTTCCAGACCTTGCTGGGAGTGAAGATCCATTCCTCGTCAGAAGACCCGCCGAGCCCGCGATAGATGGTCTTCTGTTCTTGCACGAAGGTCGTGGCAGTCGGTGTGACGTGTTGAGGGCGGCCCTTCATGCCGAGTGTGGCACCTGTGAAAGAGAACGTGAACGAAATGCTATTCAGTGACTGATATGCAGGGAGGCCGCCATGGGCGTTGATGACAGACGCGACGAGATCGCTTGAAGACATGGCGAGCTTCGGAAACCGCTTGAATGTGAGTCTGACGGACAGGAACTTGGGCCTGGAAAGAGAGACATCACGGCAGCTACGACATTTATAGTGCGAGTTGAAGCATTGTTGGCGCAGTTGAGATATTCATGGCATGATTAAAGCACGTAGCTGATTCCGTTTCTAGATAGAGCCAGGTATCTGAAGTCCAACATGACTCCGCTTAGTCACATGGTGAGGATCCTCAGCCAAAGCTGTGTCGTCGCTTCATCTCATCGTGGAAATGCTTCTCCTCGAAGTCATAGAAATCTTCTACCTTCCTGGAAACAGACTCGCTTGCATTTGGCAATGCTCTGACTTCCTGCTCCAACTTGCTTGACATTGTCGGCTGATCTGCCTGAACGACCTCTTCTTCTTCTCCAGCAGTCGCAACGTCCTCGACATCATCGTTATCGACCTCGATGCCCTTGTATCGCAGCTCCTGCAGCACCTCGTCAAAGCTAAGATAGTGCAGCTGTGGTGTTGGTATGTGCTCCGGTTGGGATCCTGTTTGAATTGCGATAGCGCGCAACACGTCGCGTTCATAGAAGACTTGAGTCTTCTTAAACACGCGGCGCAATGACGTTCGATCGTGGCTGTGTCCGCGTTTACGGATTCTGACGTTGGGATGGTCGAGGTACAAGTCGATGGAGGAAGGAACTGTGACTAGATGTGGCGAGGAGGTCGATTCGAGGCTGTATCCGTAGCCAGGGGGTAGTCGGACTGAGGACATGGCTCTTGCTTTCAGTACGTAGACTCGGTGACCTCAATGCCGCTGCACGAAAACTGGTGCGGTGAATAGCTAGAATGTAAGATATGGACGAGATTTGTGGAGCGGTAATGGTGATCTTGTGGCGAGTAGAGGTCTTTGTGAGAGATGATGCAGATGGTTGTGAGTGAAAATAGAGATGCTTGTGCAAGAGAAAAGAGGTAGTTGTGCGTGGGACGTGAGGCTGATTGTACTTAGGAACAAGAACCACATCGCTATGGTGATAGCTCTGTTTAACATGCTGCTAGTTTACCAGCACTGAAGAGGCACGTGAGAGTTGTAATGTATGAATGGACCGAAGACTCCAGTCAAATCCATCCATACCACCTTCCTCGGTAAAGAGGCCTCCCGTGAGCTCTCAGGACTTCATTGAACTCCTCGATCATAAGCAACTGCTCTGTTTCCAAGCGGAACGCCTCTGTCAGACTCGTCGGCGGAGCCGGCAGAAGCACATCGATGTGTCCATTGGGATCATTCCAGAACTCTGCACAATATAGTTCCGGCAGTGGTAGTTGATCTGGCTCGCCATGAACTTGTGGTCGTGATGGTGTGGACTGATCGAGCACGATATACTTCTCGTTTCCTCGATCGACTAGCGTTGATTGAGGCCGAATTTGTTCAGGGCCCTGATTCGATGTTGCGTACAGCATTGATGGGTTGGCTGCGCCCAGCTTGACGTCTAGCGCGTGCCGCAGAGCGATTGCTCTGTCACGATCACTTTGCACACTCGACAAGGGAGCAGAAGGCCGGTATGGGATGGATGTGGTCTGAGTCTCGTTCACCGAGCCCAAGGCAGTGGAGAGCTCTTGTCGTAGAGGCGGTTCTGCATGATTTCTGATCACCACCGCTCCAGTTCCACTTCCAGATATCTCTACGTGACGAAGAGACTGCTCCAGCGTCTCTCTCCGTGGACGTCTCGGACTGACCATGACCTCCCTATCGCAATTTGGTGCGGGCAGACACGCCTGTCCCGTTGTGTTGCAGTACGGCAGTCGAACACTCCTGTCAACCCCGTCGTGCGAGTGGAAAGGCCTCCTCGGAGTCTCAGTCGCAGACTTTGATGACTTCCTAACGAATCGCCGACGTTTGGTGTCGATCATGGTCTTTCCATCGAACATCCACAACATCGTGTCGGCTATCGGGGTTGCAATGGCTCCAAGGGGCGCGATTCATGAGTAGCTCTTGATTGTCGTAAATGTACAGGTGTACGTTTTAGACCAAGGCGGACCTGCAATAGTCTTTGTTTGCATCGAGACATCACGGCTGTGAAGTGACGAACACAACGTTTCACTCTGGCTCAAGTGTCTTGACCGTCGTGAAGGCCTACGACTTGGTCGCGGTTTAGCAAGTGGATCGAGTAAGCTGCGTCGCAAGTATGCGCGTCTGTCCGAATACCGCGACTCCGACAAAGAAAAGACCTTTGGGAAACGCTCTGGCTCGGACATGTTTTTGCAAGCATTCGTAGATCGTTGATGGCCATTCGTGATTCCTCAATGGGAGCATCGTTGCGCGCACGGCCGATGTCGCATTCAAGAGTATTCCATCACACAGCACCGCAGCCATACAGAAAAGCCCACTCCCATAGCCGCTCAACCCACTCCTCTTGCCACGGACTACACCAAAGTGGCCTGTCATCGTCAACGGTAGCAACATCGACAAGAGCTTGGCCGTTCTGAACTGCATACTTGTCGACAATCTGCGCCATCATCACCAAGCCTCGCGCCTTAGCTGCTGGGGGCAGTGTAACAACGCCTCGAGCTATGTACAGTGGCCAAAGGCAGTAGAAAGCGAGTGCGATCTCGCTTGCAACATCGGCGGAAGGCAATTGGATCTGCGATCGTGGGGAGGCAGGTGTGAGGATGTTGCTCGGTATGGAGTCCATGATCTCTGTTGCCAAAGTCTGCATGTTCTGAAAGCTTGTTGCGGCCAGCTCGGATGCGTTAGGCAGAATCGTTGTCGGTGACGTTGCTGCGCGATAGATGAGAGCGTTGACCGTGATACGTGCCACACGGTACGAATTCCAAAGTCGCTGCAAGTGTGAATCGGAATAGAGATGCTCGTATGTGGGAGGGACCGACGATTCGTCCGAAGGAATAGACACATATTGGTATGCTTCTGGCAGCTCCAGCACCCATGAGCAGAGCGCTCCATCAAAGTATCTACACTCGCCTATCAGCGCTGGTAGCATGTCAAATGTGCCGCTTTCCAAGATCGCGAGACCACGGTCTCTGGTACTCGTGACGGCTACCGTAAGCCCTCCCAGCAGAGCTTCCGGAGGCGGAGGTCCGGCGTCTTCGAAGCCGTTGGTCGGCAAGTCAATCGCAAAGGTCTCGTCGGCGGCGAGGTGACGTACGGAATTTTTCGAAAGAAAGCCGCGTACCACTGCCCACAGTCTCCTGGCGATCGGGTCATGACTGATGGCAGTCCTACCTCGTTGACGCAACAATTGCCCTGCCCCACTCACATGAGCGGCCCATTGCTGATTTGGGCTGCGGTCTCGCGCCATCATGCTTTCCACCACGACCATCAGCACACAAGCAAGAAGCGTTTCATTTCTTACGCGCTCTTCAGCAGCATTCATGGCGTGCGCTAAAGCTATGACAGCTTCGCTGTAACTAGCGTATGCGGTCTGACGAACGGACTTCGTCTCTCTGCCCACAAGGCCGAACGCGGCAACGGACGCAGCTGTTGTGACCTTTGCAAGCGCCGAGGTTGAGAGACTTCTGGAATAGAGATCAGGCAGAACGCTCAGATGGCCCATGAGGCGACCTCGCGACATGGGATCCAGCAGTTGCGCTGTTATATAGAAGTCCAAAGCGCGAGTCTGAATGGGTATAGGCGGATTTGGCAGGATTGCAACGACCGATTTGGGTGAGGCCTCTGGACTTGAGGCGGAGGATGAGCTACTCGACGGCGAGCTCTCTCTCGACTTGGCAGCAGTCGCAGCAGCCCTTCGCCTGGCGTTGCCATCATGAATGCGTTGTGTACGTCGAATTGTTGCATTTGTCTGGTCTTGGAAAGGCGAAGTGGCTGGGCTGGCCGGGTCAGGATAGCCCAAACATTCTCGTCGTTCATTCGTACATCGCTGGCAGGTCGGACGTGCCTCGTCACACTGTCATACTTAGCTTTGCAGATCTACAGCGTGAGACGAGGAGGCTCCTGGGATCACCTTGACTCGTCGTTGTCGACACGTACGGCATGCAGTGGAAGCTTTGCCCGTGAAGGTCATCTCTCGATTTCCTTCGACCCAAAGCTTACTCTCGACTCTCCGCCGCTGCCATGAGCATCCTGCTGCCTTGATTGTACATCAAAGTCTCCTCACGCCTGCCAAAGTATACTGCACGGGAAGGGCAATCACGCTCACTTAAGTCCAATGGGAAGTCGTGACGACACCGTCATTGCCTTAGGAAATCAAATCCGGTTGATGACCGATGTTTCCCCGTTTCGCGCCGTTCCATTCATTCTAGAAGGAAGGCGCGACAAAAAGCCAGGTGATCGGACAGTCACAGGTGCATTAATGCTCGAGTCGATAGCTATATTCAAGATAGTCACGACAGCCCTTCGCTTGTCCTCTACGATGTCAACAAATCCCTCACGCTCATGCCCTTCCCTCTGCTGTTCCTTTCCGCACTCTCCAACCTCCTGTCATTACTACTCATCATCATAAGTGCCGCCGTGGCAGTTGCTTCTGCGCCGCCTTCGCTGACTGCTGGACTGCCGTTCTTGTGCTGCCTTTCTAGGCTCATCATCGCTTGTGGTAGAGGTAGGATATTTGGAGACGGTGCAAGCACGCCCAAACTCGTATGCGTCGACACCCGAGACAATTCCGGCGAGAATTGGATCGCACCGAAGGCGGGCGATAGTAGCGTTGGGGTTGGTGTGCTTGACTGAGGACCAGGCCGCGGAGACGCGCTGAATGTGGGGATGCTGGGGAGAATGGGTCGATGCGTTGGCTGCGCCAGCCGTGGCAATAAGTTTGGTGACGGATTCGATGAGCTGTCAGTTGTCGCGATCGACGGTTTGCGATACTGCCAGTCTATGCTGTTGCTCTTGGTTGACCAATCCACCGATGGCCGCTCGGGCTCAGGCTCAGGCTCAGGGGACTCTTCTTCGTCGAGGCTGGCGTCCGAGGTATCGTCGGGCTGATCTTGTTCCTTCTCCTGCTTCATTTGCGTGATACAGCCTTCGAGATATCGGAGATACTCTATGCCAGCTTGCAGGATCGCCAGCTTGTGCATTTCGACACCTTCGCAAGCAGGTATCATGTCCTTCAGGACGCCAAACTCTTCGTTCATCTTGCTGCGTCTTCTCCTTTCTATGATAGAGTGCGCAGTCTTTCGTGCTATCTTTCGTCCTGCGGCGCTGGTTGCAGATGGCTGCTTGCGCTTTGTGCCGGCCGCTTGGGCGGGCTTCGCGGGAGTCACTGTAGATAAGGCCGGCTCAGATGATGAAGACGAAGTTGAGCCAGTCTTCGGCTTCATCTGGATGATTTTTCTGGCTCTGCTAGGTGGGGGAGGCAGATCAAACTGCATTGCATCTTCGCGCTTGTGTGAGCCAGAGAGCGTGCGTTTCCTGGGTGGACTCGACATCTTTGGATTGTGCCCAGGCGATACGGGCGGCGACATCCTTGCAGCGCCTCTCTGGTCCATCGCTGCTGGTGGCAGGACGAATGATTGTCCCACGTCAGTATAATCCTGTGCGATCAGATCAGTTGAAGCCGCCGGCGTTGGCGGCGCTTTAGGGCGAGGCATCTTTGGTACAGCCTGAGATGACAGTGAACAGAAACAGTGAGAAAACGATGCCAGCAGGAAGTGCTGCTGTTGAAGACATCTTCAGATATGAGGGTCAACAGTGAGTTGCAGGAAGAGCACGTGTCTAGCGAGAGATGAGGGACGAAAATGGCCCGTGAACTCGCCCGCGCCAGTCGAGTGTCGTGTGCTTCTTACCAGAGTCATGATAGGCTGAACGCGGCATGTTCGTTGACTTCGCCAAAAGATGAGACAAGCAAGCTTGTGTTATGCAGCAAAAGAGAGCACGATGTGAGGTGCTCAAATGCGATTGGCTACTTCTGTCGAGAGCTTTCGTGAAACCGGATGACACACGCTGGAGCCCTTCCAAACGACTGATGCTCGACTTAACTTCTCGACGACTCCGAGCTGGCTGCTACACCTGCAGACTTGAAGCGACTGTGCAACGCTCATGATACGCCTGCCCCAAGTGCTATGTGAATTGCAAGGTAGGTGTTTCGATCCCCAAGCAGACTTGTGTTCTGTCCGGGTCCCCGAACCCCGTTACCCCAGACAGACTCAGCGATATCGTTATTGGGCCATTCCTGCTTGCTCAATGCTCTCACATCTGGGACACGTCTGGTGTCGGAGTCTACCTGTGTACTTGAATTAGCGTGTGACTTCACCGATCGAAGCTATAACGACTGGTAGCACAGCAGCATAAAGCGACCACCTTCAATTCAGACCCATAGCATCACACGGCGTGCTTCATAGGAGCTCGACAGTCGCGGTCTTCAAAGAATCTAGCACCTGTAAAAATGTCGAAGACCACCACTACCCTCCCGCCCCTTCACACAGTCCTCACACCCACCCTCTCCATCGCCTACCACGACACGAACCCAGATGCCACCTCCGACACAACCTCCGCACCACCCATAATCCTCCTTCATGGCTTTCCCTATACCGCACACCAATACGCCCGTACTACCGCCCACCTCCTCAACGCCGATCCCTCACTGCGCATTATTATTCCCTACCTCCGCGGCTACCACCCCACACGCTACCTCCGTCCCACCACCCTCCGCTCCGGCCAGCAAGCCGTCCTCGCCCATGACCTCCTCCAATTCATGGATGCTCTTTCCCTCGAGAACGCCATCCTGGCAGGCTATGACTGGGGCGGACGCGCCGCATGTATCGTCGCCGCACTTCAACCCGAGCGGGTTGCTGGGCTGGTGAGTTGTGGCGGGTACGCGATTCAGGATGTCGCAAAGGATGCGGTCGCTGTGCCGAGCAGTGTTTCGGGGGCGAGCGGGAGTGTGGAGGCGTTGAGGAAGTTGTGGTACCAGTTCTACTTCAACACGCCGCAAGGGGAGACTGGGCTACGGGAGAATCGGGGCGCGATTTGTAGGTTCTTGTGGGAGACGTGGAGTCCGGATTGGCGGTTCACTGAGGATGAGTGGGCTGAGTCGCTGGAGGTGTTCGAGGGTGCTGGGGAGGACTTTGTGCGGACGGTGATACATAGCTATCGGGTCAGGTATGACAATGTGCCTGGAGATGACGATCCAACGGTGCAGGAGTGGGAGAGGAAGTGTGCAGAGCGGCCAAAGGTCAAGGTGCCCACGGTGAATTTCATGGGCAAAAGCGATGGGGTGCGGGCGTTTGAGGCAGAGGACAAGGGGAGGGATATGTTCACGGGGTGGTATGAAAGGGTTGATCTGGATGCCGTGGGTCACTGTCCGCCGGCTGAGGCGCCGAAGGAATTTGCGGATGGCATACTGAAGTTGCTGGATGTAATGCTGGGAAGGGATGGGTGAAAAGGTGGTGCCCTTCGAGTTTTACCATCACGCAGATAGTGCGCTCAAGCCTTCTGCTCGCTCTTCAAGAACTTCCTCAGCCCAGCATCGCCCTTCAAGAAAGCCGCCATCCCCTTCATAGCCTTCTGCCTCTCCTTCTCAAACGGCATCACCTCCCCAACTTTCCCATCATTGCCCACCGTGAACTCATCAGGCACCTCATCCCCGCCCAACGCGCCCATCATCGCCTCGATGAACGTGTCCAGCGGAATGCCGATCTGTCCACCGTTGACCAAGTCCGGCTGATGCTTCTCATCGTGCAGCTCAGTCTGTACTGCTGGCGGGAAGATCTCGATAATCTTGGGGACGTTGGCATTCTTGCCATCCTCTTTGGACCCGTTGAGCTGCTCGCGAAGGTTGAGAATGAAGGTATGCAGGGCGGACTTGCTGGCGTTGTAGTTGAGTGTGCGTAGGAGGCCAGGAACGAGGCCGAGCGTGGCGGAGATGTAGATGAGGTTTGTTGGGGTCTTGGACTTAAGGAGGAATGGCATGAATGCAGCCGTGAGATGCACGTAGGAGGTGTAGTTTGTGGTCATTTCTGTGTCGAGTGTCTGTAGGTCGTCCGAGCTCAGTCCATTGGAGTTGGTGAAGTCGAAGGGACGTTGAATTCCGGAGTTGAGAATCACACAGTCAAGGTCTGGGTTCCTTTCGATGATCTTGGTTGCGAACGAAGGAATCTCGCGGAGCTCTGTCGCGTCGAAGTGCTCGCTTTGAATGCTCCAACTGTCGTCGGTTCCGCCATGCTCCTTCCAGAACTCCTCGAGCTTATCGACGCGGCGACCGACAACAATGACATGCGTGCCCTGCTTGACAAGGGCGGATGCGATGCCCCAGCCGATGCCGGATGTAGCGCCCACGATGAGAACCTTCTTGTAGATGGGAGCCATTTCCTAACCTGAGATGTTAATACACAACTTTTAGCCACAGGTGGTGCGCGGTTTGTAGGAACGAGTCTTGTTGGATCCGGCAGAGAGACCGATGCAAATTGTGAAAGCGGTTCAGGAGGAGGGGAGATGTGAACATTTATATTCAAAAGTCGCGGGTTGACCTCTCTCAATGTCATTTATCAGCATTCATGCATCTTGCGGTGATACCAACTTTATCAGCATGCCTCGACGTACAGTAATCTATGATCACGCTCGTCGACACTGCAATTGAGAGTCAACCTAACGGCGACGACGAGGGAGGTAAGGTAAAGCGGGAGATAAGGTAGCTCAGCTCAGGAGATAGGTGGTAGGCTCTGAGCTGCTGGGCAAGGGTCTCCACTAGATCCCTACATACTAGAGCCTAAGATGACGACGACCTGTTTGCACTGTGACATATTTGATTCTGGCTCGGAAAGCTAACTTGTATCAGCACACAAGGCATCTGAACCCTCTCATGCTCACAAGGATGACTAGTGTTCGATGAACATTGCCTCCAGAATGAACACACCCGCCATGCTCTGGTCACGGCTGGTCATGCATTGACGAAACGTCCTTGTCTACAGACGGCTAGCCTTCGTCGCCATTGAACATTTCACACATACGCTCGTCCAAAAAGGGTTCTGCCGCTCTTGTTTCACCCTCATCCTTGGACAACGTCGTCCGAACCTCACAGCAGAATCACTGCGTTCCTTGATTATCATCACTGTTCCGCCGCGATTCAGCTTGGAGCCTACCTCGAACCGACGGCTAGCTGATCTTGAAGTCAACATCTGACCAAGCTCCGCTCTCCTTCTAGACGAGCTTCATTGGCCCTCGCTCGACACCCAGAAAACGCTCGATCTAGCAGCCAGGTCCGTCCATCGCATCGAGCTCATCCGCGGTCTCCTGCTGGAGAATGCCCAGGGTATTCCTGCATTCATGAGGCGACACTTCCAAGCACGCCTTCCCAAGGTCTCAGTACGAGCTTGCCCCTCAAGCTCTTATCAGGCTTGCTCTTCGTGTATGTGCCAGCGACCCACGACTCTACCTTCAACGGCAAATCGTACGTCTGCTCCTGTCCCGAGAAGTTAAGGACCACGATCCATTTCTGTTCCGGCTTCGTCGCACTTGTCCGGACGTATGCAAAGATGTTCTCATCATTTGGCGCGAGCTCTTCAAAATCACCGTATACAAAAGCCTCCTTGTTTTCCTTCCGAGCATGCAAGCCACGCTGCCAGAACTGCCAGACGCTTAACTCGTCCTCGGACTCTTGCTTCATCTGTGCTTCGGCGTTGATGGTGGTGTAGTCATCCATGATCCTCATCCAGGGCTTGGCGCCTTTCTCCGCGAAACCTGCATTGGGAGATGCGTCCCACTGCATTGGTGTTCGGCTGTGGTCACGAGCCTTCATGTGCACGATCTTCCTGCCATGAGCCAGCTTCTCCGGATCGTTGGCGTAGATCTTCTCGCACTTTTGCCAGTAGTTGACGGTTTCGATGTCTTTGTACTCAGTCATAGGCCAGTCTTTGGGCGCGTTGCGGATGCCAATTTCTTCACCTTGGTACACGAACAGCGTCCCTCCGAGCGTGGTCTGCATCAGTGCTAGTAGCTTCGCGCCTTTGTCACGCCACTGATCTGAGTCGTCGGTGTAGCGGGAAACAGAACGCGGGTTGTCGTGGTTTTCGATGAACACCGAATTCCATCCATCTCGCTCGATCATCACTCTCTGCCACTTGGAAATAATGCTCTTCATCTCCTTCACGTCCCACGGCTTCAGCGCCATCCGAACGTTTGGCTTATCGATGTCGACGAGGTCAAAGATGAAGATCATGCGCAGCTCTTCCGCTTTCGCTCCCACTGTGCGCAGGATTTCGTTCTCGTCCGACACGCCAGGCATCTCGCCGACTGTGATCGTGTCATGCTTCGAAAGCACTTCTCTGTACATTTCCTGTAGATAGTCGTGTAGCTTTGGACCGTTGGTGAAGAACTTCACGCCAGGTTGGTACTTGTGTGTTGCTGGATCGAGCACGATTGGCGCGTCAGGAAAGGTCGTGACCTTGGAAATCATATTGATGACGTCCATGCGGAAACCGCCAGCGCCTCTGTTCATCCAGAAGTTCATAACATCCCAGACTGCTGCCCTCACTTCAGGGTTCTCCCAGTTGAGGTCTGGCTGCTCTGGAGTGAAAACTGCAAGGTAGTACTCCTTGGTAACAGGATCGTAGTTCCAGGCAGAATTGGCATCTCCTAGAATTTGAGCCCAATTATTGGGTGGCTCGGGCGTGCCATCGGGAGAGATTGACTTGGGTGGCTTCCAGATGTACCAGTCGCGTTTTGGATTGTCTTTCGAGGAGCAGGATTCAAGGAACCAAGCGTGCATATTCGACGTGTGGTTGACAACGAGATCCATCATGACTTTCATGTTCCGCTTCTTGGCCTCTGAGATCAGCTCATCGACGTCCTCCAGGGTTCCGTACGCGGGATCGATATCCTTGTAGTCGGCAATGTCGTAGCCCATGTCTGCTTGTGGCGACTTGAAGATGGGACTGCTCCACACCACGTCGACGCCGAGCTCCTTTAGGTAGTCGAGCCGCGAAGTGATGCCTTTCACATCGCCCCAACCATCACCATTACTGTCCTGAAAGCTGGCTGGGTAAATTTGGTAGACAACGCTCTCTTTCCACCATTGTGGCGTTGAGAACGAGTTTTTGGTTCCGTTGACGGCCATAGTATGCGATGTCTATCAGCGAAAGCTCCGGACAAGCTCGGATCTACTTTTGAGCGGCCTGGGTCGTGGCTTCGACGAAGCTGGATTGATGATCAACGCCCGCTCCAATCGAGCTCGGTTATGCTTCTGAACGACCTTGAGTACGGCTTCGTCAATGCTTGCGTCAAGCTCACCGTTAGCTGGCTTGTCTGAAGGGACAGAGATCTAGAATGCGATGCTGTCGGATTGCACTCTCGTAGCATAGACCTGTATATATAGCCCAGGAGTGCTTCATCAATGTGGTACATTCATATCAGAGTGTATTCCGCTATCAGAAATGTACTGACGTTACAGACATTGACGGATGCCAATCCTGCGAAAGATTCTCCGGTATCCGTTCAAGGCGGGCTTACCTATTTGGGGAGGACAGCCGTCACTGGCATTGGGCAGTGGGCACTCAATTCGACTCAGACTACAATTTCGTTCGATCGTCTGAGTGTCGAATATCACTTCGCTCTCTGTAGCCAGAGGTTCGGCAGCATTGTAAACGCAAAGAGCTCCTCGGCCCCTGATTGCGGGCGGGCGCGAAGCTCAGATAGGCGCACATGCGACCAACCGCTTGATAGTCACACGCTGGCCTTGGACCACGTCATGACACGCGCCGATTTTACACGGGAGCGCTGTTGCGCGTTGTCAGATGCTTGGAACATGGAGTGCTCCTTAAGTACGAGCCTGGTGAGCCTGTGCGTCCCTGAGAGGAAATGATTAGGAGCAGCATCAACAAGGAAACCATCAAAATATTGCGATCTTCGGGAGTCCGCGTTGGCGCTTCAATTCCGCGTTTGCCAAGAACGGTCGCCTTGCAGGGGAAAGTACCACCGTGAATATCCGACCACCAGACTGGAGTTCTCGTATGAGTACTTGCATTGTTTCATGTTGGCAGCACGACTCCAGTCCATCCACAGGCAAATCATCAGAATGGCGACTTCATCGTGGCTATCGATACCGGCCTCAAGTCACTTCTCGCTGGCGAACATCCCATTTGGCATCATCTCTACATCGTCGGATCCGAGACCCAGGACAGCCATAGCAATAGGCGACCACTGTCTGGATCTCAAAGAGTTTGCAAGCGGTGGAGGCTTCAAGCCCATCGATGTCAACCCGATCGTCTTCGCCTCAATCTCTCTGAATGCATTCGCTGCATTGGGCAAGCCAACTCATCGCAAAGTGCGAACGTACCTCCAGGATGTCTTCTCAGAATCCACCAAGCATCCCGACATTCTCAAGGACAACGAGAGCCTTAGACAATCAGCCTTGCTAAGACTGAGCGATGTTCGTACGCACGTACCCATGGAGATTGGAGATTACACGGACTTCTACGCTGGCAAGAACCACGCCTTCAATCTAGGCTGTATCTTACGTGATCCCAAGAATGCTCTGCAGCCAAACTACACGCATCTGCCTGTTGGATACCATGGCCGAGCTTCATCTGTTGTTGTATCCGGCACACGGATCAAGCGACCAAACGGACAGATCCTCGAGAACCCTGCAGCTGACCCGAAGATACCTATCTTCAGCCCAAGCCGGCGACTTGATATCGAGGTGGAGCTCGGTGCCTTCTTGTGCAAGGACAATGAGATGGGATCGCCAGTACGGATACAAGATGCGGCCGAGCATATCTTTGGGTTCGTTCTGATGAACGACTGGTCAGCACGAGACATTCAGGCGTGGGAGTATGTGCCCTTAGGACCATTCAATGCGAAGAACTTTGGCACTACTATAAGCCCATGGGTTGTCCTGACGGATGCTCTGGAGCCCTTCAGGTCAAAAGGCATCGAGAATGACAGCCAGCTGTTGCCTTATCTGCAGGAGAAGGAACCGAAGAACGTTTACGACATCAGGCTTGGTGTCGACCTTGCTCGTAAGTGAATATCCTCCTCCAACCGGACGTAAGTAACAAGTCACAGCGGAAGGGCAGAAACCTGAACGCGTGTTGAACACGAACGGCAAGAATCTGCTATTCTCATTTGCGCAAATGCTTGCTCACCACTCCATCGGAGGCTGCCCCATGCGCGTCGGTGACCTCCTCGGATCCGGCACCATTAGTGGAACAGAGCAGGGCTCAGAGGGTGCCTTGATCGAGTACACGAAAGGCGGCAAGCAGGCAATGAAGTTGCAAAGCGGCGGCGAGCGTAAGTTTTTGCAAGACGGAGATACCGTGACCATAACAGGCGTGTGTGGCAGCGAGGAGAGTGGTCTCGTAGGGTTTGGAGAATGCTCCGGCCAGATCCTGCCAGCACCGAAGCTGTAGTCGAGAGAACTAGCGCGCTGGATCCGCGCAGTTGCCGCCCTCCGCTTGCAGAGCAGCAAACGCTTCACGAGTGAGTCTCATGCCATTTCGACGCCAATCAGAGCATAAGAGATGTCACAAGTCATCAAATGGCGATCCGTGATGGTGTTGGTAGTGAAATCTTACGGCGGTCTTACTCCAGGCCCGCCGCGGTATCAGATTCCGCACCCCACAAAGCTTCACTGGCTTCACTTCCAGGCTTCCCCTCTTTGGCAATACGTCGTCAGTAAAGAAAGTGCGAAGGAAACCGAGGGTCATCAGCAAGATGTGTCTGTCAAGTTTCCGTCGGCGGAAGGGAAACCTTTGCGTATAACCTTAGCATTCACATCAGCATAAAATATCTCTAACGAAGCAACGCCTCTACGCATCTTTTGTCCAGGCGACCTTCAGCAACGCGGATCGAGCGGAGGAGAGGACCCGGCACAACGTATCAAGACATCGACGCCGCCGCCGTCATGTTGGATAGAATTCTGGATCTCAGCTCTCCCGTCACCTTGACATTTCTGTTCCTCTCTCTGGCATACTTTGGCATCAGATACCTCAATCGCACCGACACACCCAAGATCAAGAATCTGCCGGAGATTCCAGGCGTGCCTCTCTTCGGCAACCTCCTCCAACTTGGCCAGGATCATGCTCGAGTCACAGGAGAGTGGGCGAAGAAGCATGGCTGGCCTGTCTTTCAGACCAGACTAGGAAACCGCCGCATTGTATTTGCGAACACGTTCGACTCGGTCAAGCATCTTTGGATCACGAACCAGTCGGCCTTGATCTCAAGGCCCACTCTGTACACGTTTCACAGTGTGGTGTCAACGTCCCAAGGCTTCACGATCGGAACATCGCCATGGGACGAGTCCTGCAAGCGGAGGAGAAAGGTGGCAGCCACGGCGCTGAACAGGCCAGCTGTGCAGAGCTATATGCCTTTCATTGATCTCGAAGCGACAGTGGCCATCAAAGACCTGTACAAGGACAGCAAAGGCGGCGAGCTTGAGCTCGATCCGCGCAAGTATTTTCACAGGTTTGCACTAAATACGAGCTTGACCTTGAACTACGGCATCCGGATCGATGGTGGTATTGATCAGGAACTCCTCCGCGAAGGTGTGTGGATATAAATCTTCCTTCGCTCTTTACTAATTCCCCATAGTCGTGCATGTCGAACGCGTTGTGTCCAACTTCCGGAGTACTTCCAACAATTGGCAAGACTACATTCCTCTACTCCGCCTGCCATTCATCTCACGCCAGAATAAGGATGCAGTCGCTTACCGCCAGCGGCGCGACAAGTATCTTACCACGTTCCTGAACATGCTGAAGGATCGGATCGCCAAGGGCACCGACAATCCGTGCATATCTGGGAACATCATCAAAGATCCAGAGGAAACTCTTAACGAAGCCGAGCTCAAGTCGATCTGTCTCACCATGGTGTCCGCTGGCATCGATACCGTACCTGGTAATATGATCATGGGTCTCGGCTATCTAGCAACGGAAGAAGGTCAGGAGATCCAAAAACGTGCTTATGAAGAGATCATGAAAGTCTACCCTACCGATGGGGAAGCCTGGGAAAAGTGCTTGGTCGAGGAGAAGGTGCCGTACATCACAGCATTGACGAAGGAGATTCTGCGCTTCTGGACCGTCATCCCCATCTGCCTGCCACGCACGTCGATCAAAGACATCAAGTACGAAGACGCCGTCATTCCCGCGGGTACGACGTTCTACATGAATGCTTGGGCCGCCGACTACGACGACACGCACTTCAAGAATCCGTACCACTTCAATCCAGATCGTTACCTGAACGACCAGGAGGGCTCTGGAACACCGCACTACGGCTATGGCGCCGGATCGCGGATGTGTATTGGCTCGCATCTGGCGAACAGAGAGATCTACACGGCATTTCTGCGAATGATTACAGCCTTCGAGTTCTACCCAGCGAAGGATCCCAATGATCGGCCGGTGATGGATGCGTTGGCATGTAACAGTATACCGACTGCCTTGACAACAGAGCCCAAGCCATTCAAGGTCGGCTTCAAGGTGAGGAATAAGGAGAGTCTGGAAAGGTGGATCAAGGAGAGTGATGAGCGGACGAAGAATCTATGAACACCACGGCCCGTGGGCCAGAGGCGTAGTGGATGGCCATGCATGCGGCGCTTGGAGTCTGCCACATAATCGAGTTCTGTTGGATAGTGACAGCATTTGAGAGCGCTAATGGCATTTGTGATTAGCAGCAGGCCAAAAGTAAGAACAAAACCACTACGATTCTTCATAATTCAACTACGTCGTACGTACACAAACCCACGAGCCGTCCGTGCCGCAGAACGAGTACTCAACCCATGCTGCAAGCATCCCACGCATCACGACAGCAAAGCCAATCGATGTCGTACTACGTAGGGTCCGCGCGATTCGGATTTCCCTGCAACCCGGGCTGGCCCCTCTTTGTTCGTGTCGCTGCTCGAGCTGCGGAGGGGCACTGAGACTGTGTGCTGATGTTGCCTGAAGAAGCAATCTTCCAGATCAGCATGGCGTCAGCTTCTATACTGTTGCCGCCTCTGCGCAAGATCAGCGCTGGCGCGGATATTCGGGATGGCGAGTGGGCAAATGCGTCTGTCTTGGTTTGCCGTGAACCATCGTCATAGCCCGGGAACACTTCTCTGGCTATCCAGTGTTTTGATCTGACTGGAACCATCTACTTGCACAAGCCCGGTGGTCATAGTCAGCCCAGCTTCGCCCAGGCGCACTCCAGAAGTCCCAAGATGAGGGGTACAGCTGAAGATGAGGGCGTGATCGGGTCTGCATCACGAAAATGCGGGATGAAGGAGACGTTTGACATCCTTTCTCAGGCCCTAATCATGCACTATTTCAATGGTGGCTTTGCTTCTCCCGCTCTCGCTTGTGACAGGCGTGCAGTGCGTCTCACTTTACTGGCGGAGGCCGAAGAAGACCCAAGCAGTTCTTCCGTACTGTCCAGCGTCTGCAAACCAGAAAACACCCTGGCGTCTAGGCTACGGACGAATCGCAGCATGGGCCTGTTGCGGGATGTGATTGCGTGTTGTGCAATTTGCTGCAGCAGCCCCAAACTCTGATATGGTTTTGGTGTGGGCGGACGGCTGGTCGGCACCTATCATGAGCACATTCGCCCTCAGCTCAGCACGTAAAATGAATGGTTGAGACGGTTCTTTTTGGTGAGCTGGCCCGTCGCCTGTCGCCCTGAAGATCGCGATGCGCCGAACGACCGTTGTCGGCCCTCGATAAGATCACGAAAACGGCACTCATCTAACCGACCACCCGTGAAACACGACTGAAGCTCAGATCTTGAAGTCAGCCCTGAAATAGCCGCGTTCCCGCACCCGGAACCAGTTCTCTTCTTCTACAGCACATCAATTCCGCACTCTCGAGTCTTGGGTCCCCCTCGAGTAACCGACGACAGCGCTCAGCATCACGCAAGGCAGCCAATATTACTAGCTGCGGAACCCATCAGACATCATGCCTGCCTTCAAAGGATTTCGAGAACGATTGCAGCAGAGAAGAGAAACGCGAGAGATCGGCGCGTGTGGTGCGAAGTACGGAATTCCCTTGACAGGTAAGATTTCTGGAAGCACTTCAACCCCGCTTCTCAGCATGATCTCCCCCAGAGTCTCAGTCTAGGCGTACCTCATACAAAGCAAGCACCCCTCACTAACGCATGATTCAGTCGGCAACATAACGCGTTTCTGCGACACGCAAGATATTCGCGATGCCTGTAACCCCGTTCAAAGTGACCGACAACTACAGATATCTGAATGGGTTCGGGGGATACAAGGAGTACGCTGCCGCTCCACACGTATCCTGTTCCCTTTCTAACGACTCTCCAGGAGTGAGGCAGTCGATGGCGCGCTGCCTCTAGCAGCCAACTCACCCCAAAAATGCCCGTACGGCTTGTACAACGAGAAACTCAGCGGCACAGCCTTCACAGCACCCCGCGATGAGAATAAACAGACATGGCTGTATCGCATACTGCCCAGCGCCAGCCACCAGAACTTCCAGCCGGTGCCTGCAGAGTCCTCACAGTCGCTCACATCGCCGACGCCCGAGTTTGGGAAGCATTTCAATGCTATCCCCAACCAGCTACGATGGGACCCCTTCGACTTCGACGAGAAATCAACGTGGATTCACTCGTTACACCTCGTCGCCGGCGCAGGTGATCCGCAGATGAAGCAGGGTCTGGGCATATACATCTATGCTGCTGGCACGTCGATGCCGGAGAAGTCTGCCTTCTACAGCGCAGACGGCGACTTCCTGATCGTTCCACAACACGGCACGCTCGACATACGAACGGAGCTGGGTCGCTTGCTCGTCCGACCAAACGAGATCGCTGTCATCCCACGTGGTATTCGCTATAATGTAAGCCATACCGAGCCAGTACGCGGATATATCCTGGAATTGTATCAAGGTGCCTTCCAGCTCCCTGAGCTCGGTCCGATCGGCAGCAATGGCCTCGCCAACGCTCGGGACTTTCAAACGCCCGTCGCAGACTTCATCGAGGACTTCTCTGGCGACAACACCTGGACATTATACGCCAAATTCGGCGGCAACCTCTTCTCCGCCCAACAGAACCACACTCCCTTCGACGTCGTTGCCTGGCACGGGACTTTCTACCCCTACAAGTACGACCTCGGCCGCTTTAATCCCGTGGGCAGCATCTCGTACGATCATCCTGACCCATCGATCTTCACCGTCCTCTCTGCTCCCTCACATGCTCACGGCCACGGTACGGCAGTCGCCGACTTCGTCATCTTCCCGCCACGCTGGCTCGTTGCCGAGAATACTTTCCGGCCGCCGTGGTACCACCGCAACACGATGTCCGAATTCATGGGCTTGATCGGAGGCTCCTACGATGCGAAAGGTGCTGGCAAAGGTGGCTTCCAGCCTGCAGGCGCAAGTCTACACAACACGATGAGCGGGCACGGACCAGATATGCAGACGTTCGAAAAGGCGAGCAATGGTGACTTGCCGCCTGCCAAAGTTGGAGAGGGTAGCATGGCTTTCATGTTCGAGAGCTGTCTGATGCTAGGGGTGACGGAATGGGGGTTGAAGACCTGTGCGAAGGTGCAGGAGAGTTATAATGAGCACAGCTGGGAGCCGTTGAAGGTGCATTGGAAGAGGCCGGAGAGTGAGAGGGGGTTGAGTGGGAGGGAGAAGAGGAATGGGGTTGGGGATGCGAGGGATGGGAGTAGTGTGCATGATATCAAGTAGTGCTGGCTGGCATCTAGGCCATAGTCGTATAGCAGTGTTGAAGAGGAGTGATATGACAAATTCTCTGCTTCCTTAAGATCGCCCCGTCAAGTAGCAGCAGATGCTAGCGTGGCGTGGCAATGAGCTGGCAGCATTTTTGCTGATTGTGAGGAGGAAAAGAGAAGTAGTCGGGGGCAAGTGCGATACTTATATCTCAACAACGGGGTGGAAACCGACGCGAACTGAGAGCGGTCGCTTCACTAACTTGGTCAGGAGGCCTTCACTGTGCATTGTCCGGCTGCCGCCTTGCGTCGTGAATTGAATGGACATATTGACGAAGTGGCATTCAGAGCAGGTCGAAGCGCAGGCGAAGTGTACAGCTTTGGCTGTCTGGAGGCCGCCTTGAATTGATTGACCACAGTCAAGCTAGGAAACCAGAAGGAACAAGTTGGGTCTTCGACACACATGCTTCACCTCTCTTCATCTCAGCTCAGCAGCGATACTAGCGACGATCTCATCGAGGTCCTCCTCGCCTAAGCCCAGCAGCTCCATTGCATAGCCCTCCTTCTTCCTCCAGTCCCCATCCTCCACGCCCAACGCGAATACCAAGTCCTCATTTGCCTGGTGATCGCCAGCGTCCGCCTCGACCTTCTTATCCTTGATGTATTTCTGCAAGTCATACCTCTTCAACTCCCAATTCGCCCCCGTTGCCTTCTCCAGACTAGTCACCAGCTCGTTCTGACTTACGCAAAAGCTTTGGACGAATAGCATCCGATTCGCCGTCTCGTCCTTGCCAGAGTCCTCCCTACCAGCTAACTCCAGCACAGCCACCACAGCCGTCGCATACTGCTTCAGCGTCGTAAGCGAGCTCCTGCCCTCCCCGTCATCAAAGACGTCCGTCACCCTATCCTTGAAATTCACATGCATGAAGCCCTCCCTGAGCCCCCAATCAAAGAAATGGCCTCCGACAATACTGGTCCATGTGAAGTCCGGAAATTTCTTGGTCATCTCCACGAGGTGCGCCCGAATCTCAACTTTCCGCCCAAACAACGGCACGACCTCCTGGCTCCGCGCCGCACTGGAGTCGACGCTGCCCCAGTCGGCGGGGAAGAAGCGCTGAACGCCCGCCTCAGCAGCTGCTGCGGCGAGAGCAGTGTGCGTGGCTACGTCCCGGACTGCGATGGAGATGACGACAACGTCCTGACCGGTGAGAGCGGAGACGAGGGCCTTGTGGGAGCCAGAGGCGGTGAGGTCATCTGGGATGGGGAGGACTTTGACGCGAGAATTGTCGGTGTGGGCGGGGGTGGATTTGGAGGATTTGCGCTGGAGGACAGTGATCTCGCATTGGGTGTTGGTGACGAGATGGTCGAGGAGGGGTGCGCCGAGGATGCCGTTTGCGCCGAGGAGGGCGATGCGCTTGAAGGGCGGCATGATGGTCGGCTTGGGCGATTGCGAGCAGAGCAGTGAGGACACAGCACCTACCTAGCAGTCCGGTGGGAAATGGGCCAGGGAGGACTCTGAATTATGGGTGAGGGTTCAGGTCAAGGCCGCAGCATCGTCTTGCAGTAACATCTTCTGCCTGCTTCCGTCCTCGTACTTCGCCTACACCGGCATCTCTGACGAGAACAATGATACGCCTTCTGACGCTGCTCCACTTCCGTTTGTCGCGCGAGACAGCAAGTGGCGCGGCAGTCAGTCACTGGGAGAGCGGCGCCGGTTGACAGCGAAAGTGCACTTCAAGTGATCTCAGATCACCGTAGCTATAGTCACGTGGTCGCGCTGTCGAATGCCAGTGCCAGTGGTACCTTGCCGAACGCGCAATCGAACATCACTGAAAACACGTGTATCATACCTAGGTGTCCAAGCTCACGCTGCGGCAAATTTACGACGTCGTTCGCTCCACATCACAAATCATCGATACTCTCCAGCCACGAACATGACCGAACCTACCATCAAGGACTGGTAGGACCAGGCTGCATCTGACTTCGAGCAACGATTTGCGAACCCTCCACGCATTGACAGTACAACCAGTAGCTCTCTCACCACTGCAGTCCCTTCTCCCGCCGCAAGAATGGTTGGCAAGAAGTCAGGGAAAGCCCTCCTCCGCGAGGAGGGCCTCGAGCGCACCGACAACAATATGGACTTGACGTCGTGGCCCGTCGTGCCTGCCATCAACCAGAAGAATTACTACACAGACTACCTCAAGCGCGATGAACAGATACTGGCCGTGCGGACGCAACAGGAGGAGGCTCGAGGGAAGATGGTCAAAGAGGCGAGGGAGAGGGATCGCGAGCGGGCTGGTGTGGGTCAGCAGGGCGAAGATGGGGATGTTGAGATGCGTGGTGAGGATGACGATGAAGAGGATGGCGAGGCTGAGGGAGATGTGGAGATGGATGGGACCAAGTGTATTGTGCTACATCTAGGTAGTCAGAATCTGAGAGTTGGGTTGGCGAGTAACGCGCTGCCAAAGACGGTGCCTATGGTCATCGCACGGCGAGCACCGCAAGCGGAGTCCGAGCTAGGAGATGGCGAACCGGCGCCGAAGCGTGTCAAGCTTGAGAATGGACTGTGGCCTAATGAGCCGGAGAAGCGGCTGGGAGAGGACTTTGCTAAGAAGTTTACTGGCATGAGCAATGATCTCAAAGTGAGGATGCGGGCGAATAAGCGGAAGGTGCTGCCTCAGAGCAGGGATATGGTCACCAGTCACAACCGGCGGCATACATACGACACAATCACGGAGATGAATGATACGATGAGGATCGACTGGACAGATGTGAGTGCGAAGCCTGAATACATTACGGGCATGGATGCTCTAAGAATACCGGACGAGTCGAAGCCACGGTACAGGCTTTTCTGGCCAATTCGGCATGGCTGGCTGAACGAAGCGGACTACAAGAACGCGAGATTCTTGTGGGAGGACATCAGAGTCATCCTTATGGAGGCCATCAAATCACAGATTGGCATCCAGCCGCGACAGTTCAACGAGTACAGCTGCGTGATTGCTGTGCCGGATTACTACGAACGAAACAACGTGACAGCCATGCTGGAGATGGCCTTGATCGAGTTCAACTTCTCCAAAGTCGCCTTCATCCAAGAAGGTCTTGCAGCCAGCTTTGGCGCCGGCGTCATGACAGCCTGTATTGTCGACATTGGCGACCAGAAGACGTCAATTTCCTGCATCGAAGACGGCATGATTGTCGAGAACTCCCGAGTCAACCTCAAAGTTGGCGGCAACGATATCACGAACCTCTTCGTCAAGATGATTCTGTACAATCACTTCCCATATGCAGACATCAACCTCAAGCGCCGTCACGATTACCTCCTAGCCGAAGAGCTCAAGCACAAATTGCTCACTGTCACCGAAGCTGACATATCTGTATCGATGTACGATTTCCATCTGCGCGCACCAGGGCAAGACACGAGAAAATACACCTGCAAGATCTACGATGAGGTTATCCTACCAGTGACGGCGCTCAATCGACCAGAAGTTTTCGATCATGACGGAAAGCTTACTGGCCGCAACACCCTCGTTGATCGATCTTACGACATCTACGATGGCAAGCCTAACGACCCTACAAGCTCGGCCCAGGCCGAGATCCTTAATGCAATCGCACCACCAGAAGTTCTGGCTGAGTACAAACCAAAAGCACCAGCCAACGGCATCACCAACGGCAACCTTCCCACGGTCGGTAACGACGTTGACGGTACCGACTCCCGCCGTCCATCAGTCGCTGCTCTTCCTGCCTGGAACCAGGACGGCGCCGACGCACCAACGCCACAACCTTCGCACGCCAGCTCACCCGTTCGTCAACTTGACCCGGTCAACGGCACCGGCACGCCTGCACCAGAAGACGCCTCAACCCCTCTACCAGCAGCCGAAACCGCTATCCCCTTCTTCAATAATATGGCCGTTCCCCGCCTCCCGACTCCAGAACCAGACGAGCCTCTCCCTCTCGAACGCCGCTCCGATCTCCTGCCGGTTTTCCCTCTCGTCAACGCAATCATGGTTTCGATCAATCACGCCGCCCGCGGCTCGCCTGGTCGTACGCGCGATTTCCTCGGCTCGATCTTGCTCATCGGCGGCGCGAGCACGACGGGTGGGCTAGCGACTTATATTGAGGAGCAGCTGCAAGGACAAATGGCTGGGTATAGCAAGGATGTGGTTGTTGGAAGGCCGCCAAGAGAGCTTGATGCGCAAGTGGTAGGATGGAAAGGGGCGAGCGTGTTTGCGAGGATGGGAAGGACGAATGATAGTTGGGTCACGGGAGCATTGTACGAGAGATTGGGCGAGAGGGTGTTGGGTGTGAAGTTGATGTGGCGTGGTGACGGATCAGACCAATTTTGCCACGACTGCAGCGAAGCCCAGTGCTGCTTCCACCTGCACGACCAAATACTTCCTATCCAGGAACACCTCCATCGCTGCTGCCATTTCAGAACCAATCCTCAATCCATCGAGTCTGTCAATAATCGCTTGTTTTTACGCTAACACTATTCATCCTAGCAAACAGCATCAGAGAACGAAGATCGCCTCAATGTCTTCTTTCACTCCCACGCCAACGCAAAAGCAAACAGCTCTTTGGCCATAACAAACATGATCTGCGCTGCAAAGGTATACAATCAACCATTTCATGGATTCTGCAAAAGTGCAGAGCTGTTGGCTTCTCAACACATTCATCAGCTTTGAGCTAAACACTTACTGTCGCTATGGCTGACCCGCCAGAGAAACCGAACTCGGCCCCAGATCCAGTCTTGCCTTCTCACGACACGTCTTCCAACAATACACCTACCCAAAATACGCTTGTTCACACCAGTGACCCGGCATATAACATTATCTCTGACACATGGATCGATGGCCATCGACAAGAGCATCCACGGCTCCGGCCATTTTCAGATCATGCCATTGAAAAAGCTATCCTTGCGGTTGACTTTGGGGAGCTGCAAGTTCCTGAGAGGTTCACGTTGGTGCTTCCTTCTCGAAATGTCGACATGAGCTAATATTACCCAATCAGAGATCTCGTCGAAGACACAGACCATGATGGAAATCCACGAGAACCAACCAACGCTGAGGTAGCTCAGCTGCAAGAAGCATTAGCTAGGGAGGTTCCTCACTTCAGGTACGAGAGTTTCTGGGCGTTGCTTGTGCTCTGGCAGGAGCTTCATCGAGCGAAGCGAGAACGTGGCCGTGATAGGGACTTCGGCAGTCCCTTCTCTGAAGACGAAATAGCCGACATGGAGGAGGGCAGTTCATGGCGTGCGTACTGGTCTGGCAATGCGGCTGGCTTCTGGCTGATTACATAGCCGGGTACGCGGGTACTTCAAGGACTCAGCACAGAGACGATGAAACCGACCCTGCTCACGACGCAGAGCCCTCCCAACCTCCTACACCTAGCCTACCTGCACACAACAGAACCGTCAACGATGGTCAGAACAGCAGCTCTCCTCCCTCCGGACTCGATGCGAACATCATCCCTGACGGCCAAATCACCTCCCTCCGCGCGCAGTATCCCCGCCTGCAGCAGTTCTCCGATTATGCCATCCAGGAGGTCATCAGGAGAGTTGATCTGGCTCATTTGGCTGTTCCGGCACAATTCAAGTACGTATTTCCTTCTCTTGAAGACTTAGCTTCCACGTCATGAGGCGCACGCTGACAAAATATTGCCAGCGATCTTGTTCTAGGCACAGACGCGAACGGCGCCTTCCATGAACCAACAGTCACCGAAGTATTCGAGCTTGAGGAGGCGCTCGCTGGTCAAGTCCCGGACTTTGGTCACGAGAGCTTTGGAGTGCTGATCGTGCTTTGGCAAGAGCGATCTCGAGCTCATCAATTGGTGCTGTTCCATCCCGTCGCAGATCCTCTCGACGCCACCACAACACCTCTATATGCCCCAACAACGCCACCCCAACAGCCGATCAACACACGTAATCCCGAACTCTCGCCTACTCCAACTCTCGTCAACTCTCCTGCACCCGCGGCCACCGCCACCGCCACCGCCACCGGCCACCGGACAGCCACTGCTCCTCCGCCGGGTCCAACTCGCAGCACCCGCGCCCTTAGCGGTGCCACTCTGAACAACGATCTCGTCGGTCGCGCCCGCAGCGTAGAGCCGGCTTCCACGGGTGTCTTTGCAGAGTCGGCAGCGCTTGCAACGTCGTTAAGGAGGAGACGAGCTGTCAGTGGGGAAGCAGCTATTGGTGGTAACGATGAGCACAGAACTAGGCGGAGACGACTCAGCGAGGACTTGGGACTCGGAGACGGCGGAGATGCTGCGAATGACGTCGATGATGGTGGGTCAGAGTCCGAAGGTGATGATGATAATGATGTGGCTGCTCAGGCGCGGGATACGGCTCCAGCTCCAGTCACACCCACCCATGCGCCATCCAACCTCAACACACCTACTGACATCGCACCCGCCTCGACCCCACCTACGCGCGACAGTACTTCCGACGACGCACACAGCAGCGGATCCTCCATACCCAGTATTCACACAGAGGATATTAGGGAGATCCCTGATGTTTGGATTTCGGGCAGTCGAGAGGGTTTTCCCCGTCTCCAGCGGTTTTCAGATGATGCGATCGGGGACGCCCTCGATGCCATTACCTTTGAGAGATTGGAAGTTCCTGAGGTGTTTAGGTATGTGCTCATTTTTCCGAAAATGACCATCAGGGAGGCCGCTGACGCAAATCAAACAGGGAGCTCATCGAAGGTACTGACGACAACGACGACTATCGAGACCCCACAGACGTCGAGGTAGCTCAGCTGCGAGAAGCACTAGCCGAACAACTGCCCAACTTCGATTTTGAGAGTGCCTCGGCATTGATTGTGCTTTGGCAGGAACGTCTTCGAGAGGACCGCGAACGTGAGCCTGAACGATTCAGATGGCGGAACCCGTTTGACCTGGTTGACGGTGGGTATGATGGACACGAGCACGATCGGGCGCGTTATCAGCGCTTTTATGATGCTTCGCCTGGCCCGACTTGGCGCGGTCCTTCTCCCGATGGGGAGCCCTCTGCACATACCCCTAGCACACTCGCCGATCCTCATACCCCGACAGACAACCTCTTCCAGACCCAGGATCCGAGTCCCAATGCCGACTACAGCGGTGCAACCCTCGTCGCCTCTCCCACCACTACTCCACCATTCGACCACACCGTGGCCCGTCCAGAAGATCCAGCCGATGATGCCACTTCCACCTCGCCACTCGACTACACGTTGTCCGATCTACCAAATCCGTTCGATGAGCTCACTGTTCCCAACGAGCTCGCGTTCAACAGTGACCTTGTCGGGCGCGCTGGCAGCGAAGAGCGACCTCCACCTCGCGAGACGAGGATGCTGCATGGGTATCGGCGGAGATGGCGGCTTGCAGCGGACTTTGTGGAAGTGCCCACCGTTGTCGGACCGAGATTTGAGCAGAGGAGGTACAGCAATTCGGATGAGTCATGGCTCCGAAGCGTACGGTACGGCGATGCTGCGAATGATGACGACGATGGGCCGGAGTCAGATGATGATGGTGATGTTGCTGGGGCGCTGGTCGGTCTTGGAATCTCTGGAGCTGGACTGGAAGCTATGGACACCCTGCAACCCCAGGTTGTTACCGAAGATCCTACGGTAAATGCCAGTGAATCCAGCTCTGGACCGAACATTACTGACTCATCACATGGTACGCCAACTCCTGACACTGTCATCCCTCGCAGTCCCGAGAGAAATCATCCTGCCGCTCTCTCATACGACAGCGAAGAGGAGGAGCAGCGTCAAGATCAGGACGCTGACGCAGGAACCCATCTCGAGGACCTGTGCCGACGAAATCCGGGCCTGAAGCGTCTGAAGGACTCCCTAGAACTGGAACTGGAACAGGCTGTCAAATTTACCAACCTCTTAGATGGCCGCGACTTGGATGCCGACACTTGGTCATCAGCTGTCGGACCGAGCGGACCTTCCGCCCATTATCTTGCCCTTCGAGATTTTCCCGACCTGTACAGCGGCGTCCGCGCCGAGCCGATACCAGAGGACGTCGACCGCTTTCGTCAGGTATACCGCACTTATCCTACTTCAAACGCAATTCTTCACATGTTTGATGACGCTATTGTTGCGACACTCAGGCTCTGGCAATGCTTAGAATTCGAGCGACGCGAGCATGTCACCTTCTTCATGCTTCACGCATTTCTCGAGCTTGGTTTTCCCACGTTCCGCCTTACAATTCTTGCGACTCGAGGGAAGCATCCTCGCCTCAACGAACTCGTCATCGAAGACTCGCACCTGCGACGAGCATTAGATTACACTATGGATCATAAGGCGAGATGGAAACGCCGGGCTGCTTGGAGTGGATCGAGGAGAGTTTTCGTGATCTTTTTCTGGACCTGAATACGAGGCCGCACGATGAACATGTTGACGTCTTTCGGAGAAGAGTCATTCTGCAGGGGATCTTTCGTCCAGAGACGAGCTCGGCTGGGCCCATAGACGATGGTGCGATCATCGCAACGCTGGTATACTGGCAGGAGCTGGTGAGAGAGTGCAGGGTGGGCCTCCAGCTCCGAGAGCTTCTTCAATACAGTCTGCTACAAACGAGCGTGCTGATGGCGACAACGACCCTCAGACTGCGGAGGCTGGTGGTGCGACTGTTGTTGATGCTGCGGACGAGGCTGACATTGTTGCTGGTCAAGCCATTTCTGGAGGCGGTACTTCTGACGTTGACCCAACTACCACCAATCCGCACCTTGGACAAGGCTTCGATGGCAGCGCTGATGCGCCAGATGACGATGAGAACAGCGACAGCTTTACCTTCGAGGAGGCCTTCAGGTGTGTTATGCTTGATCACAGCGATGTTGCGGACCTCGGTCGATCCAACACCTCGACAATTCAGGGCAGAAGCAATGAGGGCAACATCACGACTCGCTGGCCACAGCGGTTCGAGCCGAGCAGAACCAGCCTCCGAACCGACACAAATCCCGGTGTTGGTACTTCGAGTCGAACAAAGATGCGAAAGAGAAGAAGCATGGATCTTGGTCTGAGGATGGCGCATGGAGGCGATGCTGCAGCCGACGGGGACAATGATGCTCTTCTTAGCGCCAATGGCGCCGACGACGAACGCTTCTCGAACTTGTCCGCCGTCGCCACTGATGGAAGTGCCAACACGCCCAACACTGAGCCAGCACGACCAAACGCTGTCACCATGACTCCCCATGCCCTCGCGCTCCGGCGACGAGCATCCGGCACTACCGATCGACAAGGCCAGCAACACCGGCAAGGACAGGAACATCAACAAGAGGTCATCCTCCGTCAACAACGCCTCAACGATCATAGACACATGACTGGCCGCGAAATGCAAGTCGCTGACCGCACCCATCGGCAGATCGTCAACGGAAACCCCGGCGCGAGAGCAACACTACAACGTTCACCATTCAGCTTTCGAGAAGAATTTGGTCTCCCTTCCGGCATGCTCCGCGGGCTTGGCCACGGGCAGTTGATCAATGGAGCCCGACCTGATGGTGTGTCTCGCGACCAGGCTTCGGATGATCTTCCTCGTGCCTCGCACGGAGAGCCGCAGACTAGCGGTGGTGGAAGATCGGAGAGTGATGACATGCTTTGGTTGGAGCTCATTTCGCCTGTCGAGAATCCGGTCGTCGTTGGAAGCCGGCCAGGCGGGCTTCAAGATTCTGATGACGAGCAAATCATTTCAAACTCATCTGGAGGCGGTATGCCAGGACGTTGGCCAATGTCCGACGAGGAGGAGATCAGTCCACGTACGCGGCCTCGTCGAAATGCGCTCAGCTTGCAAGGACATCACAGTCAAGGCGATGCTGCACCCAACACGAATGGAGATGGAAGCACCGGCCGCAACAACCGACCTCGAGACGCGCAGCATTTGCCAAGAGCGACAGCTGATGGTCGCCCAGAGCCAACACAAGCTGAGATCACCTCTTTTCGACAACAAGCCGCGAGCATGCTCGAATCCGATGATCGAAGTGTTGCCAGTGTCATAATCTATCTGCGAGATCGCCGGGCGAGGCAGATGCGAGATGCGAGAATGGCTTGGGCTGCTGAAGAGCGAGAACGCCTTTCTGCCGAAACCAGAGACAGTGGAACCGCATCATCTGCTTCAGTTAAACTTGGAAGCCACTGGTACCCATCTGTGCCGGCACACGTGATCAGAGCGCGTATTGAAGTCTTGCGACAGATCCGGCGTCAAGATCCCACAGAGCCAAGTGCGCGGCGTGGCCCTACGACTGCAAGGATCGAAGAGCTGCAGTGGTTGCTGCGCAACGTCTGGCCTACTTTCTCGATCAGTCATCCACCCGTGGACCAACCGGTGCCTGTACGCACGATCGAACGCCGCATCCGAGCCCTGCGAAGCAGTCCCAATTACAACACCGAGCCCACAAGTCCGGACTCGCAGCAGTTGGCTATGCTACCGAGAATGGAAGAGCTGGAGCGGTTGTTGCAGTTTGCTGGGCATCGGGGTGGAGTGGGTGCTGCTTCTGTTCGTGAGGGTGGGCATGAGCAAGGTGAAACACAGAACATGGGGTCTGGGGCCTTGTTCGAGGAATTCGGCGAAGGTATGATGCGAGATTGAGGATTGACTTGGTGGATTCATGGCTGCTGTGTCAAACTCGGGCCGGGGAGGGCTTCGATACCAAATTGACGAAGTGAATGTAGTGAGGAAATGCTCAAGAGTGTCAATATGGTGAGCGATTATTACTGCGGCGAACTCACTCCCACTGCTCACAGCCCGCTCAGTCTGGATTGAAGCGGGGTGTATCTCGTTTCTCGTAAGCTTTTTACATACTGACGGGCCGACATGGTCTACTCGTTTCCCAGGGGCCCACTCAGCTCGAGCAACTACACTGCATCGCCCTCTGAAACCTCGGCACATCACCACAGAACCTCTTCTCCTCATCCGCATTCCAGCCCCAACCATCCTCAAACGGCTTATCGACCATAGTATGATCCCTCCAAGAATGTCCCGATCGCCCTGCTTCTCAACACGCTGAATCACCTCATCCAGAATCCATCCTCGAGGCACGAAGTTCGGATTGACTTTGTTCATTGCTTCTTGGCGCTCTGCATCAGCTGAAGTATGCTCACCCCAATCTTCTGCTATCCTCGCGCGCCATGACTCTAGCCATGAAGCGACCTTAGCTGACGCCGAGGCACGGTCCTCGTTGAGGCCAGTGACGCCTTCCGCGTGGAAGAAGCGTGTTGCCGTCTCTTTGCGCCTTTCTTCTGTGCTAACGTCCTCGAGTGAGACGGTTGAGAGGCGGCGGAAGAAGTGGTTGAAGTCGAGTTCCAATGCCTCCATCGTGTCTAGCAGGTTTGAGTACAGCTTCTCGAAATCTGATTCGCTTTGCGTTTTGAGGCCTAGCCGAGCGGCCATCAATCGCTTGTACTCGCTCATGAAGACTGCTTTGTACTCGTCGCCCGTCGAGTCGATGATGTGCTCGGCTCGCTTGATGAGGATGGGCGCAAAGTCCTCCTCGACGCCTTTCGTGACGAATGTCTCCTGGTCTGTCCGGTCACCTGCACCGAGTAGCTCGCCGAGTGCTTCGCCTAGCCTGACCAGATTCCACCAGATGATGCTTGGTTGCGAGCGGTAGCTGTACCGAAGCATGTGATCGTCGTGGTTGGGTGTATATGCTGGGTCGAAGTTGTCCATGAACGCGAACGGGCCGTAGTCGATAGACAGCCCGAAGATGGACGTGTTGTCAGTGTTGAGCACGCCATTCATGAAGCCGTAGGCGCCATGCCGCTACCGTTTTGGCGTTGCGTCGTGCTATCTCGCGGTATAGTCGAGCGAATCGATTTTCCTCTTGACCTTCCGGTCCTTGCAGCTCGTCATTCCGCACATTTCGGGGTGGGTCTATGTGGCTGATCCGCCTTCTTTGATCTCGACGCGTGCCGGGAGTTTGTCCCATCCACCAAAGGCTTGTTCCGCAACGTAAGTGGCAGTCCTCCGAATCAGACCGCGGTCGCCTCTCGACCGCATCAAATCAAACGTCCCGAACCTGAGCCACGACTGCGCGAAGCGGCAAACGATTGCGCCAGGTTCGACACGTTCACGAGAGACCTGAGACTTCGGACATAATGTGAGTGACAGAGCGCGCGTCGTGGGTATTCCCAACGCGTTGAGGTATTCTGAGACGACAAATTCCCGGATACTCGACCTCAACACTGCCTTGCCATCTGCGAAGCGGCTATACGGTGTCTTGCCCGCACCCTTCAGCTGCCATTCATACCGGACGCCAGTGTCTGGGTTTGTGCCTTCGAACAGGGAAATAGCACGGCCATCACCCAGTTGGCCAGCCCAGGACCCGAATTGGAAGCCGCCATAGCACTGCGCCCATGGATATACGCCGCCATTTTTCTCGTCCCAGAAGACCTTGTTGCCCGCAACGACCTCTTTGAGAAGGTCTGAGCTCGCTTCTGATTCAGAGAGGCCAAGATCCTTCAGCGCCCGCTTGCTGACAGCGAGCAGTTCTGGCTCTTCTGTAGGCTCGGGACGGACGTAGGTATACAATGCTTCCTTCACCATTCGCGGGCCCAGCCTCTCTCGCGGAGCAGCATGTGACGCTTCTGGGGTCGGGTATTGCGAGTCTGGTGGCAAGTTCGATGTGAAGACGTTCGACTTGGGGAGTTTGTCCAGCGTCGTGCCAGAGTGTATGCCATTACTGTGGCCATTGGCCATATGGTTCGCCATCTGGGATAAGCGCATGCGAGTTGGGGAATTCAGGGAACGGTTGAGGCGTGTCAAGAACATATAGATGAGAGAAAGAATCTATCAGGACTCGAACATTCTGTACGTCTATGTACTTCCATTTCTCCGCAGTGCGTGAGCGGCAAAGGCGAGTCGTTGTCTGCATAATCGTCGCATAACATGTCCGAGGAGGATGATGTAAATCTGACGCCATTGAAGGCATTTACGAGTCGGATCGACCGTATCGCTGCCGGATGCATTGCTTGCTTCCCGCTTCACCCTACTTATAGCGTGACTTCCTCCGTTTCGCATCGGTTGAGGAGAGTCCAATGTACCAGGTCTAGTCAGGACGCAAACTGTTTCAATGCTATGTGGTCCTCCGACCTAGAGGCTACCAGCAAGGTGGCCGACCTGGGACAGTATATCGAGCAATGCTACACCACTAGTCGGTATCCGAGCATTCAACGCGTGTTCGACTACGGGCACACTCACCACCGGCGACTGCTCAAGCAAGGTCAGACAAACCGGATTTTGCTATGCCCTGGCTCCTTCAATCCACCACATCTTGGCCACGAAGCACTCCTGCGCCAGGCTTATGAGACTGGTGAAGACATCAACATCATCGCCGCCATCGTGCTCCCCTTAGACGACGAATCTGTGGAACGAAAGTGCAGGGCTAGCGGCTTCGTCCTCTCCAAGAAGCAGAGAGTTCGCTTATGGCGAGGAGATCACGTCCCACACGACTGGCGGTGGGTGTATGATCGCACCTTGGATGATGAATGGCATGATTTCCGCCAACGTCTGACAGACGCTCTCGCAGAGGATGGATTCGACGTGGAATTCGTAGCCTTGTGCGGACCATTTCGAGCTACTCAAGCTCCAATACCGACAGTGCCATGTATCGTACAGCCGAACCTAGACATTTTCTTTCTGTTGTTCGTCTATTGTTAGGTGTTCTGATACGTACTTTGAATCCTCATTATCTGTATGTCTGGGAGCGTGAACATCGTCTTGGAGCCTAGCTGCAACGATTCCAGCTGCAACCTTGACTGGCGACAGACAGTTTTTGCTGTCGCGAAAGATCTGATCAACTTCCTCCAAGTGAAGATTGTTCGTTTCGGGGAAGAATAGGTAGACACCTGCGGTCACAAAAGGTTAGTGGGATTCGTGTACAGGGTTCAAGCCTGGTTGAACATACTGGGCAAGATCATAAACAGGTTTGTGCATGCATAAACAATGTAGTAGCGCCAGCCAATCGTTGCAAAAGCTACTGGTGTAATCTCCGCCACAAGAAAGCTGTAGTTCAGGTTAGCAAAATGTACATCCCGAGGCTGACGCACTCACTTGAAGATCCAGGCGCTACCTGTACTCATCGCGGTGATCGGGACTCGAGCCATTAGCGGGCTGATCTCGCTGGCGTAAAGGAAGGTCAAGCCGAGAAAGCCGACGGGGAAGAAGAGACTGAAGAGGAATATGAAAGCCACAGCAACACCGACACAAGCCACGTGGTCTTTTTGTGATGTAGTCCCGGCCACAATGGCCATACACGAACCCATGCCTAGTGCTGACACCATCATCAGCTTGCGCCTGCCAACTCTGTCTACCAAGAGGACGCCAATCGGTGCGCAACAGGTCTGGAAAGTAAAGACGCTAGCGCTCAGGATGCGCGCGATTGTGGCTCCTAGACCAAGATACCGCTTGTAGATGGTGGTCTGATAGAACGCGAGTGCGTTGATACCGCTCATCTGCTGGAAAAACTGGCCTGCGCAGCAGGATCGTCCGATTCAGCAGCCGCAGTTCGCCATGTCGAAAAAGATCCATAAAGTGGAATTTGCCGTCTCTTTCGAGAGAATCCGATATCTCGCGAAGGTCGATCTCAACTTGTGGATCTGCTATGCTGAGTCCGTCCAATATTGCAAGCACCTCACGGGCCTCCTCACTTCTTCCTCTGAGCACAAGCCAGCGAGGAGATTCTGGCAGTCTGGCTGATCCACAAATAACAAGTAGTGCCCAAAATGCACTCATGGCAAGAGGCATTCTCCAGCTGGCTGAACTTGTTACGAATGACATGCCGAGGTTTATCCATCCTGACAATGCAAGTCCGGCACTGATGAAGACGCTCTCAAGAATGACTGTGGCCCCACGATGACTGGACTTGGAACACTCACTCTGCCAATTAGGTGCAGTAGCTGAGAGCGCACCAAAGCCAAGTCCGGTAACCAGTCTACCAATTATCAATTGGCTAAGAGAGAAAGATGTAGCCTGGAGTGCTGTTCCAATGATATCGATCAATGCTCCTAGTTGAATACAACGGATGCGGCCCAGACGGTCTCCAAAGAAGATGCAGCCAAGAGCACCAAAAAAGGCGCCCAGCGTATATATGGCTACAACCGTTCCTTGAACAGTTGAATTGTCCGTGTGTTGTTGTCCAGTGGTGTTGACGGTATCAATCCTTGGGAAGGTACTCGTCCATGACGGAAGCTCAAGTAGAGGACCAGTTACGGCATTGTTCCAACCAAATAAGATGTATGCAGGTAGAATGACTGCCCATACTTGTGCTGAGCGCAGTGCATTTCCACTAAGGCCGAGGAGATATGATCGAGGCATCCCGAGGGCGATATTGTGCAAGTGATATAGGAGGATGGGCGTTGACGAGGATCCATGTCGGTTAATATACTAGAGGCCGCTGTATAGATCTGGCTGTGGATCCTGTCGGACTTGCCGATATGCCCATGTTAAGCTTCGATTGACGGAATTACCGACGCTTATCGCTTGAATCCGGTCTTTGCGAGGAGGATCATAAAGGTGAGGAAATGGCTTCAGTTGAAACCTGGAATCTTCTCGTCAGTCTCACCTAAAGCATGGCTACCAGAACGCTCGCACACTGGGCTGTTAGTCTCAACGATATACCGTGCTCAACACGGAGCGCAGCCGTGAAGTCACTGTACAACTACATTGGGTGCGCCATCGGTGGCTCCAACCACCCAACGACGAAGAAAGCGCGAGATGCATTGTCTCCGTTCTTTGGCAAACCGACGTCAACCTTGCTGGGGGCGCAGTCTCCTTGTTTCAGCAAGGCCGACCCACAACATGCCGCGTTACTGAATGGCATCGCTTCACATGTGCACGATTACGATGACACGCACCTCGCAACAATCATTCATCCAGCCGGACCCATTGCATCTGCGCTCCTAGCCTGGGCCGAGTGCCAAGGAGGAGTCAGTGGTCAAGCAATGATAGTTGCATTGGTGATAGGCATCGAGACAAGCTGCAAGCTGGGGCGAGCGATCTGGCCACACCATTACGACATTGGTTGGCATATTACTTCAACCACAGGAGCGATAGGAGCTGCAGTTGCTGTTGGGAAGCTCATGGAGCTGGATGACGAGCAAATGATGCACGCTATCGGTCTAGCGTCCGTACAAGTTGTGGGCCTTCGCGAAATGTTTGGCAGTGATACCAAATCGTTCCATCCTGGCCGCGCAGCTTCGAGTGGCTTGCTGGCGGCATTGCTGGCTCAAAAAGGCTACACCAGCTCCGAGAAAGCGCTCGAGGCCAAGCGTGGATGGGCTAACGTTGTTGCTGGTGGTGGTGTACCACGGTTGGATGACCTACTTGCAAGCTTAGGGCAGACATGGGAGGTTGAAGCGAACTCTTTCAAGCCTTTTCCTTGTGGAATTGTTTGTCACCCAGCTATCGACGCTGCAGTCCAGTGTCACCACGAACTGCGATCGAAAAGCCCCGCTTTGCCGCTAGAAAATATCGAAGCGGTCGAGCTGCGAGTCCATCCTCTCGTAGTAGAACTGACCTCAAAAGAAAACCCACAGGACGGTCTTGAGAGCAAGTTTTCTGTTTTTCATGGCTGCGCCGTCGGATTGCTGTCTGGAAAGGCGGGTCCAGCGCAGTACGCTGACGATGTGGTCACCAGCAGAGAAGTGATTGCGATGCGAGAGAAGGTCAAGATCATCTCGGATGATTCTCTTCTTGCAGATGAAGTGCATCTCTCGTTGAGACATCAGAGAGGGATGGTCATCGAGAAGCACGTAGCTCATGCCATCGGGTCGGCGCACGTGCCAATGACTGGACAGCAGCTGACGGATAAATTTGTGGATCAGACTTCACTGGTCCTTGGCGCTGATGGGGCGAAAGCAGCAAGTGATGCAGCGTGGACGATCGCCGAGGTGGACAGTGTCGAGACGGTCTTTCCGATGTTCCGAGGCCGCCCGCGGGGAACTGCCAGGTAGATAGACTTTGGTAAATATGGTGGTGCCATGGCGCAGTCGAGAGGGTGAAGAGGTTCGGATAGTTGCGTCGGCAAATCCGATAAACACGAGGCTGACCTTTCAAGTAGATTTGGTCCCTTCCTTTGATCAGAACGTCTACGAGGAGCTTCAACAAAGTTCCACCCTCCTGTAGCAGAATTTGGGCAGCATCCGACGAGTTTTGGGCGGTATGTCCGACCAGCCGCCTAAGAAGAAAGCTCGCAGTGCCACTGCATGTCAGAGATGCAAAGGACGCAAGCAACGTTGCGACAACGGTTTTCCAGCCTGTGCGAATTGTGTCTCTGCAGATTCTGATTGTTTCTACGAGCACAGTCTATACCCAGAGCACTACGTGCGAACATTGAGAGATCGACTCACTGCTCTCGAAGCTCAATCTCGAGACGGGCATACATGTGATGTGAGTGCTGCTGAGATTCCCCAACCTCAGTGGTCGGGCACTCAGTTGAACAGCGGTATAACGGAACCCTCTCCCGCCGCTTCTGGGGTGCGCGGGCAGGATACCGAGGCGGCATTTAGCATGCTGTCGGATAACCCGTCTTTCCTGGGAACAGCAAGTGGCTTTTCTTTGGCTCGAACAGTACGTGCTGCGATCGGCATAAGCGACAAAAATCAAAGCCATGCCCCGAATAGGGCGACTGGTGCCAAACCCGTCGAAACAGCTTCGCACTCGAATGTCCCTAAGTCAGAAAGCCTTGCAACCCTTGCAGGTTTTCTGAACGCATATCTGACCAAAATTCATCCAAAGCACTCGTTCTTGCCACCAATACGCCTTCAGCGCCTCCACGAGTCTTACATCGGAAGACGATCGGATACGTCGCTATCCAAGAACAGCCAGAATGACATCTCTGCTAGGTGCGATCAATTTGTTCTTCACATGGTATACGCCATTGGTGCCCGGTATCTTCAGCTATCACATGACCAAGATCAAGGCAGCTCTGAGGCGCATTATGCCACTGCTCTGCAAGACATCGACTGCCTCTTTCAGTCGCGCAGCTTGAGTTCCATCGAAGGCATGGTTCTGCTCATCATTTTTCAGCTGCGTTCACCCAGTCACCCCGGGGTATGGTCCATACTAGGCATGGCATTGCGACATGCGGTGGGTATGGGTTTGCACCGACACTACGTTGGACAAAGCCATCATATAGATCAGCGGAGGAGACGGATCTTCTGGACGTTGTACATGCTTGATCGTTCTATCGCACGCACACTCGGTCGTCCTGTCGGTATCTCGGATCGTGACATCGATGTCAAGCTTCCAGCAAACATTGACATCGATATAGAAGATGATGAAGAAATAGGGGCTGCACTACGACGAGATCCAGGAGCCACTCCAATGTCTGCTGCGATACACATCCTTCGCCTGTCTCAAATCGAATCCAAGATATACTGCACCATTTACCGGGTTGATCAACCACCCGCTGATCAGGCTGGTAGAAAGGTTCTCCAGTTGCGGCGCCTGCTCGACGAGTGGAAAGACGACATCGCCGCGATGGTTCCAAACACGAGCGAGGACGAAGACACACCAAACTACTACATCAAACGAAGTTACCACATCCTACAGTATCACAGAGCCATTCTGCTACTCTTGTTGCCTCAGCTACCGCAGCTATCCCCTGCGAGTCAGGACTTTCAGCTTTGCATGTCTTCGGCTGGAGCGGTTGGACAGCTTTATAAGAAGCTACACGATAGTCAGAGCCACCTATCATATTCCCTGATCGCGCTGCACGCCACCTTTGTTGCTGGCCTAACCCTCATCTACTGCTTCCTCGCCGATACCAGTGTCTACAACCTCAAGCTCAGTAGCGACATTCGTGCTTGCAGCACGATTCTCTATGTCATATCCGAGAGATGGTCAAGCGCAAGGGAGATACGTGATGCCTTCGAGCGCATCATCGCTAACACAATCGAAAAGTCTGTTGTCGACTTACCACTGTCGCCCTTGCATAACGACTCCATGGGCCAGGCACACGGAACCGAAGCCCTCAACGCATCGCTCCCAGATGATCAAGTATCGGATACAACCAAGGTTTTCTGGTCAGAACTAGCAACAATCGGTCATAGCCAGAAGGACATGCACCAGCTGCCTGCAGACTCGCTAGACACAAGTATGTCGATCAGTCAAACCGAAAATATCTGGAACTCGTTGGAGCCTTGGTTTGGCGAATATGAGGATCTTTGGTTAAGCAACTGCACGAACACGGACTTGGATTTTTTCTGAGGTAAATAGTGTCTTACCCACGTATACTACCTAAATTTAGAACAAGATATTTTGTGAAGTCGCAGTACAGTCGTTGGTGAGTGAATGGGACAGGCTGCGCAGACTTTAGTCTTTGGTCTGTTTGATGACTGTCTTATCTTTGATGCCCTGTCATCTCGTAGAAGGAGGCAGGGGTAGAGAGGCAAGTAGGTAAAGGTGACCTTATACTAAAAGCAAGTGAGTGTTATAAACCACTCTGTAACATCGGGTTCAAATGGGTTTAGCAGCTGAGGCATAGTAACAGACCAATGCAGCGGACCCGAGTAAACGAGTATAGTAGCAACTGTGGAATCACTGGTGTTACAGCACTATAGAGCAGTGCTGTTAACAAAGTAAAGTACAATAGTTCTATCTAGGGCCAGAACGAAGCGTTCCCGATATACTTGCAAGAGATCATAATTAAGGTACACCTTGAACTTTTCCTGAGCAGGAGGCAGCTGTCAATATGAACGAGGTGAAAGAAGACCATATCGGCTATACTGAGCCTACCACCCCTGCTGCCTCGGACATAAAGAACAGCGAGCTCGGAGCTGCACCCAAGCCATTGCCCAAACCCCTCCAGAAGTTACAGCATGCAGAGCTCATATCCCGATGATGTCCGCAAGAGGGTTGGCGGCATCAACGTCGTTATTGTCCTCATCATGCACTTACTCCCGCTTCTGGGTCTGGAAGACTCCCACTCGAAGTTCTTCCTCGTTCTCGACAAGCAGTGAGGTCGAGCACTGAAGCTGATAACCTGCGAAGAGGCCGACTCGCCTGTTCGCGATGCATTTTGCCCGGCAACGAGCGAAAACCCTTTCGGCCTTGGCATATTACTTGGGTCGCAATTGTACACATCGTTGGGATGCATGTGGACCGGACGTCTTCCGTCGCTTGGTTGTTTTGCAGTTCTCGAGCCCAACCCTCGTCCTACATTCTCGCGACCATTTCACTTGGCCATCCGCTGAAGCACTGGCTGCAGTGAACATGGATGATACTGATGCAGACAAATCGGTGATTGTGCCGCTCGAATTCACTGCTGACGACCATGATGAGATCTCGGACATCGTTGACCAGATGCAGGAGCTGGGCGTCAGTCGAACTGTCGACATAACACAAGTCGTCGTTCACAGCAACCGAAACTCCGGTAGGCAGTCCATCTCTCTTTCCAGACCCTGACTGATGGATGAAAGGGCAAAGCTCAACATTCATAACATCGCGGAGCAAAGATATACTCGACGAACTCCTTTAAAAGTACCCTTCCGAGATGATGTGCAGTAGTCGGCTAGAGAGCTACGTATCGGATCCCACGTCAGAAGCGGCATTGGGTCGCTTGCGCAGTATGAAGTCGGCACTGTCCAAAGCCATCATGAGGTCGGGCAAGTCACCTAAGCGCCGGAGCCTTCGTCACCTCGAAAAGGAAATCAGTGGGGAGATAGATAAGTCATGCTCAGCTGCGGAGGGTGGCCAAGATCGTGTGTTCGAGCTCGTCGACAGCTTCATCAAAGCAGGCGTGTGGGACACAGACGGTCTCCGTTGATTGAGACTGGGCTACACACTTGATGCGGGAGCATGAGATATGGAGCGCACAAAGAAGAACGGAATGCCAGTTCACGATTCTCCCGTCAACGAAGCTTGAAGTTTGGTATGCCACATGCCGTCCAACGCCAACGCTGACTGCAAATGCCCAATGCTAATGCTCACTCAAATCGTCTCTATGCTACCCTTCAAAGTTTTTCACACCACAACCAAATCCCTAGACCATGTCCTTCTCTTTCCAATCCGAGCTGCCACTTCCACTCACCGTCACAGATGGCACATTCGCATCTTTTGATTGCTCATTGACAATTCCAGTCTCTTTCTCCAGAGCACCGCCACCAGCCTCACTACTCGGCCTCGACTCCCCGTCCGTATCCTCTACGTCTTCCCTACCCTTCCCCTCTATCAACACCCTCCTCCTCTCTTCCCTTTCAATCCTCTCCAACGCCTTCTTCTTCTTCCTCTCCTGCCGCTCCTCCTCCTCCCTCATCTCCCTGATCAGCGTCGACTTCAATCTGAGCTTCCCTCCATACCTATAAAAGATAAACGGAATCGGCAGAATCAGTATCTCCAGCCCACCCAACAACGTCCCGGCCCAATTCGGCCCCAACGCCCTATACAGCGCCGGCCCCGCCAGCGGCAGCGTACCACCCATGAAACTCCTCACCACCGCATTGCCCGCCATCGCGCTCGCTGCATAGATCCCATACGAATGCACCAAATAGTTACTCGCATAGATAAACACCGCCCCATTCCCCGCCCCAAACGGTATCCCCGCAGCTATACTAGCATACGGACTAATACTAGTCGGATAGCACGTCCACGCGAACCACAGCTCCCCGACCGGGATCAACACAGCCGCGATGCAGACGACACTCATCATGCTTTCGGGCGGTACCTCGCCGGTAACAGGGTCTGGTTTGTGGCGCTCGATCATGAGACGGATGGGTTTGGCGCAGCAGATGGTGATCATGGTGCCGATGCCGATGCCGAGGAAGGAGAGGCCGGACATGCCGATTGACCAGCCGCGTTCTTGGACGAAGACGATTGGGTAGGCTACGAAGCAGAGGTAGAGGATTCCTGTGGGAGACAGTCAGCCACGGGCTCTATGGCAGCCGTACGGGTGTGAACGTGGCCAAAAAGTCTGCCGAGAGAAGTGAGCACTCACCATAAATGATCGCGATATACACGTTCCAGAAAATGCAAATCGGCTCCTTCACCGCCATGACGAAAGGTCGGCTCAAATTGACCCTCATCAGCTCTCCAAAGCCCACGCGCACGTCGTACCTGCTCCAATAGCTGTCGTCGCCTGTCTCTTTCCGCTTCTTCGCTGCCATCTTTTGCAGGAGAGTGGGCTTGTACGTCTCGGGAATGATGACCATCATTAGGAAGGCAGCGCCTCCGCCGATCATGACGACCCAGTTGGCCCAGCGCCAGCCTTTTTCTTGGGTTGTAAAGCCGCCGATTAGTGGGCTGAAGGAGCTTGTCAGCACGAGAAAAGCAAAGAGACTGATATTGCATACCCAAACACAGGCCCATTCATCGGCCCGATACTCCAAATACTGAACGCCGTCGCCCTATATTTATCGCTGATCACATCTCCAACCGTTCCCGGTGCATTCGCAATCATCGACGCTCCCGCACACGCCCCAAAGAACCGCACGACAATAATCGTCGTGATGTCCTTCGCCAATGCGCACGGAATGACCAGCACAACGAAGACGAACATCGCGATCGCATAGACTGGCTTCCTACCGTACGTCTCAGAGATAGGTGCGAGGACAAGGCTGCCGCAAGCCAGACCTATCAGGTAAGTCGTCACACCGAGCGTCGTGATAGCGTCATCGGTAATGTTGAACTCCTCGCTCATGGCGGCGATGGCGGCGGTGTAGGAGGTCGAGTAGAGCACGACGATTAGAGTGCTGTACGAGATCGAGAACATGACGAGGGCTTTGTACCATAATGCCCAATTTCGGGGATCTCGGGGATCGTCGACTTCGAAATCGATTTCGTATGCTGGATCGAGGGTCATGGTCGTGCCCGCTGTGGTGACTCGGGTCAATTGTCGGGATACGGGCGGCCGAGATACCCGTGACGACACTGGCGTGAGTGCCTTGGTGTCTGATGCAAAGGCATACTGTTCGTGGAGGGCGGAGGTGGGTGTGATGTCGCTTGAGGACGATGAGGAGTCGGATGAACGACGCCTGGGTACTGAGACGTGCGAATAGCACTTCTCAATGCCGGGAAAGTCCATGGTAGTGATGGCGGCGGTGGTGGTGCTATCGTATTGAGCACATTGGATGTTGTTGGTGGTCTATTTGCGAACCCGAGCAGAAGTCAATCGCGTCCCGTCGCCGCCGAATTGATGTTGTTGATGTCGTTGGTGTCAAAAAGTATGTCACTTGGCTCTGGATTCGGATGTGTGTTATACCGAGGTACCCAAGTCGATGATGCGACTCGACTGATCTGGCAGCAAATACGTGTGGAGTTGCGAACACGCTTATGACCTCGTGTGAATTGTCTCAGATGCTCCTGTGTATAAGTGGCCACTCTTCCGAATATACGGTGCACAATAGAAGGAGGGGTTCGAAAATGAAAAAGAACATCCTGTGAGGTCAGGATTGGCTTAAAGCCGAGAGTATAGCCTACTTTTCTTGCGGTGAAAATACTATCTTCCAATTGATGGGAAAGACGGGAGCCAAAGAACGGCTGCATGATCTTCTTAGCTAGCTGGCAAAGCATTTTCAAGGGACCAGGGCATTGTGGGGGGCGACCCGGAAGATGGTGCCGAGCGCGCAACATTGAATTTACAGCCGAGCGCCAGCTCGATGAACGAACGTGCTCATGCGGCGGCGATGAGCCAGCTCGGTGGAGCAGGAACAGTATTTCGACGGAGACCTGTCCATGGCGAGTGCGTAACCAGTAATGCGCAACATCGTCGCCATGTCGACGGAAGCACAGCAGCGGAAATGTTCCATCGTTGGAAGTTGAGTTTAGTGGGGTTCGTGACAGGGCGGCAGCACGGTGCACTGCGATTTCAATCTCGACCTGAAGAGCGACACGACCATAAAATGCCGCGTCTCTCGCAGAATGAACGAAATGGTTCGCAAGCCGCAAACGGCTCGTTCAGGCACCCTGCCCCTCGCTTCGACATTGTATCTAGGGTGCGGTGAACGACGCAATCGGTACCGAGGGCCTCTGCGCAGAAGTGCGTGTGTGGCTTAGGAAATTAATTAATGTTGGCGGTGCATTGCATCTCATTTTTGGATGGTCAAAGCATTGTTTGAACTGGACGCCAGCCGCGAACAAAATGCTCCATGGCCATGTGGCAAGTGTTTACGACGACGGCGGTGAGATGTCGTTGTTGTGGATGAGGTGAAAGAACCTCGCGATTGCCCGCTCGGAAGTTCCGTGTGGGGCTTCTCCTGGCGCCGCCGCGCGATAGTAGATCACGTGACTGATTCTGATATCGCACACGTAAGGTCTGCTGAAAGCATCCGAACAGCGATGAGCTTCAGACGATGCTTGGAGAGCTCTCGACAGCGTCGAATCGCTCGTAGGACATAGTCGAGCGACGGTTCTGTGGTCGCAACGGCTTCGCTGGCGGTTGCACGACCAGAGCACCTTTCCAGACAGCTAGGCCGCAACGGAGGAAAGCAACGCCGCAGCGTCCATGTGCGATGATTGTGCCATTTACCTTGGTCATTTCGAGTGAGCCAGTCGTCGTGTTTATCGGTGTCGGCGCTATGACAAGCTGTGCCGAGTGTCTTGCTTTTCGGTCCGGCACCATACATCAACTGCATTTAGGTAGTCGTGACATATCTTGGTGACCAGATGGCGCGATGTATGAAGCCAAAGCTTGATTGCTGTATGGATTCCTATGGCTCCTCATGTGCTATGACTCGGGTCTCGGCGGAGGCAAAAGATTCTGAAGCTGATCGCGATTCGAAGCCTTTCGCTTCAGCGAAGACGGTTATGCAGCAGATACAGTGGCACTTTAGTTTGTCGTAAGATTTTTGTCGAGGAAAACTATGACGCACCGGAACCTCCCCTCAACACTCCAATAAGCTCACTGGTCGATTGGCGCGTCTTCTGAACATCCTCCTTCCACTCCAACTTGCTATTCAATGCCTCAATCGCCCAACGATCCCGGAAACTTCCCATGATACCCAATTGAGCCAAAACTGTATCAGCCACCTGATCACCACCATCAAGATGGACTGCTCCAACGATCGCCTGCACAGTCCTCGCCATCCTCATCGCCGAGAGCGGTGGCGAGGTTTGCTGTGAAGTCAGCACGAACTGGTCTAATCCATTCGCGAACCCGACTTTGCTAAGTGGCGCTTCCGTAAGAAGTTGCTCATGCATTGGAGAGAGGAACCCTGTAGGACGACCCAAGGGAAACGTCAGCCTAATCTTTGCACTTGCGTCTTCGATCACATCATCTGGCAAACCGCTCCAGCATATCGACACATATTTACCGTGCATTCCTCGAGGGCCACTTACTCTTCGGTAACTTCGTGTCCCACCACCGACGCGCTACTCTGCATCGCATGAGACTATCCCCATAAGCAGCCAGCCTCTCATGCTCCGGCAGAAATTGGCCTTTGAATAATACCCGCTTTGCCACTGTACCATTCAGCGCCTCCGCAAGCAATCTGGGGTCCTTGAATTTGTATTTCAGCACCCGCCACGATTGACATTCATGAACGGCTGTTTCGAGATCGTGAAGGGCCTGGTTGAGAGATTTTTGAACCTCGCGTGTCAAAGGGCCGATGAAGGGGACCGGAGGGAGACCGCGCATTCCCTGGCTGCACGATGAGAGTACCGAAAGGACCTGTTGCACGCTGATGATGAATCAGATGTGGTATCTGTCGTCTGCTGCCCAGAAGTGGAAGCTAGGCCAATCGCGCGTACAATGAAAACACCCACCTATCTCCGGCACCTCAAGTGACGTAAATGCTTGGCGTTTGGCATCGCTAGATCTACTGCAGACATTGGCTCCTCTCGCACGACTACTGGCATGTGTAAGATGGCGCCGTTCAAATACGTCTGAGCAACTCAAGGACGTCAAAACCAAGCTCTTCTGCTTCTTCACAGCACGCTCTGCCAAGAACCCTCTACGCTCAGGTCGAGGCATACCATCAACTTTTCCCCTTCTGGCGCTCCACGTATTGGTTCAGCACGACCTTCAGAATATCTCTGCAAGTTCCACCATGATGATACACTGCCTTTCCCTTTTTGAGCTATGGCGAGCATTGTGGTCGAGTGGAATGGTGGTGAACGCGGCGCTGTCGTCAATTGCTGATTTGGCAAAATGCTAGACATATCCGGTGGCAAAGCTACTGGAGACATTTTGGGGTGATACCGTTCACCTCATTCTCTATACACCGGTCCATTCCTATTCCTGGGACAACAGCTTTGGCGCTACGTCCCACACTCAAGCCCGACGATGCACAGAAGATGTTAGCTTCCCTCTATCCAACACAAATTCATCCATGATTTCAGTGGCCTTGATCTTCCCCTGTGAAGATTTTGACAGCTTTGATGGTCGTCCACTCTGCTAACGCCTCTTCTCCACCGTCTCGACCGAACCCGCTCTGCTTGTACCCACCAAAGGGCATATTGGCACTAAGCAGCCCCCAGGCATTGACCTTACAACGTCAGCAATGACAGATTTCGTGCGGAAGGGCAAGCTTCTCACTGTGACCTGGCCGCTCTCCAGAGCACTTGCTACCTGGTGAGCGCGGGCGAGACTCGTGGTGAATATGGCTGCAGAGAGGCCATATTCAGTGTCATTGGCTTTATCGACGACTTCCTGCACAGTATGGAATCTGGCAATTGCCTGCGCATCGGTCAGAATCTTGGCAACTTCGGATCTGGAGGGTAGGCTCACCGCAACAGGCCCGAAAATCTCTTCCGTCATGATTGTGGCGGTCTCGGGCACGTCTGAGAAAGCTGTTGTGGTCACAGAGTTCTCGACACAATTCCCACCACGTAGCAGCGTGGCTTCTTTTCTTCCCTGCTCAATGTATGCCGCCACCTTTGCAAGCTGTGTAGAACTGATAATTGGTCCTTTTGTGGTCTTCTCCAGAAGCGGGTCCCCTAGCACAGCCTGACTCGTCTCCTTGACAAAGGCTTCACAGAACGCATCGTAGACTTTGTCTTGAACATATATCCGCGATCCAGCCAGGCAGACCTACGGGACAACATCAGCGGCCTTCAATCTGCGGTTATCTTACCGGGTTAAAACCTACCTGTCCTTCAACGGCGGTAATTCCCCTTGCTGCCCATATGGCCGTCTGATTCACGTCTGCATCATCGAAGACTATTGTTGGACTTTTGCCTCCCAGCTCCAGTGCGACTTTCTTCAGGTTGGAAGACGCAGCATCGTGCAAGATTTGTCGTCCTACCGCGGTAGATCCTGTAAACGAGATTTTGCGTACATGAGCGTGCTGTGCCAGGGCTTTGCCTGCTATGTTTCCAATTCCAGGCACCACATTGAGGACTCCGTTGGGGAATCCGGCCTCCCGCGCGAGCTTTCCAAGATACATTGGCCCTAGGGGCGCAAGTTCTGCTGGCTTGAGTATCAAAGTATTCCCCGTAGTCAGCGCTTGCGCAACTTTCCAGGTTGAGATCAAGCTATCCCAAGTCAGCCGATAGAGTCCGTAAAGCAGCATCGCATACAGCGACTAAGGCTTACAGGGGCGAGTTCCATGGAGTGATTGCCGCTGTCACGCCCAGAGGCTCCCTCCGAGTGTAGGCCATTCCAGCCACCTTACCACCTTCCACAACCGCCGTTGATCGGCCATCCAGCTTATCAGCCCAGCCAGCGAAGTAGCGAAGCCACTCAACAGCAAGCGGCACAGTGAAATACTTTCCAGCGGTGTAGAGCGCCCCAACGTCCAGCGACTCGATGCTGGCAAGGATGTCTGTGTCCCTGACCATGAGATCTGCAAGTCGATTGAGAAGATCACGACGCGTGGCCGGCGCAGTGTCCCTCCAAGTGGCTTTGTATGCTTGCAAAGACGATTGTACCGCCGCGTCTATGTCGGCTGAGGATGCGCTCGCGATCTGTCCAAGTGGCTGGTTGGTGTTTGGATTGATCACCTCAAGCAGGGAGCCCGTGACAGAAGGTATGAATTGATTGTCAATGAACAACCCTGTCGGGACTTCCATCTCCAATCCGTTGGCGCCGACCAACGAGATGCACGGGGCTGTATCCTCAGTATCCATTGTGCTGGTGAGCGACTATAATGACCTTCACGTGGCTGATGATGAGCGAGGCACGGCGAGAACTACCTGTAGAACTTCAGCACTGTTCAGGAGATGTTAGCTACCCTTAGCGTATCCGTAAGCAGTCACGACGCGCTCAGATGAACAGCCGACGAGCATCGATTCTCAATGGTTAGAAAAAATGCCAGGGTTGTACGACAAATTCGTGGTTCATAGTCGACTTAGCAAATGAGAGCCCAGGCGATCGTACGAGCCTATCGCGCGAGGAACTCGGGGAATAGATTGTGCACTTCATCTCACAGTAGTGCAGTGCGCCTGGCGGCGACTGATCGATCACACCGAAGTCGCTGCATGCGGTGGGAACTCGCGATAAGCTCCGTGTCATACCTAGGTAAGCCATCTCAGCACAAGGCAGAAGGGGAAGGCGCGCTGGAGGGCAGGTCCCACACGGAACCCGATATGACTACGTACGAACATGAATGATGCGTTGCGTAGTCGGTCGAGGATGGTAGAATACGAAGGATTGTATTTGCGCACCGTGCTCTGCACGATTTCGACATCTACTGTAGTGGAGTTAAGTGGAGTTACCTGAATCACGCTAGATGGTGGCGGTGGACCACACACCTTGCAGGTGTATACTTTCCACCTCTAGGTTCCGATGATCATCGCCTGAGTTATCTTGGTGTATTCGACAGATTCACGTTCCACCATGCCCCGAGTCGCGTCGCCCTGCTCTTTCAGATCTCTGAAGGCTTCATGCCGCGACATCGTCAAGGCAGACAGAGGCCTCGACGCGTATCTCGCTAGCACTAGCAATTGTTTCACCAATCTGGCCGGACTGCAGCTGCCGCGATGAGGATTGCTGCCACATGATGGGATGCTGCTGAGCTGACCCGTCTCGAAATCGTTTGGTCAATACTGACCGCAATCGGGTTTCCACCCCTAAACGTGCCGAAGGCATCCAGGGACCGGAGCCAGGGACTGCTTCAAACTCGTGGTCTACGTTAGTCAAGCAACGCGATATCGCAAACGATATCTGGGCCTGGAGTCCAGATGAAGGACTGTGCGAAATTCCCATGGTCGTCAACTCAGAATAATGTTCTTCTGGGGCGTCTTCTCGCGCCTGTCGCCGTACTCCGATATGGAACGCTGCCTCACTTTGATCAGACAAACGAAGGTTTGTTTCGAGGCCATATTCCCCAGACCAAAGCTATACTGGATGAAACAGACTTGGGGAAGTCCCTGGACCATTGCAGGGCATCATAATAACCCATCAGAACTGAATTGCCTTGTACAGCCGGGCCGGTTCTCATAAACGCTATGGGTTTATGATATATCATTCATGTAAGTATACGGCTCTGATATGACTACAGCTGCTACTTGAACTTTTCCAATCACGCCCTTTTGTTCTCCTTCAGCCGATAGTTGGGTGAAATACACTGATGCCGGAGATGAGAGTCCATCACAGCAAGAAGCACTCGTTGCCCTTCTTCGAGCAGGAGCCCGCAGGTCCAACTGTGCGACGCACGTCTGGCCGTCCGAAATGTGAATTGAACAAGACTGAACTCGACGAGGTCGTTGACGTGCAGCACGTTGACATGCCAGTGAACTTCACTCAATGTTTCGGTAACTACATTTGCGACCTAGATGGACAAGTCCTACTGGACGTATATGCTCAGATTGCATCAATCGCTGTCGGCTACAACAATCCATCTCTTGATCATTCGGCAAGATCCGACGAGATGGTGTCTGCTCTCATCAATAGGCCAGCCATGGGTAATTTTCCGCAACATAATTGGCGGGAGATACTCACTTCCGGCATCCTGAAGGTCGCTCCAAAGGGGCTCAATCAGGTTCAAATGGCATCAGCTGGAGCAGACGCCAACGAAATGGCGTTCAAAGCGGCGTTCATTTGGAAGAGACAGCAGGAACGCGGCGGCTACCATGTCGACTTTACTGCTACTGAACTTGAGTCCGCGATGGACAACTCTACCCCGGGATCGCCTCAGTACTCGATAATGTCCTTCAAGAAAGGCTTCCATGGTCGGCTCTTTGCCAGTCTGTCAACAACACGCAGTAAAGCCCTGCATAAGATCGACATACCTGCGTTTGACTGGCCACAAGCACCTTTCCCGTCCTTGAGATATCCCTTGGACGAACACACAGAGTACAATCGGTGTGAGGAAAGTAGATGTCTTCAGGCGGCGGAGGACATTATCAAGACATACCACAATCCAGTAGCTGCAATAATTGTGGAGCCTATCCTGTCAGAAGGAGGCGATATACACGCCTCGCCAGCATTCTTCAGAAGACTCCGACAGATCACGAAGGAGAACAATATTCTCATGATAGTCGACGAAATTCAGACAGGCGTCGGGGCGACTGGAAAGTTTTGGGCACACGAGTATTGGGATCTAGACTTTCCACCCGACATGGTCACATTTTCCAAAAAGGCTCAAGCAGCAGGCTACTACTATGGAGAGAAAACGATACGTCCAAACAAGCCATACCGCCAGTTCAACACATGGATGGGTGATGCGTCCAAGGCAATTCTCTTCCGTGCGATCGTTGACGAGATAGAGCGCCTGGACTTGGTGAGAAATGTGGAATCTACGGGCAAGTACTTAAGAGCCCAGCTTTTCGAACTATCGCAGAGATCTCCGAATCTGTTTATGAACTTGCGCGGACAGGGGACCTTCATTGCATTCGACAGCACGGATAGAGATCTATTCATTGCGAAGGCTAAAGAGCTCGGGGTCTTGATTGGGGGTTGTGGTGAAAGGACTGTCAGGTTGCGACCGATGCTGATATTTCAGGAGCACCACTGCGACATTTTGATCGATGTTCTCACCCGGGTCGCTCGGGATATGCAGTGTTCTTGAGACATAGATTCCAATATGACTTTTTACAGAGCCTCCATCTTTGGCTCCACATTGCTTCGATCTCCAATCTTCGTGCCCAGCTGCGCCAAAGGCAGCTTATAAGTCCTGGGGAGGACTGCCTATGTGCGTCGGCCTGCATCGATAGGAGAATCGAGTATGAATTTAGCAACTCTAGAAAGTCAACATTCCAGACCGGTCTCCTGCTGCAGCGGGCGAGTCTCGGCGTGAGAGGACCAAAGACATGGCACTCAGACACATGCCTACACCAAGTGAGGGATGCTCCGCGCTGAGTAATGCAACAACCACTGAAGCACTTATATTGATTATCTTCATTACGCATATACACTGACGGCGTCATATTCCACAATGAGCGCAATGCACCTATCTGAGACTACACCTATCTGAGACTAATCGAAGCCTGTAGCAGTGCTATGTTGAAGCAAACAGCCACATCCTCGGCTACCTCCCAGCATAATGCATCTCAATAGGACGTGCAGCCAGATACACAACTGCACTGATTGCAGCGCTCATGTACAAGCCCACATCGCCGCCATACGGTCCAAAGTACGCAGCGACAGGTCCAACAAACCAAGTCTGTGCCATACCTGGTAGCCCGCCACAGAGATAGCCTGCCAGCAGAGCAAATACGGCGGCAACGCCCCACGGCAGCCTACTAGGAGTATTCCAGTCGTCCACGACATAGCCCCGGCGGCGACGGAAGACCTGGTCTTCGAGCAGCAGGATTACCGCAAATGGAACGATCCAGTAGCCAACTATGGAGATCAGACTTGTGACAAATGACGACAGGTCATTGCGTCCGGCAACAGCGATGATGGTGGTGACGAGTACCCACAGGAAACTCCAGATGAATCGAGGCACTGCCCGAGAATAGCTACTGAGCAATTGCAATGAGAGCCCAGATGAGTAGCTGAGAGCCGCCCCACCAGCAACGGTGGAGAATGAGAGAAGGACCATAGCGGTTTTCGCCCATCCCACTGGATGGTACAGCTCCAAGAGCAGTCCACCGATGCCGTGGCTGGCATAGGCTGCCGCAAAGCTAGAGTTGGGATTCGCAAAAGCAATGTTGCCAATCAGCGCGCCAACGATCGTAGGGAAGCTAGTGAAGACAACGATGCCGGCATAATTGATGAAGTAGATCTTCCACGACGGCGTGCTGGCATGATAATGGATCATGTAGTCCGAGGCCATGGTCGACCAACCAACACCGACTGAGGCATTGACGGCAAAGATCGTCAAGAATGTGCCGGCGATGGCCAAACTGTCAGTGCCGTAGGTCGGTATCGAAGCATCAACGTATGAAGCTGACTGGCCGATGAGGACAAACATCAGTATGGCGGTGAAGATCCAGTAGTACTTCTCAACTTGATGGATGACGCGAAAGCCAAAGAAAGAAACGACGTATGCAAGAATGGCAACCAGAATTATGCCAAGCTCGATGCCGATTGTGTAGTTGGATACAGCGTCCAGAATACCGCCCGTGACTATGGAGCCAATGATCGAGAATCCGCCAAGTACTATAACATTCAATACGGCACAGAGCCGGGCGCCCCATATGCCGAATGAGAATCGAGACGAGACGATTTGGCGGAGGCCAAGCTGCAGTTCACAATTAGCCAGAGAGTCAACGGTGTGGTTAGACGGCTATGATCATACCTTTGGCCCCAGCGTAGCGCAAAACGCAGACAAGAGCGCGCCAGCGGCAATGCCACCAATGATAGCCGCAAGATTCCAGCCCAAAGATAAACCAAATTCTGCGCCAACCAGTCCGATAGGAACCTGTCCGAAATGGACGTTGAGACTGCTCCAGATGAGAAAAGCATTCCATAAAGATGGCGGCCGTTTGTCGCTTTCCCGAAGAAGCTCAATGCCCTGCTGTTCGATGCCAAGTTTGTTGTTCAGCCAGAGCTCTGCATGCTGTAATTTCTGGAGGGATTTGGGCAGTGGTTTGGCTGCAGCACCGAGCTCGCCATCCCTCATATCTGAGACAGCAGGGGTGGTAGGCTCAACATAGCCGATATGGTCTTCTTTCACCTCGTTCATATCGACAGCGGCCTCCTGATCAGGCTTTGTCGACATTGGATGCACTTGGCCAACAGATTGGGGAGTCCTCTGTGCACAGCAGACTCAACCACGTGGGAAGTAGACTTATACTTCAAGGCTCAGGTCGTGGGAAGCAATGTATGTCAACTGAAGACCGTCGAGATAGATAGGCGGCTTGGACAGTGATGTGCGAAATATATGTGCAAGGGTTGGCTGCCACCATTCATATATACAAGAGTGAGTTTCTCCTACCCCGGACATTCCGTTCCAGACCGGCGAGAGTCCAGAAGGCTCTTCTGCTGGTGTACCAATGAAGGGATGGCTTCAAGCAGCTGCGCCATCGATATCAGAGCGTTATCTCGGACACCCCCGATGGTGTATACCTACGCATGATACATACCCTCGGCACAGTCAAGGATAATAGTCAGCGACTTGATTGTGCTGAAAGTAAGTGGTCCAGAATGTGTGGTGCTGGATGCTTGATTTGCGGTGACCAATAAGGAACTTTGGAAGTCTGTCTTGCTTTGGAACGAGTGGGCGGGCGTCTTGTCATTCAGATCAAGCCGCTCGTCGTGGCGAATCCCAAAGGTGTGCCCGGTATACGGCTAGACTGCGAGGTGTCATGAATCTCGTTGCCGTCCATTATCTGGCCGCGTCCCTAAGCGGGCGGTTGCCACAAAGTATGTAGATCCCTTGATTGAGCGACCGAGCGATGAGCGACGAAAGCGACGCGACGTTGATACAATCTGGAGGCTAGACCGCTTTGAGATAGCATTTCCACACTAAGCTTTCGGGAAGGAAAGCAAGAACGACGAGGAGTCCAGGAGCTCAATTGGCTTTGGCTTGACATCCGTGGACCACGTTGCCACGCTCTCCACCTGCGCAGTCAGACTTATGCGATTGGCTGAGCTCAGCAGCCAATTCTTGCAAGAAAGCATCCAGGGCTCGAAGGCTTGTACGCAATGTTGAACACGGCCGCCAGATCTGTCAGTTGTCGTTATTCTGCACATCTGTCAGAAGCGGCGGAAAGCGGAGATCTGGGATCCGACAACGGACGTTGATCAGCTGTGGGTGAAGTCGAGATCCGTGTTCGGGAGTTGCGCCAAGTCGCGCATGTACCTCTGCAGGTTCTCGTGGCTCACATTCTTGCCAGTGACGCCAATCTGGTGCTCTGAAGTCGTGGTCGTCTGGGGCGATACAATTAGAAAGCTCACTGTCCCAGTCGCGCAAGACCGCCTTGCCTAGACATGGAAATCGAAGCATTCATCACAAACTTGCCGAAAGTCGAGCTACATATCCATATAGAGGGCACCCTCACTCCAGAGCTCCGCTGGCAGCTAGGTCACAAGAATGGCATCGCACTGCCCTTCGATTCTTTCGAGGAGCTTGAAGCTTCCTACAGGCCAGACCCTGACGACGAGAGAATCGGCGCAGATGGCCTGGCTAGATTCCTTAAGCAATACTTCGGAGGATTGGAAGTCTTGCGTACAGCCTCGGACTTCTATGAATTGGGCATGAGGTACTTCCGTTCGGCGGCTGCGATGAATGTTCGCCATGCGGAGGTCTTTTTCGATCCGCAGGCCCACACCGAGCGTGGTGTGCCTATAGCTGAAGTCATGCAAGGACTGCAAGATGCGCAAGGACAAGCGAAGCAAGAACTTGGCATGACTTGCGACTATATATTGTGCTTTCTTCGCTCAATGAGTGCTGAGTCGGCAGAGGAGATCTATGACTTATGTCAGCCATACCGTCACACTATGTTCTGCGGCGTCGGTAAGTTGGATGGCAGAAGAGGTTCTTGTCTGTTTGTAGCGTCAGAATACCGGCTAACAACGATGACTTGCCAGGTCTGGACGGAGCTGAGGCTGGCCGTCCACCACTCCTCTTCCGCAGCATCTTCGAGAGAGCAGCTCGTGATGGCCTCAAGGTTACCAGCCATTGTGATTTTGCGCAGCCGAATACCCACGAGCACATCAAGCAGTGCGCCAGTACGATATGTGGCACGGGTCTCGATCGTATTGATCATGGCCTCAGCGCCGCGGACAGCCGCGAGCTCATTGAGATGATCAAGAACAACGACATTGGAATGACGCTTTGTCCAAACGCATACAATCGCCGCTGGAGTGACCATGAGGTCTACCCTCTGATACGCAGGCTGTTTGATGCAGACATCAAAATTACCATCAATTCGGACGACCCGACCTATATGAATGACAAGTGGATCGTTCATAACATGCAGATGGTCCGTGACCGGTGTCCATTCTCGGACGTGGAGATGATACAGCTGGCGAAGAACGCCATTGATATCTGCTGGGCTTCTCCAGCGAGAAAGAAGCAGTTGATGGATGAGCTCTTCAGATACCAGGATCGCATGATATCCGGCAAGACTCCGGCGTGTAAGGTCGTCGAGATAAGCGGACTTGTTCCGTTGCCGAGTCTTACATAAAACTTGCTCTCGATTAGTACACTTGGCGGGTGAATATTAAACGCGAGATAAGTCTTCATGATATCCATTGTCGACTTAAGAGAATGACCTCATGGCACCACAGGGTGCGCTCTGCCCCCTTTCCTATGTCGAGATCGTGGGCTGTGATCGTCCTTCTGCTGTGGCTACCAACACAGGATGGGCTTGACTGTAGCCCCAGACCGCATTTCGCGCAATGCAGACTCAAAGTCGATAGCTGCGAAGGTTTTACATAGTTGATCGATGGGCAGAAGCCCCTTGCGATACCACTCAATGAGCTGAGGGATGTATTCACGTGCTCGAACCTGTCCTTCGACCACGCTCAACAGCTGTTTGCCGCTGAACAGCCACGAGAACGAATCGAAGTTGATCCTATGCCCTGCTTCTGGAGAGCCCTGGATGTCTTCAGCATATATTAATCTCGAAGCCGCACAGAGCGGCTTTGGAAAGCAACTCACCACCTGGACGTATTTCCCTTTCGGTCGTGTATATGCGATGCCAGCGTCGATGAGTGACCCAACGCCTGTTGTATCAACAGTGATACTAGGTCCAATACCATCAGAGACCTCATTCACAGCTTGCTGGAGTGTCTTGCCATCGAGATTGGCAGTATCGACGATGTCCGTGACGCCGAGTCGCTTTGCGATCTGGAATCTACTTCGCACGCGATCGATGCCAATGATCCTCCGACATCCTTGAATCTTGGCGCCCATGACTGCCGCGAGCCCCACCGCCCCGAGTCCTTGAATACAGATGATATCGTCAGACTTGGCCTCGATGGTGCTCGTCACAGTACCTGTCCCGGTCTGAATGGCACATCCCAACGGAGCGAGCAGTTGCAGCTCGTCCCGACCCGTGATCAAGCCTTTGACATTCACGACAGAGTGCTCACTAACAATCGTGGTGCTGGCGAAAGCAGACTGGCCAAAGAAAGCCCCCGAGATGAATGTGTCTTCCGTCCCGCTATGTGCACTCTTGAAGACGTCTGCTCCGTTTCGTGTACCGCTGTTTGCTGTGAAAAAGTTGACACAGTGGCTTGGACAGCCGTCCTTGCAGAGCTGACAGTCGTCGCAGAAGTTGTATGAGCATAGCACTGGGTCGCCTGGCTGTGCGATTGTGACGTCTTCGCCGACTTGGAGCACGTAACCACTTCCTTGAACCTTCGCCTCAGCCTGATACTACACACAGAGTCTCATAGGGAAGAGTGGACGTACCTTCGTGACCGAGAATTCGGGGATAGAAAGATCCATGTACGCCCGTCGGCGCGCTCCCAGCTGCTATATCAGTCTGACAGATACCACATGCCACCATTTGCACAAGCAACTCCCGAGCCTTTGGTGACCGGACCATGACATCCTCCATCTGCCAGCCGCGGAAGTCTTCGCCGAGTGCTTCGCGACTCACGATCGCTCTGGCGGGGTGTGACATCTCCAGCAATGATCGGTAGCATAGCTAGGTCAATCAAAATTAGTTCGTTTGGGCATTTTGGTCCTATGATGGTCAAGGAAGGTTGTCTCGGGGTCCTCGCGGCTTCTCTTTTCGCCGGCCCGCAAAGCGCTTGCGGAGTGATGTCGCTCATAGCGCCGCAGTCGGCTTGAGGCGTGTATCAATAGGTAGTAGTCAGCGCAGTGGGACCAGGAAAGCCAAGAATGTGGGGTCGAATTGGCGTCGTACCTCCCCTCTTGAACCTTGAATCTTGGAAACCCTGAACATGAATGAACTCAACTCAAATGCGGCTTCGCGCTCCATTCTTGGGATAGTCTCAACGCGTCAACGTCAGCCAGTCAAGAGGTAGAGCTGAATACTCTGTGTTTCGATCCACTGGCATTCCTGCCAACCGATAAGAGAGACGAATAGCGCGCTCTCTGCTTATCTGTCTAGGTCGATCCGCTGCCGCAGTCTGGTGTCTTTGACCCCAGAGTATTCGCTGGCCTATCCGCAGGCGACCTCATTGCTGAGTTGTCATGGCCAGAGCATAGGCGGCTCAAATTGCATGGCCACTAGGCAATCAAACGAGCGTGAGCTGCCCCTGAAGCAATGTCGGCGGCGGCGAGGTTCGATCGTGGCCACCACCATTAGCCCAGAACGCACGCAAGACATGCAAACCATTCGTAGCATGTTGACATCCACTTAAGCTGTTGCGTTGCTGAAAGAACTGTTCAACGTGCTTCGCTGATTCGCAGCCTTCCTAACTATCAAGGCCGACCTAATAGAGCGGCCAGAGGAGGAAGTTCTGCTTTGGGTCAATGGAGGTTAGTGCGTCGACATGCCTGAGAATGATGTCAATGGCCTCCTTAGTCTCTTCAGAGCGCGATGGACGTTCGAACAACCCATTGATGAAGAGGAGTGCTCCATTGCGATAGCACTCAGTGAGGCTCTTTTCTTTCTGGCTTACGGTTTGAGGCACAACGTAGTACCTCAACGTTCGACAGAATTCGTAAGCTTTGAGCAACGACGCGGCTTTGTCGTCGTTGCTACCGACATGCGACTTGTGGTAATGTATGGCAGAGGCTAGCGTAACAAAGATTTCTGATGAGCAAGGAAACGCCAAAGAAGGCGACTTTTGCAATCCTGCCCGCGTCAAATATTCGATGGTTTCTTCCAGATCAAAGGCTGGACGCCGCGAGCTGGTTGTCGAGCTCATGAGATCGAGCCTGGGCAATATTCAGTGCGCTGTAGTGCCTATGGACTTTGTTCTCACCAGATGAGTCGCTGCTCCACAAAGCCGATTTGTGCTGGACGCTCCCAGTACAGCCGCATGAGATCCCTGGCGGCGCGCAGATGAATATCAAATTCTGTACAGTGTCCAGTACACATCTGCGTTCAGGTCAGTAGAGTATTTCGTAAGCAGTGACATACCCACGTCAAGTTGAGCAAGCACCAACATCGCGGCTAACGAGCCCATCTTGTCTTGTGGACGATTGAATTGCAACCGCTCTCGTAGTAGCCTGGTCGCTTTTCCACGTAGCTGGAAGCTCTGTACGACCAGATGGGGAGCATGCGCCGTGCTTGCGAGATGAAAAGAAGCTGAAGACGCTAAAGCAAAGCGTATGGGAGCCACGTCCCTGGCGATTCGAATGATGTTCGTGAAATATGGATTTTCCTCAGGTGTGCGTGCTTGGAAGAATGTTGGTCCCAATTGCCGAGCGTCGTAATTGACCAGATGTCCGAGACCATCTGGGAAATCTTCTGGCCCAATATCATAGCCTCGCGTTGAATCATCTAGCAACGCAATGGCTGCCTGGGAATCGAGACCGTCGTCATCTGCAATCTCGCTGCCAGGCTGCACGACAGATCTGGTTTTCGGCAACTTGGGCTTCTGTCTTCGAAGTCGAGATGGATCCGCACTCGCTTGACCGGCCCAGCGTAGCACGTATCCTTCGCAATACAATCCCCGGCTTCCGCATGCTTGACAAGAGGGAAGTCTCTTATTGCAGCTACGCTTCCGACGGTGACAAGTTATACATGCGGTCCCATGGCATTGATTTGTTGCAAGATGATCAACAGAGAGAGACGTGTCAAAAGACTCCATGCTCTAGGCATGCCCAGTTGATCATTCTGTTGTTGCGAGAACTCAGGGGTGCCAGTGATCGTTCAGGCTGTGGTTACAAGGACTAGGCGTCCTCAGCAAGTGCTAAGCGCTTTCCAGGTCCTTGGGGTTAGGAAGGGTCTTGAAGTCCTGGTGTTAATCCGCTGATCGAGTGGCCAATTTTGATATGAGCCTCACTTGAGCGTCAGTCGGCAGAAAGATCTTTCATGAGCCGCCCGACCAGGGAGGACGCTGTGGAAAGTCGACGCAGTAGCTGAACACTGTGGCGCGCAAGTGACCGATGGATTTGGAATACACACGCAAAAGGACTCGCTGGTGGAAGCTACGTAAACCAATGGCATCATGGCGGAGTTGGCTTTATCTCCGCCCTCGTGCAGTTTACCTGCGCAGAATTTTTGTATTCCTCAACTGTTCAGTGAACAGTGATATAATTTAAATGTTGTAGCTTTTCCTTCGCAATCGACCACAGGGTGTGGAAAATAAGCCTTCCCGTCCGCTCAGGCAATTCAAGCCACATGCCGAACGGTTAGTAGTTAAGTGGGTGACTATTAGCGAATCCCGTTTGTTGATTGTTTTTGCTATTTGTGGGATGTTGGCTTTCCTTACGTCCTTTATCTTTTGTCTCTAGCATCTTTCATGACTGATTTGTTGTTAGTATAATTCATTTATCACTTTCCTATACAGAATAGCGGTGCATTTCAATACACTTTTTTGTGAGAGTATGGGCTATCCCATAGCTTCAACACGATATATGCCCAGCGCTGTCCAGCGTGATATTACTAAGGACACTCACCCCTAAGTAGGCTTAGCTGGCATTTACACTCCACTCCCAGTCTATTTCATGGAATTCTCTAGTGTGTATAATTAAGGCAATATGCTTAGGTAGCAGTCCGTGTAATAGAAAGCTAAACTTCCATGATGCATCCTGTGTCACACAAAGTAGCACAGTAGGTGCTTTCGGATTGACCCCTGAAATGGGAGGTGGAGCATTACATCCAAAAACTCTGGGGCATCCAGATTCTTTCCTTTAGACAGCGACCTTATTTCTCATCACCTCAGCAATTTTCATCTAGCAGACGGGAGACGTCATCCACAACAACTGCACCACTCTGCAATGCTCTCTCAATAGATCCAGGGTAGAGTACCACAAGATCACTTCCTACAAAATAAATCTGACTGTAGGGTTTTCTTATCTCTTATGTGGCCCCTGTGAAATTCCTAGGCCAATGCATCATCCATCCGCCCCTTATGAACTCTTCTGCCGACTAGTCAGTACATTCTATGGCAATAACCTCTAGCCCAGGTATGAAATCCTGCAAGGCTTTTTAGACTTACTCCGGGTAGTATCTGTCCATACCAGCCACATTTCCACAGAGTACCATAAGCACAGTGTCCCCTGAGTCTAGTCTATAGGACATCTTGGCCACATTAAATTAATGCTGGCCTAGTGGGGCAAAGGCAATGAAGTCCTCTATAGGTCCTCTAACACATACCCAAATTTTCGCAGGCATAATGGGGTTTTTCGCCACTAGCATCAAAGTAACACTTCAAGAAAGACAGGGCTGAAAGTCAATGTTGCTGATTATGTTGAATAGGACAGTGATAATAACTATATGAGCATGCACCTGCTCCTCCAACCTTATCATGATCATGGTCCAGATTCCGTTATCAGAAATCGATTTAACAGGGTTCAATAGGCGCAATTCAGCCATTAATTCAGACATAATACAATGCATCAGCTTCTCAGTTCCCCCTTCAAGACTCCATGCACCAGCAGTCTCATATCAGTCTTGAAAGTAACCAAAAAACCCAGCCACAACATAGAGTAGCTGTGCAATTCCCTATTCTTCACATGATCTGATAATACTAGCTATGCTACATAAGAGACTGTCCCATTTGAACATTAATAGCTTCAGCACTTCTACTCAATCTTTCACTATCTCCTTCTCAACCTTACTTATGAGCATCACATCAAGCTTTAAAGGGTTTAGAAAAACCATTCAGGAATCCACAAACAATTAGTCTAGAAGAGATTTCATAGTGACATTATACTGTGCTCTTATTACTATATACACTGCACTATCAGCAAGCCAGTATACTTTGCTGCTTAAAGATGTCCTAAGAGGGATTAGATTTATTAGTCCATGGCACTACAACTCATGCTATACATTTAGCTGTGTCTAGTGAACATATGCTCCTCCAAGGTCCAGGCATCTTCTAAAGACATTCTTTATATGTGTCTAGCCACTAATATAGTCATGAGCTTCAAGAAGAATGACTAATCGTTTACTGCTCTGGCTTAGGTTGTGGACAGTAATGAGCCCTATCATACCGGCACTAACCACTGCTACATCATACGTTTGCTTCATTTTGACGTCGGCTGTCTGGAGCAACAAGAGCAACTATATAAGTATTGTTTATCCTAAATAGCTTTCAGATGTATTGAATGGACAGTGTGTAGAAGGTCATGTTCAAGTCTTAAGATGTGTCTCTTAACCTAGCCTTGGCTTCGTACAAGCAGATATTCTATGGCAGACTATGAGAGCCACAGAATAAGTGGAAGGCATACAGAGCATATTGCTTATATCTTCTACAACATGCTGGATACTTCTAGTACAATCATCAGTTCCACTTTCATTTACTCCAAGAATTATGACAGACCTCGGCCAGTATTAGCTGGGGAATTATTCAACTTCTATTACATCATCAGACGAACACTCATAGACGTAATCTGCTCTAAAGCCCTACCTGATAGCAGTCTCTAATATGAGTAAGTCTTAATAATCTTATGCCTTAGTATTCCCACATCTATAAGCACTTTATAGAACACTTCTGGTTCCACCCAGTCTTCAGGTGCAAACACACCCACTTTTGTCTCCATTAGTATTAGGGCTAGGACCATGAACACAGCACACAAAGTTCCAGTCATAGTAGCCATACTTCTCATAAAATATGAGTTAGTCCCTAGTGCAGGCAAGCATTTAATAACCACAGCTAGATGTCCATTCTAAGAACCAACAGCTCACACCAGGAAACCACCTACAGTCTCCTCTCAGTCAACTTCTGTCGCAGAAGTAATGAAATCTCGCACTTCTTCCTTAGTACACTCTTAATAAATGATTTAGTTAACTATGCCTTTAACGGCATATTTAATTATAGTAGAAGGTTTACCAGTCTGTTTAAGTAGAGTCTTATAGCTGAATACATCAACATCCAGCATGTGCGCGACAAACTCACAGAGAAAGGCCCCACAGAGGCTTATTAGTATATCACCATGACGTACACTAAGTTAAAAGTCAACCACATGATCAATGCCCAGCCTACCATAACGGACTATAATAGCTAGCTCTTAGGCCACTCCAAATCATGCTAATAGATAGAGGCCACCAAAACATCAAATACTATTGGTGTTGGGAAACACTTATAGAAGAGTTACCAGCTCCAGGTGTGCAGTCTTATGGAGAAGCATATCTCCTGTCTCTAGAACAGGCAAATATGCAGTCTCTACAAAAGATTCTTTAATCTTCACCTTACTAGTCTCTCATATTAAACATGATCCTATGGCAATATACATGAGATGATGATATATGGCTCTTCTAGCACCAGAATTCTCTGCTCCTACCAACTATCCAATATTGATGGAGGTAACACTATCTAGCTACCTCATAGCATCAATAGCCAATACATTAGTGAACCCTAGTGAAGCACCACAGTTAATATAAAATAGAACACCAGCCTCACGAGCTTTTCCATATAAGTCAAGTGCAGCCTGTGTGCTCTCCACATTATCATCAAAGTCAAGGTATGACACCTTAGCTTCAAGGCATGCTGACATGACAGGTTTTGACGTGCATATATATGGCCTAGCACCTAGAACAACAAGATTTACACCTGTGATAGCTGCCAAAAGTGCTTCATAATCAAAAAGATCAAGTTTCAGTATAGTTACACAGCCTTCTAGTAGTGCAGAGCACAATTTTTTAATTAGCTCAATCATAATATCAGCAAGAATAAGAGGAGCATGGTTTGCCTTTACAAAACAGTGTGCAACCATTTAGCACATATTGCTAGAAGCACTAATAAGCACGACTATCCTCAGTTACTGCATTTTGCTTAGGCTAACAGTTTTCCTATTTTCTGAGGTATTTAGATATAGTTAGTAGATATTGCAAGCACCAAATCACTATTACAGGTTGTCTTGAACTTACAACTACACAGCATACTAGCTACCTTTTATGTATTTCAATCTTGAAATTAATGGTAATAACCTCTCCTAAGTAGCTATAATTCCTGATTAGGAATCATGGCAAATTTGACTTTAGCATAACTAAACTGTGATTGAGTTTGTATAGCCCTGGTCATGCTCAATTAGCCACTCTCTGCAGATACAAGGCAGCTATGAGTTTAGTGCCTAGACGTCTATGCATTTGGTTTCTAGTGATCTAGATAGCCACTACTGAATGATTTCAGTGCTATGAAATACTCATTACTCATCATAAAATCTATTAACATAGGTCTTACCATAAAATCACCAAAGTTAGGTCTAGACACTATATTAATGACAAATTAAATTAAGATGCCTAGTCTATCCACGATATTCCACAACTCATCCCGAAATCTCATCAACTTCAGCAATATTACACTTAAGATGCTCCTTAAGTAGATCTCTTCTATATTTCTGGTCTTGAAAAGATAGACCTGCTGCTAGAGACTACTATAAGCCTACTCAGCTTATAATTATGTCAGACAATCCATCAAGCACCATGATGATTAGCTAGCTATCCAAACCTATCATGGAAGACCATATCTTCAACTACCTACTATGGTGCTGTAAAGTTCTTGATAAAGCAGATTTCAAGCTATAGTTAACACTGGCACACATTGCATAGCGTGATTCCACATACAATGCATTTATTGCAAGTATACTCAAGACGTCTAGTATGATTGCCAGTTAAGTGTCTCTGTACTGATGGCCAGTGACATCAGTCTCAGGTATGAGAGACAAGGTCAAGACCCTAGTTGCTTTATGTTCTGGGCTAGATGGCTTTAGTGGTATTTATCACGGCAGGGTTGTCACTATATTGTTTAATGAGGTTATGAGTACTTTAGTATGCGTTTACTAAATGCACCAAGGTCTGTCACAAGACAATGTGATAGCTAATCTAAAGATCACTTATCTGAAGCCAGTTCCCATACCTGCAATTCTATTACTTTGGGCCTGGATCATGAATGTGCAAAAGTGGTGGAGGAAATAATATGTGTAGGCTTCTCTTCTCACTAAGCATAGAGACGTTCTTATTAAGGGAGCAGGATTGTTCATTAGTCCTGCTGCAGAGAAGTTGTAAAGTTGTAAGATTAGTGCATGTTAATTAATTCACAAATTCATAGAGCCTCATGCAATTCTTTCAAGTCTATTCCTGCTAGATAGCACCCAGGAACTTTGCTAACCACTACAGTTAACTGCGACTTCTATAAGTTGCCTAATAACAGGTAGTTCCAGCGGTCTCATGAATCTGAGTAGATGCACTAGATTCCTCATATCCATGGATCTTGAGGTTATAGGGCCTGAGCGTAATAAGACCTTCTAACCTTTACTTTCTTTCTAGATACTTTCTTCTTAGTAAGAGTCAGAGACTGTAATCACTAAAATCACTTACCATATATACATCCTCACATATATTTCTACAGTATTAATCCTTAGTGAAGCAGCACATAACATAATAAGGTCTCACTTCTCTAGTGGTACTATTACCTGCAGCAGATACAGAACCAAATTATCTCTAAAAAAGGAATTAGGCAACTTAGTAAAGATGAGGTCTCACTCACTCTCTGTAGTTAACCTACATATAGTTCATAGTCCTAGCTCTACATATTCTCACGTCTAGATAATCTCACTCTCACTCATAGCGAGTTTAATCACTATTGCCAGCTAAGTCAGTGTTAATGCACAGACACACGAGGCCATGCCGAGCCATGCCGTGCAAGTGCGCCTTGTGCTATACAATCTATATAAGTGCTTAAAGGCAGCTAAGGTAATTAAGTGCAACATAGTTTTAGTGACGCACTATCTCATGAGACTGGATGTGGTAGAGGGCCTAGATAGAAATTAGGTCTGTATTGAAGAGTGGTAGAGATTTATTAATGGTGGCGCAGATGATAATGTGATTAAAGGGAATAAGAAGTATTTGCTACCTCTAGGTGTTCTAATTAGGGTTTCCACACTAGCAGACTCAACTTTGACATATGAGGTGGTTATTATGGTGGTCATGCACTTGTAGTAAGGTGAATAAATGGATTAACAGAGAAACTAGTAGGCTAAGCAGCAGATTTAAAGAATGCTTGTTTCTATGACATAGTTATTAGTGCTTTCTTACATAGTGAGATAGATTATGAACACATCTAATACTCTAAGAAGGCAGGTTAGGACTGATCAACAACAACTAAGCAATACTTTTATAGAATTAAGTCCCTGGCATACTTACATGTGAGCTGTAGGAGAGTAATTTCAGCTGTAAGCCGCAGTCTTCTACTGAATAAACTGTCGTGGTACATTCTAAACAGTAAGACCAGTCATCAAGCCCTGCTAGAGTCCTCACAGATCTGTTAATTAATGTAAAATGTTCCTGGAGCGGAACACAGATATCTGCGTTATTAAACTTATATCTCTTTATTCTCCATGCACTTTAAGATGAGTCGCTTCCTCTAAGGGCATAACTGGAGGTCTTCTGCAGAATACTACTAACCAATACAAGCCTGAGATAAGGATTATTCCACTAAAAACAGCACATGTCCAATTCATGGTTATTAAAGTGATAGATAGATAAAGTGGCATGCAGAACATGACAGAAAGGAAAATAGACCATAATGTCGTAAAAGCGTAAATCAGTGTGCCAAAGCATCCAAGATTGAGCCAGCAACCCACGTTCAAGGTGCCATAGCCTCTACATAGCACAAGACCAAAAGCAGCCAGGATAGCAATGATGATGCATAAGTTGGCTACACTAAGAATAGCATTCATCTAAGTAAGAGTCAGCTATCAATGTGCCAGACTACACAGAAAGCATCAAGGTTAGTAGTGGACACTTACTATAGTTAATGAACCAATGCTAATAGCTTTAATAATAAGCAGTAGTACTGTGTTCTAGCATAGTGTGTAGACAGGCAGACTGTCTTATGAGGTGAGTTTCAACATTATTCTGGTAAATAGCAGGGCGCCTTTATGGCTAAAAGACCAGTAGAGGCGTGACCAAGTGATTAAAGACGCTACACCTGTGACAAAGAAGATGTAGAGGATGAGCACAGACATTATAATAGTTAGTGCCTCAGACCAAAACCCATTAACAAGTAGTTAGATCATAGATTAGCCACTAATAGGATCTTACATACTTTCTAATAGAACATTACAGAACTCATAGATTAGAATCATTAGTAGTCCCATAAAGAAGCTTATAGCATATGTGCCCATGATTACCTGAGGAATCATACACATTAGGTTCTCAACCTCATCCATAAGGTGAGTTACATTATCCAAGCCAGCAAGGGCAGCATAGGCTAGCAGCAGAGCTAAGAAAAAGCATGTCCCATCAGACCAGCCAGACTCATTGACATAATCCAGAAATACCACCAAGACACTCTGCTTCAGGCTGACTCAGACAAGCAGGCTAACCAAAAGCCATATTACAAGACCATTAACAACAAAAATTAAGGCCAGAACCATCCAAGTGACACTCTTAAAGACCCATGGCAGATTAACACAAAGTTGAAGTAAGACCAGTGCACAATAAATCAAGTACATTTACCATGCACTTGGTTTAAAGTCCAGCTAGTTAGAGATAATGATAGCCATCAAGATCTCTACCACATAAAGTGGTGAGGTAACATAAATAAAGAACCATCTAGCATTCATTACCCAACCCATTAGATAGCCTAGCATTTAAGCATATTTGGCATTAACTAGGACTATGACCTAATGTGCAGATCCTATTGTACTGTCAGCCTCACTTCAGTGAGTTCATAATGTAGTAGATATAATTAACCTAATGAGTGCGGGATTGCCAAAGCCAGCTCGGCAACCACAAGACAAGTGGGGGTTTACATGATGCCCATCAGCATAAACCCCCAGAAATAGGCAGGAGAGCTCCCTAGCCCAACAACAAGAGAGAGGTAGATGTCAATTGCAATAGGCGCTGCTGTGACAGAGTACTAGATTCCAATAGCCAATAGTAAGTTGAAATGAACTTTAGGCTTCACACTCTCTAGTGTCGGTGGTTTACCCTCTCCAGGGTACTCTGAATGCTCCAATGACCCATATATAGCTTCTGTTTGCCCTTTATTAGATATTATTGTAATTAGAGTGGTTTATGGTTCTTGATGGTAAGAGAGTGTTTGGCATAAATCTGGTAATGCTATGGGATAATTTGCTAGTAGATTACAGGAGGTGGAAGCAGATATTTATGTTATAAAAGCTGTGCATCAGCCTGTAAGCATAATTTACATAGTAAGGGGGCTTATACTATCTACATGGCTGTCTATAAAGTCTTAACTCTATCCAGGGGCTTCTAAGGTTAAGATGCTTTGGCTGCCTAACAGATAGACGGGTCCTGCGAAGCTGCACTTAAGATAAGCATAGAGTCTTCTGAAGCTTTAGCCTAGTGAAAGCTTGTGTGGTCCTGAATTTAAGCTGCATGCTCTGGTCTGAAGTTTATACTTCATGTTCTTCAGGACAAGCTGGTTATTATGACAATATGAATTACTGAAGGTGACAGTTCTGACTTGTGTAATTATCCTATTATTAAGTTCTAGCTAGACTTTAGTGATGAGATAAGTAGGGTTCTTATAGACACTACTGTAAAAAGGGGTTTAAAGTGCTAATGTAAGTGTAGCATACTTATTTAAGGAATGTGAACTAAGAGCTATAATTCAATCTAGGTGTCTCTGAAATGAGGCAAGATAAATGTTTTAGAGCCTGGCCATATGATTGCTAGAGCCTCTAGCTCCTGGCTGAGTTGCGAGGACAGAATATAGTGTGGCTTTAGGTTCTATCTGTTGCTTGTTGAAAATTCGTTCCTCACTTATTAGAAGTTTGCTTGGTAACTATTCTGACTGCAGTTGATCTAGTGCCATGAGTGTGATCGCTTTGCTGGCTGACTAACACTGCATCATCCTATAACTATTGTAACCTGTAGTGATCTATTTAGTAGTGCTATAAGAATTGTTGTAGTCTCTTCCTATAATATGGGTTGGTACTCTTTCTATGATGGGATGGTGGTCAGTGGTATTGGTGATAATGCCACATTACAGATATTTGATGTTAGGAGTGTTAGGGGATTTTGTTTCAGTGCTCATCCACCCCTTCTGAAAGAGCTTGGGTAGTATTATAGAGAGGTCTTGTGTAGATGCTTGAGGTATGGTTTGATCGTTACTGCTCAAGAATTCTTTAAGCTGAATGGCTTGTCCTTTAAAGAACAAATTGCCTGTCTTTGCGTTCTGCTATGCATAATAAAGGCTGTGTTGGTAGATACTTGAGATTGGGTCATATGTAGTATGGTATGGGAATAGCCAGTAGAACCTTGAACCAAGATTTGGAAATTGTGGTCTACATGACTGACATGAGTTCGCATGCTGAGTGGGAATAATCTTGTCTTGAAGTCCAGGTAGCAAATACTCTACAAATGCATTAGAATAGTGGAATATGTGAGCTGCCTGAACCTGTCCATAAGTGGTGTGGAGTATATATAGGTACTATTCACTATTCCCTGGCAGAAACTTGATAGAGATGATAGGTGTTTACATTTCCAGGCAGCAACACTTTCTATAGTGATTAAGCAGATTTTCAAATATATTGGTTACTAAATAGTATGGCTAGAAGATAGCCGCTTTTAATAAAAGTCCTCTAACGTAACCACTGAGCTGGTGCTCGCGTTCTAAGACTTCTACATTCAAGACCTTAAATTATTTATTATTCCCATGAGTACCCTCCTTATATGCCTTAACAGAGGATATGATGGCATCTAAGGTCGTCTAATCATCATATACTGATATGTAGTGTATATCTTGAAACTCACTAGTGTAGTCACTAGTATCTCTACATTCCGAAATTAGGCCTCTTATCTTGCAGATCGTTTAGTTAGTAAAGTGAGTAATCTTAGTAGTATCCTGCTCGCCATACTTTTGCTTAAGGTGTGAGTAGCTTGTGGGCACATGTGACTTTAAAAACCCTGTATTATGGCTTGTGGCACTACTGGCTAGAGTCTGTGCCTCAAAGATAGCTACTGTCTTGCTACTGGCCTTGTCATTCTTAAGCAGAGTCTGTGCAATAGTGCAATCTGTGATGCTAGAGCTAATGATAGTGAAGTCTGTCTTTTCCATAAGCTTATTAGATACATGATGTGTGAGATGGTGAGGAGGTAACTGTTATATTAGTGTGGTGGGATTTGGATGAGGTAAACCTGGGTTGGACAGTATCTGTTTGATCAGGCGAGATTTAGTCTCTAGTCTGAATATTGCCTGGGTCATCTTATTTGCTTTGTGTTGGGGGCAAACCAGACAGAGCGCTTTGTAATGAACCGCGGGACATTTAAGCATAGTAATAGGATGTTTTAAGACTCATGCCTTTTCTGGCGGAGAGATTTGAATGTGCTAACTCGACGTGTTGGCCCCTGGGCTTACTTTACAACCCCATGTAAACTGTGGCTCTGCGGCACCACTTTGCTAGTATTTGCTGCAGCTTTAGACGTGCCTTTATAAAAACAGCTGGCAAGAGAAGTATTAAAGAGGTATTCAAATACACATTAACTAGCATATAATTGATTTCACTATTCAGCTGGGCCTTGGAATGATTTAGACAGGCATTACATTGTTGTTAGACTAACCCAACTAGATCCCCTTGGCCCAGAGCACTGCTTATTGAGAGTTTGTAAGGAGGGCTTTACAATAGCTACTCTTCTAGAAAGGACTGTGTCCATTGTGGGAGTTGGAGATATGGGTTTGACTCTTGCTAGAGCTCTGATGAAGAATAGAAAGATCAGAATGACCGTGTGGAATTGTTCCACTTAAAAGTGTTAACTGCTTGCTGTACTAGGGGCAGTAGTGGTGCCCTTGTTTAAGGTATGTCTTAGTGCGAGTGTGGTGACTATTGTGTGCCTGAGTGATATAAGAATACTGAGTGGCCTGCTTAAAGGACTAGACTTGGAAATAGCATAAGGCAGGATCTTGATCAACTTTTCAGGTGGGTTGTTTCTATAGCTTGAGGTTTGTAGCTGGCTTGCATTGAAAGCAGGGTTCTAAGCGTATATATATGTAGTAATCTTCACTATACCTCCTTTTATGGGTTGAACAAACTCTGTATCCTACTATGCTAGTGATAATAAGCAGGACTTTGATTTAATTGAGGATATTACTAAAGTGTTTAGGATTTCAGTCTATCTTGGGTCTAATTATAAGGCAGCCAGATTTCAGGAGATTTTGATAGTAGGTTGCTTTTATGGATTTGCAGTGGGTTTTCTGTAGATACTGGTAATGCTAAGGTTCTTAGAGTTTTACACTCTAGGAGTGGCTGAGAGGCTCATGTTGGACATGATTAACCCTCTGCTCACATAAACATTCCCCCAGATCTTCTCTGAGATCACCAAGCAAGTTGATAAGCATCAATATATAGTGGAAGGTGAAGGTGGCTGTGGAGATATCTGACTGAGTATACTGGACCATATCTTAGAAGGATCGAATGAGATGTATGTAGACTTGAGCATATCAAACATTGTCATGCAGCTAATGAGAATGATGATCAAGGCTCGCTTGGCTAATAGGGGTTTTTTGGAGGAAGAGATGAGTAGCTTGATTGAGGTTATTGCAAAATCCTTAACCTTAGCCGTTAGTAATAACGGTTTAAGACATTGTCTATTAGTCTCGCTCAGATGATGTGGGTCTTATGGTATTGCTTATGTTGGGGAAAGTAACAAGAGATCCTTGGAGAGTCTGAAATGCTTCTAGACAAGACTCTAGCTGTGTAGTGATCTTTGAGGCTTTGATTGACTTCATTCTGTTAACCAAAGTGACAAGCTTATATGACAGAGTCATGGCTGCTAGATAGATTGATCATACTACTATAGTGGGAAACTGGTAGTACTACATCAGCCTGATCTCTCATAATAATGAATGGATTGCAAGATCTTGAGAACTTACTGGATGTGTGCTAATGTCTTAAACCTGAGCCTTAAAACCTTGCATGCCATGAATATCAGGACTCATGCCTTGTTATATGTTAGCCAAAATTGAGACTTGTTTAGTGCTTATGAGTCTTTAATCCACTAAAAAATTATGATTCGCTTGAAGATACTTTGTGAGCTTTCCTCTTACCTCAGAAGGCAGGCTGCTAAAGAGTCTACTTTTGAGATCCTTCACCATGTTGATGTATATTAAGACACCCAGATCACTATCATTACAGCATATTGCGGCTTTCCAACAAATCTCAGACATGGCCTCATGAAAAGTCAACGTAGACACCTCATTAAACATGCTAAAAGTGGCTCTCCATATTACAATTATAGTCTACATATTGATACACATCTGATACACCTTCTCTATATTAGAATTAGGCTAGGTGGTTTAGGTAATTATAGTCATTATGCAAGCAAGATTACTCTACATGAGTATCACAGCCTTTCCAGCCTTACACATTTTCTGCAGCATAGCAAATTCTTAAGCATTTGACTACCACATTCTAGTCACGGCTAAATCAGATGAAACTTCCACATAAGATTCTACTGAATCAACAGAATGACTATCCACACTAGAGAGTGAAATAACAGGAGTAATAGATGCCATTTCAGTCTCACGTAGCTCATCCAGCTCCAATTCTGACTTTGAATCGAGTTCACTAGAATAGAGATCAAGACTGTAGGGATTCATTGAGTTACGAGATAAGACGACCTTGGCTACACCAAGAATGCATGACAACTATTTAACTACACCAATCAGTTCATGTAAATGCTGCGCAACATCTAGAGAAAATTCTTGCAGGTAGTGAAGAGATTTTTGCTTCCCTGTTCAGGTCTAAATGAGTTTGAGGCACTCCTAATCTAGATGTGTGCGAAGTCATGCACACAGTTTTCATAGATGTTTAATGCCCTTGTAGAAGGCGAAATTACTAACTTTCTTAAATTCTAAGACCCTTGCTTCTGAGCAAGGCATTTTAACAAGGCCAAACAAAAGCAGAGCCAAAGCTAGACAAAAGGACATTATCGCTATAATGCTTTTGAAGACTGTCTGTTTGGCTTTCTATCATGTATAGTGAGTAATAGCCTGACATGATTGCGTATTACCCTTTGCCTTAAAATAGAACTGTGAAGATGTTGCTAAAGCTGTCTACATGTACGCATTGTTGATGGCATTATTATGAGGAGCTGGGGTTATGGATTGGGGGTTGCTGCTCTGTCTGTTAAAGACTGAATCAAGAATTATAGCTGTGCAGAATAAGTGAGGCCTAATAGCGAGAGATGTGTGGGCCTTAGGAATGGTGTCTTAGAATCTGCAAACTTATTTGTTTGCCTGTGTTATAAAATTGTGAAAACAATATTTCTTACTTAGTAGCTTTAGAGCTCTAATTCCCTTAGAATGCCGGTGGGGCATGATACCTTTGAGTAAACACTGAGAAAGAGGCATATCTAGAAGGTTGATGTAAAGATCAAAATAAAGCACCTGCATCTTCTGAGTGGAAAAGTATCTGGCTAAATATGAATTAATGTTAAGTTTAAGTGGCACGTTAAATATTACTGTCTTCTCTTGAATGTTGTTTTTAATTATGTAGGTCTTGAGCCTATCTAGTACCTAAGACTGCCAACGTTGTGTTAACTAAAGTGAAGCCTTTTTATTGCCTAGCTATGCTGTTATGCACTCTAAGCCTTGACTAGTATAGGTTGAACATGGATTTACTGGCTAACTCTCTCAGATTGCTATATTATTCTGAAGATTATATGCTTGTTTAGTAATTTGGCACTAGTTACAGGAGTGAGTCTGTTTGCGAGGTTGTTAATGCTGCATAATTGGAGTTAGAGACTGGAGTTCTATAGCATGATTATCTATTACTGCTTGGTAAGCTATAATCTGTTTAGAGACTTGTAGAGGTTCTGAAGCACTTTCAGGCTCTCTAAGAATATTAGGTTCGTTATCTATGCATTGCCAAGGCTTGCTAATGTGTTCTGCTGGCGTGTTAAGATCTTGTGGGAGACCTGGCAGAAACGTGAGCAGCCCAAAGGCATTGTGACTAGGGCTACTAGTTGAAGTGTGATCTACAGGTATGAAAGCCTGTTAGATCTGGTTATGTTCCTGGTCATTATAATTATCTAAGACTGAGAGCTATGTAGGCAGGTATGATGGAAGGGGGTTATTATGTAGAAAGGCCATGGGATTATTTGAGTTGATGTTATTGGATAGCATGTTGTGTTTTGTAGTGCTGGTAATAGATCTCAACTGATTTTCGTGTAGCTTAACTATTCCATGCAGGTTCCTTGATATCCTTATAGTCAGCCAGACTGGGACATATGTTAATGATAGGTTATTGTGCTGCTGTCTCTCTATAAAGGCTTAAGGCCAGCTGTCTGAGTAGTGCATTCTTACATGATCTACATAGTATCTACTGATATAGATGTTTTAAGGAAGCATTATGAGTTGCGACAATGGAAATGTTGAGCTATAGTCCACTTTGCATCTTCTCATGGCCTATTTAATGGCCTCATAGCAATCGGACGTCTTTTAGTACTAGGAGAGTAGAGACTCAGAGCGGGGTTAAGTCTGGAATCTGGAGCTGAAATTTCACAGCTTCCACTGTTCACCTCTTATTGGAGGATATCTACCATGCTTTTGGCTGGGAGGTGCTGTGGCTCTGTGGAACCATGTTAGGTTCTCAAGTTCTTGTTGAAAGGTGCCATGATCACTTATATTACTGGAGACGGATTCTTGTCTCAAGCTTGAAGGTAATCCGAGTGTAGTAGCTACTAGCTGTAACTCCACGTTTGGCTTTCGAACTTTTGAAGCGCTGGTGAGGATCAAAAACTAAAGAACACGAAAGCCAAGGGCGAGTTATCAGTAGCTAATCTGACCCCATAATAAGCTTAGCAAGCACCCATTAAATACTCCACTTTTAATTTATCCTCTTCATTCTTTTCTAGAACATCTTCTACCACGAGACTAGTTAATGCTAGTTCGCATTATGACTATCTAAATCCGCATGGTATCTCTTGTCTAGTCTACTAGATTGTTATTAAGGGTGAAGCATAAAGCTTATTAATTAAATACGAATTACCTAAGTACTATAACTATTCTAGGACTTACTGTAACTATGCATTCCAACCTGTCAATATATTTTTACCTAGAGGCAATTTTAACATGCTCACACTCTATACATAGATTAGTAATTACAGAGAAATTCAATGATTCCCAGGGTGCAATGAGTGATTTCATATTCTATCATAAGAAATTAATGATGGTTAAGCAATATTTAGCTCAGAGATAACTGTTCAGATGGGCAAAAGCCTATATAGTGATTGAGCACTTGCTAGACTTTTTTCTAGGCTGGCTTCTGATCGTAAGCAATAACACGAAATACATGCATCTATGACCCTGGGCCCTAATCATTATATCTTCCCACACTAAGACTATTCAACCAGCTAGTTAGCAGCCACCACTCCAAAATTCTAGAGACTGGGGATAACTGCGCCACAATATCTGTACAAGTTGTTTATTGACTACACTAACTTTAATTAGAATGGAGTTAGCCAACATCAAAGCAAGATGGCTCGACGGCACCATCACATGCAGCTAAAAATCCTGAACGATTCCTCGACTGTTTGCTGGCCTGGCGTGATCGGTTATTCACAGTGGAGCCTCTTGACCTGGGCGTTGTGTTCAGCCTGGATAAGTGAATATGCATCAGTGCCTATTAAACAACCAACAGAACCAATCAGCCTGGACGAGTAGGTGCTTCAAATTAAGGCGCATTAATCCAAAAGGCGTAGTAATCTAGAGACCGCGAGCTTATGTCTGATTGAAGTCCAGGCTATCGGAGCACAAAAATTGAAGTTATCTAGAACGCTATCTTTTTGAACAATTCCAAAAATCACATAGCCACAAAAGATCTGAATGGACCGCATCGACCTGTTGGGTAGCTTTCGATAGACTTGCCATAGCTTTGCAATATTCGGACTTCGCGAGGTGAAAATTTGCTGCTCGATGCGATGATAGGCGAGATGTCTTGATAGCAACAGGAGAAACTGCGCGATATAGTGTTGGGGCGAAGTATTGCAGAGGCGTGGAGAGCGTCTGATACGAAAAGTGGAATGTTCCTTGTGTCTACCACCCGAGTTTTAAATTCCAAGAGTCGGCATCGAGCACCTGTGGGAAACATGCTAACAATTGCAGCCGTTCTTGGCTGTGTGGTCCTTCAATTTGCTGCCAACCGTGTCCTACTTTCCAGACAGGAGGTAAATGCAAAGACACAAAAACTAGTATGGGTATATCTCTCCTAGCACGCTACATTGCGTGTCCATCTCCTCTAACGCCTCTCTAATCATGGAAGCTCCGAGATCTAACTCTTCATCTCTCATCGTCAGTGGAGAACTGAGTCTTATTCTCTTTGATTCCGGGCGCGGGTAGGTATGTAGACTCTTTTGTAAGCATAGTGCAGCCAGCGACGTGCAGAAGGACGCTTCAGGAAGAGATTCGAATCAGCTCCCATTGACGCAACATAGTCCACCAAGGGGTGGTCCCAATTGGCGACAATGGTTTCCCCCCTCGTGCCCAGCTCCGCCGCCCGATCCATCAATCGCTCACGGTCGATGACTTCAATCGTGGCCTCTGCTGCGGTTATGGCTAACGGAGCCATGGCGTAAGTTGAAGCCATCTCGAAAGCGCCGATATTAGTCATGACTTCGCGAGTTCCCAGGACGAAAGACTGAGGATAGAACCCGCCTGTTATGGACTTGCCCATTGTCACGATATCTGGGTGGCAGTCATTGCCTAAATGTTCGTACGAACAGAATTTTCCCGGTTTTCCTGCACCAGCTCTCACCTCGTCAGCAATGAATCAGATGTTGTGGGTCTTGCAGAGGTTATAAGTTGCTCTGGCATATCGCATTTCTTCTTCAACTGTTCTTGCAGACCCATGGAAACATTCCATAATCATAGCAGATGTCCGTTGATGATGTTCATGCAGACAACGCTCAAGCACGTCAATGTCCAAGTACACCAGACTTTCACCAGAACTGGGATTGGTGTTCATGACGAACTCGAAGCCGTCCAAGCCGTAAGATTGTCGCTTCGGTGAATGGTCCACCAGCGGCCAGACAGCCGACCCTAGGCCGTGGTACGACTGGCCAACGCCGAAGATGATGCACTCACTCGGCACAATACTTTTATTCCGGAGAGCCCATTTACGGGCAAGCTTACACGCCGTGTCAGCAGCCTCAGTTCCAGAAGTCATGGCGATAATCTTGTCGTAGCCGAACCTTCGACACATCATCTCTGCAAAAGGCAGCCAAAGACTGTTGTGAGCCGCGAGATTGAATAAGGTCGATTTTTGCATCCGCTTAATGACCCTTTGCAGAATATAGGGATGGCGATTCCCTGTGTTGACGGCGCTGAACATGGTGATGAAATCTAGATACTCCTTGCCATCTACATCCTGAGTCGTGTTGTGGTTAGTGTAGTGGCGATATAAAGATGTTCGGATCCTCACCCAAAGTTTGACGCCTTCCGCTCTCTCGAATACTACCGGGACAGGTTCAAAGCCGCCTGCAGAGCATTCTACTTCCTGATCCAGCAGTTTCAACGTCCTTGGGGAGATCATCACCTGCGATAGCGTTGTACCCAGAGCCATACGATCTGCAGCCCTAACTTCTGGATGTTTGAGACAGAGTGCGAGCGTTCCTCTCGAAGTTGTGCTGCTGGGTGCGATCACTGGAACTGTCAGAATGGAGTTGTCAGACGGTCGATTTCAATGTGGTTCATATGGGGACGAGGACAGAAACTCCATGATCATCACTGCGCCAACGCTTCCAAAACTCCAAAAGCGCACTGTCTTACGATAAACCTTTCGCTGATGAGGCCGAGCTACTTCAGCCCGGACGTGAAGGTAGACTAGCGCTTCAACAACGCGCTTCGATAAGCGCACCAATCATAAGTACAGCAAATCACATCTCCATTTCAAGAAGGCCTAAATCAGGTTGTGTGTCGGGAGCGCACAATGGAGAAGCGGAGCTCCCAAGGCTCTTTGTATTTTCGTCATATGCTTACATGGCTATTGTAGTACCGTCAAGCAGATCTGAACCAGATCTACAATGTGACACCTCTATGGCCTAAGCTTGGACAGCTGAAACTTTTGCTCTGCTCGAAGTTGCTCAGACGATCTCTGAGCAATGTCTCGCGATACCAAATCTTCCGTAACATGCAACTTAATAGATTTGAAAGGGAAAATGCTACGCAGTCTCTTGAAGAACGTCGCTAATGTTTTGCTTGCGAGTGATTTAACCCTAACCCTTAACCCTCGCCGATAATACGGCTGTAAGGGTCAGCTCAATATGGGCTTCGGACCTTCACATCTTACCCAGCTACTTGGCCACGTTTGAGCTTCTGCACACTCTCGTTGAACTTACTGAGACCAACAACAGTAGGCTGAAGGGCAAGGAGACCTGTCACCTAGTCAGCACGCACAGCCCATGCTGAATGTGACTGGCAAAAGGTTTTTACCCCTCCTGGCAAACTCGAGTGTTTCATTGATGTCTTCAAGGCTAGAGACCAAAGTTCCGACAACGTGTTGATTGAACGCAGTCATGTGGCTAGGATCAACATCCGGGTGATATTTGCCCTGCGGTGGGATGCCAATGCTGCAAGTAGTTAGTGATTGCTTCAAAAAGTTGTCAGAACTCATGCCACATCAACTTAGCACCAATCCTAGTCCCGAAATATCCTAGTCCAACCGGGCATGCCTGAACAGCTGCTACATATTAGTAAAGCTGCAACGCGATGGTGGATTGGATTGTACCTGTGACGAACACAGCATGAGCACCACCCTCAGTCAACCGCACAACTTCAGCGCAGGTATCAAATGTTTGCCGAAAGTCGACAAAGTGTTCTGCACCGTACGTTCTTGCAAGAGTCGCTCGTTCGGCGCCAGTGTCGACGACAATGGAGCGCAGACCCATCGCTCTAGCCAGTTGTACACCTTGGATACCCACTCCTCCTCCTCCTCCGCCGCCGGGGAAACATGCCCATTGACCCGGTCGAATACCTGATTCTTTGATCGAGGAATATATCGTCGAAGCTGAACACATCACTGGCCCTCCTATATCGTCGCTTACACCGTCGGGAATTATTGTGGTGTATCGCTCAGGGCTGAGGATGCATTGTTTGTATGAGCCTGTTGCCGTTGATAATTGGCGGCCGCGGCGGAGGCGTGAGATACTGACCGTCGACAGCGAGTCCAGTGAGGATAGCCTCTGAACAATACGTCTCGCGTCCAGACTTACATGACGTGCACGAGTGGCAAACATCAAATACGGGCTTTTGACCCACTCTCTGGCAAGCCTTCCCGTCCGCTCAGGCAATATAAGCCACACGCCGAACAGTTAGTAGTTAAGTGGGTGACCATTAGCGAATCCCGTTTGTTGATTGTTTTTGCTTTTTGGAGATCAGGTCGCCGGAGAGACTGATAATCTATCGAATGGCTGCTACGCATAGAGAAGGTGGTTGTTCATCGAATGCCTGCTACGTATAAGCAGCTCTTGCTGTGCACTCCAGTCGAGCGTCACGTGCATTTCATTGCGCAGGGACTTGCCAGCTTCTTCCCCTAAGGCGCTGCTTTACATTGCTTATCACGGTCTGCTGACCACGAGCAATTTTCTCAGCTCGTCGCAGCTTGAGTCGAGTCTGGCTCGCGTCCCCTCGATGCAGGCAGGACTTGACGAGTCTATCTCAACCAGTCTCTTCGGTGTATAGCTCGATCGAACCTTCTCCTGCAGCTACAGGGGTCTAGAATCAAGGCCAAGGCGATTCCATCGAGCCGTCCTCAACGGTCACTGCTCCGGACCTATGATGTGAGGGCTTTCTGTCGCATGTACTAGGAGCTCAGATATCCTCCTCGCGATGGCTTGCGGGGTCGACCGAATCAGTCGGCGCTCAAGGAGTACTTCTGTCACGTTTCATCATATCGGAAGGCTTGATGCTTCTGCTTCTGTCGAGGCTACGCTCGAAATGCGTCGTGCATAAGCCACAAGATCGATCACGGCCTAAGCAACGCAGACTCAGCAGTCTTCGATACGCTCACGGGTTGTCTATTGGGCCTCCAACAGAGCTTCGCACAGCGGACTTGCATTCATCGAGAGGATCAAGCATTTCTCCACTCAATCCAAAGGTTCTGCTATGGTCGACGGTGACACCTTAGTTGGTGCCACTGCTTCTGGTGTTGACACGTAACAGGTACATTTTATTCCGATATCCTGGTCCTTGCTCCACCACGTCCCGAGCATGCAGGAAAATTGCCGAGTTCGGAGGGCCTGCTAGTGACAAGTGGTTGAGATCTTTCTCACGAGGGTCCGTTGACAAGCGATTGCTGTTCTCTGATCATAAGCCCTAATTGCTCTTGCTTTTAGATGCATGCACGTCAACCACGGGACAGACGCTCTTTCCCACTTCGCGAGAGATATCTCCTCTAGGACTCTGCCTGCTCATCGAGCCGCATTTGGCTTTTGGCCAATATCGATCAAGCCTAGACAGCATAGTGGCGGATCAAAAACTGTCGTACTAAGGGCTTGCTCAGCCAGCCACGTTGGTCGATGCCCGATCTGAAGACGACCTCTTTGGGCGCTTGAAGTACCATTCTCCTTGCCATAAAGCTATAAAACTGCATTGCCCGCCTCCTCGGGACAATGGATTTCTACTTTGCCACGCGGCTTCCGTCCTCTGACAATGATTTTCTTTGGCATAACAGCGGCTCAACCAGCCAGCCAGTCCGCCAGTAAGCCATGGTATCAGGAAGGCCAGTATGACCCAGACAACCCGACTACTCGCGGAGGCTCCGTCAGCTATGCCATAATCGATCAAATCACCTACGAAGGCCGAACAAATGATGGTAGCAGTGGGTGTATCACCTACGATGGCAAAGCAGCATATGACGATACTTCCGAGACTGCCCGCCGGGTGATCAAGGACTTTTTCAACGCTATCAATGCAAACAAATACATCTTCGAAATCAACAACTCTCAGCTGGGTGGTGATCCAATGAGTGGGGCACGCAAGTTATGCACGCTTTACTATCGATATGGACCCGATAGACCTCTCCTCTGCCAACAGGTCTTCGAACATGAGTTCATGAACTTTAACCGTAGTGTGAGGGACATTGAGTACGGAGGTGTGCAGGTGCGCAACAGTGAAGTTGTGAAGAGGTTTAACCGAGCTTTACGGACAGCCCTTGAGTCGACCTATGATCCACGTAGCAAACTTGACAAGGTTTTCACCGGCAAATATGCAGACGACGCGGTCGAGGTCAACAATGATAACTGTGGCGGCGACACCAACTTTGGGAAGGAAAAAACAGTCAAGGTGTGGATCGGGGGAAGTCTTATGCTTGATGCGCAGGAGGGCGAAAAGTGGCCTAACGTCAAAAGGCTTATAGAGCTAGTCAAACGGTGAAGTTGGTGACGCTGTGGGAATCTGGTAGCAATAGGTTTCAACGTCGACTGGGCAGCAGCGTGGCTGTGCCGCTTCTCTTACGGGGTTCTAGCTGCACTAATTCTGTACGGCTCATAGTTTTATCGGTCGTCGACCAATGCCCAGGATGTGCTAAGCTATGAAGAGTGCAGCTGTTATCACGATGCTCTATAACCAACGACTGCTTTCATGGCCGCCATGACAGCAACCTTGATCTCGGATGTCTTAGCAGACGTTACGTGACTTGCTTCGAGTCTTGGCGTGCACTCCGCCGCCTGTCCGCGACTCGCAATCCAAGCGAGGTGAAAGGACGCCAGTGCAAACCATTGTCAAAATCCTGCTGTTAGAGTTCTGGCGCGGACGAGTACACAGGCGAATGCGCCCGGCTAGTCAGACGCACGAGGAGGGGCATACCACAAGTCGGAGCGCGTGAGCAGTAAAAGCGTCTGGTATTATATGCTCGCTTTCAAGGTCATCCATGCATGTGTACTCTTCCCTTGCTTGCCATCAAAAATCGCTCAAAGTCGTGATATATGTACAGAAGGTTCTTTTTCAACAGCTCGCTTGCCAATCATTCTCAGGCCTGATCCCCAAAACAGCCGGCATTATGGCCTGGTCACCCATTCCGAACCTCAGCCATTGCCTTTCCGGGCTCAGTCCCGATTCACAACCCTCAAACTCCTCCTCGGATTCAACAAAATCCCCACAAAACTCGGCTCCTGCGCCAGGATAACATCATCGTCACTCGAGTACTGCGGCTCCCTCAACGGCAACGGCGGCACACTGTTATCGCTGGTGCCTCTGTTATGAGCCATAGCCGCATAAGCACCCCTATGCTGACTCGACCTTTCGTCACTTGTCCTATTTCCGTACGAGCTGGAAGTGAGACTCTTCTCCTTGCTAGACTTCCCTGCCGACGTAGGGATCGCGAGGAAGCCAGCGCCAGCCGAGCCTGAAGTGTCTCCTGTCAAGTGCTGGCGTTGCGCCATAGCGACGTGATTCTTGTAGACCTTCAGCTGCTTGCGATAGACGTACACACACCAGCCGAGGTAGAGGGCGATGATGAACAGCACACCTGCTATAACGCCACCAGCAATCGCGCCTGCATTGCTGCTGCTGCTAGAGCCGCCAGAGCTGACTGGACCAGCGCCGCTTCCTGGCACGGTGGTCTCTGTTGCCACAGAACCGTCTGCGCCTGTAATTGTGTACGTTTTCGGTTCACCCGTGGCCATCGGTCCAGCCGTGGGTGTCTGTACTGGTTCGGTAACTGTTGCGGCGCCCACGGCGTTACCACCGATAACGGATTGGACCTGACCGGGAACGCCGTAGCCGTATGAGCCTTCCAACGCGCCTGCGTCGTCATCTTGGGCAGTTTGCCGATTGAGCTTGTCGTCCATTCCACCCTCCAGGGCAGTGTATTGATTCTGCCAAGCCAGTGAGCTCATGTTGAAGACGTAGATGCCGGGGCTGTCACAGCTCAATTCCGAGCCAACGCCGCCCCACACGATCATCTGGCTGTTCCAGGCTGCACACAAGTGGCCTGCACGTGCCGGCGGCACCGATTGCTCCGACATGTCGACTTCGATCCAGGTAAAGGACGGCACGGAAAGGATCCACATGTCGTTGTATTGCGTTTGCGACCCTTCTTTGAGATCTTGCCCACCGAACATGTACATATTTGTGCTTGAACCATCGGCAGAGCTGGCGACTACTGCGCAGGGATTGACGCGGACTTTCGGGCTCGGTCCTGATGTGGCCTGTCGGTACCATGAAGAAGTAGCAATATCGTAAACGTCGATGATGTTAAGTTGCGTGAACGTAGCATTATTCCCGCCAGCAAGGCCCAGGAGGATGCCTTCCGCGCCGTAGCCGGGAATGTAAACGAGTGTGCCATCGGCACGTTCCGGGAAGCCAGCCGATCCCTGCACGCCACCTTTGGTAATGTTTCGAAATTGTCCACCTGAGCCAGCCGCCGCGCCGTTGTTCACGGCTTTGTTGGAATAGCCCGGGAAGGTGTACTCAAGTAATGAGGTCAAATACACGCGAGCGACAGATTGCGACCATCCCTCAACAGTGTAGCCATCGAGATGACCTCCAAAGTAATACCCACGTCCCAGCGATGGGATCGTGATGCCGGCGCCTTCGGCGGCGCGTTGAACAGTCTGACCGGAGGCCTCAGCATTTTCGCCGCCAGCTGTCTCGTCATTGTCAAGTTCTGTCCATGACGACCCAGCAATGTCATACTGCCAGACCGAGAACGGAGCAGGTGACTCGGCTGGTGAGTCGGAAAACTGGCCGCCATAGAGGTAGAGATTGTTGTAGTCATTCCAAAGATAGCCAAGCGAGACTGCGGGTACCCCAGAAGGCTTTGGTAGGCCTGTTAGAGATGGTGTTGAGATCTGCCATGTCTTCGTAAGATCGAGGGCAAGGAAATCGTTGTCTGCGATAATTGTCAGCTGCTGCAAGACCTTCATAGTAATGAGAACGCACTCCACTCATTCTGAGTCTGATCTGCTGATGTCGAGGCTCGGCCGCCATAGTAGTACATCGTACCATTCACAACAGCGCTTTGACCGGACCATCTTTTGCAAGTATCGGTGCTGGTGTCCTGTCTTTTCTGAACTGCCGGCAGTGCCTTTGTTTGCTTTTCTATTGGCACCCTCACAACTCCTGCTTTTGCGCCGATGGGTGTAATGCCAGCCTTGAAGAACGACGAACCGCCAAAACTCGGCACAAACACCACGAGGACGAGCACGAAGAACAGCAGCCTCTGAAACGTCGGGAATAATGCAGGCATCTCGTTGACTGGAATCGGTATGTCGTCCGCGTCCGCTGGCCGCTCGAAAATGTCGGTCTTACTTCGAAATCGGACTCGTAGGCTCGGTCGGCTCAATCGCCTTACTCTGGCGTCTACTATCGCATCCTCGCCCTTCAGTCCTTCCTCAAAGAATACAGAACTGCGCCGACGAGGTGGTTTCTCTGAGGTCAAATCGATTGAAGAGGTCGAGCTGACTGCTGATGGTAATAATGGTTTGTCACTACTCGCGCTCGACAACGAAGAAGGAACGTCGCGTAGAGAATGCTCAGCATCGCCCTCGTGAGGCGAGTCGTACTGATTCATTCGGGGTCTCTCTGTGGGGTCTTGACTCCTGGTAGCGGGGATTTGAGTGGCTGTGGCCATATCCGCGGCGCGCAGAATGTCTCAGGCCTCCATTCGTACCAAGAATATTCTTAGATGTTATGTTCCTCGACAATGCGGTGCTGACCTGAACGTGAATGTACAGCAAAGTACATAGATATAAAGCACTTGGAACAGATAACAACGTTTCCGCTCGAGCTCCTGTCAGGCATGGCCATCACGAAAAATGACGGCAGCGAACAGAAGTTGGCGGACCGTCAACATCCAAGCGAAAGAGCCTTGTCCTGGTTAACCCCCAAAGGCGTGCATTGATAGGCAAGCACAAGTACCTCGAGCCAATTGTAGGCGCCCGACAAAATGAGACCACCTCGAAATCGAAGATTTGCTGGCAATTCCTTGCTGATCTCGAAGACGGCTTGTTCCATTTTCTCCAGGCATGACGTCGGCCTGGCAAGGGTCATTGCTGCCAAGCGTGAGCCGTTCAAGCCACTTTGGGGTTTCTGCCCCGGTAAGAACACACACGATCGGCATTTGGCGTCTTCCCCTTGTGCGGGAAGCTGGAGCGCCGTTGAGAGTGACATTCGAGGTTGTGTACACGCGTGTTGGTGCAGGCCTTCGATGTTGATGTTGGCCACAGGTTAGGCACAGCTGCAAACAGGCCAATTGTTGTAGCAGCCATTCGTTATCTGGAATTCAAGGTTCGATACGAAGCGACAACTGCCGACTGTTGACCTCCGGCGCCACCCGTACCCGCGTCGCGAACGACTCGCATGTCAAGCTGTGAAAGGCATCAAAACATTGTGTTTGATTTTTCAGAAGGAATCATAAGTACAGGGGGCCTCTGACGCGAAAATTGTAGACAGTAACCAGCATCAGGAAGGCAGTGTCATGCACGATAACAGAATTGATCGGTGGGACGACGTCTACCTACAATCAACCTCCGCAAAGTCAAGTCAAACAGGAAGGTGCGGAGGAGAAGCTAATAATACCGGACCAAAATATCACCAAAGGAGTGACTACTATTTTCGTTTCTCGTAGACTAGTATCTTTCATCAACTCGTCATTGTGCTCAATATGCTCAATCGCTCATCATCGTAGTCAACAGCATCACTGTCGTCAAAGTCATTGGCGGCTAAAGCCCAGCGCACGGCACATCAATCAGATCCTCGACAAGCCAGATAGCTCTCCCGGCACATGGTAAGTCGGAATCCGCATTTCCAGTGCATCACCAGAGTACCCGAGGTCCTCAGCAGCAAGCACAGCACACTTCTCGCCGATCAACAACGCAGTTGAGAAGGTGTTGCAGCCAACGTTGTCAGGGCAGATGGACAGATCAGAGACCTTGAGGTTCTTGACACCATGAACATTGAGACGCTCATCGAGCACACCATGCTTCACGACATCGTTGCCTTCGCGTGGTGCCATGGAGCAGGTACCGAGGGAGTGCCAGGTGGTCTCGCAGTGGCGTTGGACCCATTTCTCAATATGAGCGATGTCCTGAGACCATGATTAGCTTAATAGTTCGGAGGAACATGAAGTAGACTTACATCCTTCGAATACTTTAGCGGGCGGTACAAGGTCTGGCTGTTAGAGTTGAGCAAGTTCGGCTGTGGTCCCTCACCGCTATCGACAGGCATGGTCCAGCTGCCGTGTTGAATATTGGCAGTAATGTGGTTCGGCCCACCGTATGCATTGCGTGTAGCCATGTCCATGTCGCGAGCACGTGCATCTGAGCTGTATGCGTACTGTGGATGCATAGCAGTGACCTCTCCGGCATATGCGTGCATGCGTCTTGCCGTCTCACGGGACTGAATGTAGCCCCAAACCATAGGAGCCATGTCTCTCTTGTCATTCATAAAGCCAGCGTCGAAGTCGGGCGGAGCATATGGGTCAGCAGAGGTAATCTGCGTGAAGCCACGGGAGAACGGATATTCCAGGAAGTGGAACATAGTGAAGAACTTCCCAGGTGGCATGTCAAGGTGATCACCGAACCATCTGGGTGGTATTAGTCGTGACTTTCAGCCAGGTGGGAGGGGAAACTCACCCTGCAATGACCGAGTAATGCATGACAGGCTTGTCAGGCTTGTCTTTAAAGTAGTCCCAACCGCCCTTCGTAACGAAGTCATTGGTAGGCCAATTCTTCATCTCTTCCATCTCCTCCTTCGTTGGACGAGATTTGACACCAGCTTCAATACCGTTGGTGGCCAATGGGCCAGTACCCTTGAGGTTCCATTCATCGAAGACTCGCTTCTGTACCTCAGGGTCCCCCCGGACGAAGTCATCGAACGACTCGGTCTCGGGCTTGGCACGAAATGTTGAGAAATGCAGGTAGTGGTCCTGGAAGTTCAGACCAACACCAGGAAGGTCAACAACGGTATCGACACCAGCCTTCTTAAGCTTCTCTGGGTCACCGATACCGGAGCGCTGCAAGACCAGAGGACTGCTCAGTGTACCGCAGGAAACGATGATCAGCTTCCTAGCCTTGAATGTGCGGCGTGGTACGTTGTCGTAACCGCCGACAGGCTTGGACGGGACAGTGACCACCCCTGTTGCAACACCGTTCTCGATGATGACGCGGTCAACCTTGGTGTTGCACTGCAAATGCAAGTTCTGGTGCTTGGCACGCGTGGAGTGAATATATGCTGACGCAGCATCAGATCTGCGGCCAGTATCACGGTTGATCCATTTGAGCCAGTGTTCCGCTCCGTGGCCAGTAGTCAGGTCCTGGAGATCGTCCGTCACGGGAAATCCTTGGCTTTCTGCAGCACGCAGGAAGTCTTGCATGATTGGGTAGGTATAGTTACCGAACGAGACTTTAATGGGGCCATCGAAGCCGTGGATGTCTCTGTTGTTGCAAGCTCTCTGGTACGTCTCGTGCTTTCTCATGAGCGGGATGAGCTCCTTGGTAGTCCAGCCTTTGGTCTTGAAGTCGTCACTGTGAGAAGGTTAGGACCAAGGCCAGAGCCCGCGCGGTGGGGACACTCACTAGTCCGATGCAGACGCACGCGTGTACATCATGAAGTTGATCGAGCTGCCACCTGTAGCCCAGTCAGTCATCGCCCGACCATCTGTCCGGCATCCTAACCTCCAAGAATGTGTGCACACGGCACAACAGCACGCCTGCCATCAAGCCATTCCGATGGACGCGAATAGTAGAACGTTGCCGTCTTCGAGTCAAGCTTCATGTTCCGCGGGTAGATGCCCGGACGGTACACCCATGGATTGTTCAAATTGCTCTCGCCAGCCTCGATCAGCAATACCTGAAGCTTGTGATCGAGATTCGCAAGACGACCTGCAGGAACACATCCTGAGGAGCCACCACCGCACACGATAATATCAACCTCGTCCGGAACAGTCATTTTGCTTGATCAAATAGTCTCACAGGAAGGGTAAAGTGAATAGATTGTGACGAAGAGAGGGTGAAGCTGAGTACCTCTCTTCAAGTAGATATACTTGTCCATCTGTTGATTCCATCGAATTTGGAACCTCCCCGCACGCGGACGAAGAGCTCAAGGTCCCAAAACGCGTAATGCTCAGCGCCATGAGGGGAGCTGACGGGGACGTTCCTCAAATTGAGGAGCTTCTTGCTCCCTCGAGCCAATCCTCAATGACGGCTGGGCTCAGACGGCAACATCTTACCCTTGACCCGCGACGACATCCTTGCCATGCCGCATGCAAAACTCCAAGTATTGTGCGGAGCCCCAGCTTTCATGCAAGTGACTTTGAGGGGAGCCAGTGAGTATACTGCCCAAGACTGCAGGAGTCTCGCTTGTGACGTTGACCGTGCGGAGGACACCAGTAATCATTCGTTCAAGCGGGCAAGGCCAGACGGCAGGTGTAGCGTCTCACCCCGTCCGCTACCACCAGCATTTTCACAAGGCCAACGAACGTCAACTGTACCTTTTCAAGCCCTACCGGATACCGGAAATACACGCAGGGGTCCTCAGTATCAAAGGTAGACGCGTGTGTTTTGGCTTCCGCGCCAACAATGTGGTTGGTAGTGAATTCGGCCATGCTATAGGAAAAGACATAATGCGTAAACTTCCTATGGGAGTAGCCTCTCGGATTGCAGACCCGAGATGCGGGGCATGCATATGGTGGAACCCAGAAAGTACGGTCGTGGCCGCCATCCGTGACTGCGAGGATGTGAGTCCACACGGCATTGGTAGATTGAACTCCATGTTCATGGCGCAGCGCTGGCCGGATGGCTGACGGTAAGCTGATGAAACTCCAAGAGCCGTTGAAGACTGCGGGGAAGCCCAGGCTAGGCCAAAAGTGCGTGGCTGAACTTCGCACTTGCATCTATTCAGGCGACTTGGTCAGTCTGATGGGCACTCATGCTTGCGTTTGGACAGGGATAATTTGCCTCCCAGGTCCACACAGCAGTCGGTGGTCTGATCCATCTGATGATTAGCCGGATTCTCTTACTCTGGATCGTGGCTCGGCCTGTCTGCCGTCTTCCAGCGGAGAATACCTACATGTTCTCGATCTAATACAGCAATCTGGGCTCATGAGCTTCGAGACCGGCAGCCGGAGGTCCTGATGACTGATAGGGCGGTCTTTGGTACCGTATGGTCGTGCTCGTTGCTTAAACCTGCGTGTACCGATTCGTCTTGGCATCGCAAACATCCTGCGTCGGTACAAACACCGGTGGAGGGCGTAGATACCGACTTTGGCAACGTAGGCGCCAGGATGAAGCTGCCGGGCACTTGCCCATGCAGTAGATGGCCGGACCTTTGCCCAGTCTGTGAATATTATGGATATGGTGCTGCACTTCGGTGTACGCAGTCAGAGGCACGACTTGTGCATGAGCACCGATCTTCGACAATGATCAGTCAACGGCCACGCAAATCGGTCCGTAGTTGGTCTGCAGCCAGCTGGACTTCGATCAGACGTCCAATACCTTTCTTCCAGGTATCCTCCAAGGCGTCCAACTCCCCTTTCGAGGCCTCTTGAGCGGACTTCCTTTCTCGATTTACGCTGTCGACTTCCTCTTTCGTCGCAGAGAGCTCCTGGTCGAGTGCCTTGAGTATCTGGTCAAGCTGCGAGTTGCCCATGAGCCACGCATTCTTGCCCAGTTCCTCCAAAAGTGTCAAATTGGTATGGCGGCCTTTGAGCAGAGTGCTTGAGGTGTATGCAGCACGCAGAGCTTCTCGCCATGCAGCAGCATCATTGTCCTCTGACGGCTCATCCAACTCTTGGTACCTGGACAGGTCTATGCCACCTTCGCGTGGCTGCCCGGCCGCAAGCCTCTCAAGTTCTTTGGTTACCAGCTCGGAAAACTGAGGCTGGCGCTGCGCAGGCAACAGAGGATGTTGAGCAGCTGTGTCGACGGACTTTAGTTCCCGCCGCAATTCTCTATCAGCTTTCTCGCGGGCTGCGGCAGAGATCTCTGTGTCGATGTCTAAGGATCGTCAGTCCGTTTCTCGTATGGAGGTCGGTCTGCTTACAGGGCAGAGAGTCGTAGGACTCTAGTATCAGGGGCATGGCGAGTCTCGGTGCACCTTCGAGTACAATGTTCGTATCGCTGAAACTTGGTTGTCGCGTCAAGAAACTTTTGATGCCGCCATCTATATCCCGGAACTAGCGGATTTCATATCCGGCCCGCTCATTCGTAGCGCATCGCAGACCGGATGACAGGCTTCAAAATCGAGCCGGTTGATAGCTCCTAGCATTTTTACTGACATGAAATCAAACGTCCATCTCGTTCTCTCACCTGTAGGCTCACAGCAGCAAGCCATGGCAGGACATCCACAAGCACACAGCAAGCGCATCGCTACGCAAGACATAGTACGGACACAACGCCCGAAAACAGAGTTGCAGCGCTGCTTGACTGACGACAGTTATATTTTACTTGGCCAAATCCCATCGTACTTGTTTATCGGAGGCCCAGTGGTGGACGTACCCAGATCTTCTTCCGTTTGCCTATATCAAGGCACCGATCACGTTATAACAAGACTAGCAAGCTGGGGCCTGGGGAACTTGAAGTCGGACGGCACGAGTATTTGAAGGAATCTCTATCAGCGACCCGCGTCATCCCGGTCTGACTACTGACCAGGCACAATATTGTTATCGACCACCCATCTACTCCAACGACCTCCGCTCCTCCGTCCACGCATCACAGAAGCATGTTTGGCTGTGTACTGTAGTATGCATCCCAAGCGAACCAGTCAAAGTTAGAGTCCATTCGCAATGTGTCCGCTTCTTCTAGGTTGTCGCTGTGTGAAGCTGTCGACGACAATATCCCGTGGGCGACATTGTTATCATCGCGCGCTGTACTAGTCTCGTCAGACTGCAAAGAACGAGCTATTCCCGAGAGTCCTTCGCGGGCATGTTTTCCTTGCGTGTGGTCGTGGCCTGGCCCACGCCCCGATTTCGTTGGCCGTGGGTGCGATGCCACCGTATCTGACGGAGCAGTACTGGAGACACGGCCTTCAGCCAGGTAGACAAACTTTGCAGCAACGTCCTGCAGTCTGGTACAGACGCTCACTAGGGCGCCACGCATCTGACCACGCATTTCCGCGAAGTACGTAGGCAAGGATTGCAGTAGTCGGATATCGCTGTGGAGGATAGGCGACGAGCTGGAGGACATAACGTGTGCGACGACCTCAAAGAACGCTGCAAAGGGATAGTATAAGAGGTGCCTACCCACCTTGTCAGTATTGATATTGGGAACAGTGCCACACTTACCAGACTACCCCATTGTAGACTGACGTATGGTTCGAGACCACAGACGGAAGCAGCTCAAGCATGCCGCGGGCGCAATCCAGTCGCAGTGCCGCTGCTTCTGGCAAGTATTTTAGCAGAACAACCTGCGCGTGCAAATGCTGAAACTGCAGAGTCATGATTCCGAGGGAGACCTCTCTCTGCTGGGCAGCGTTGCCAGATTCGGTTAACTCAAGCATCGCAGTGTTCAGTGGCTTGTATCGTCAGTGACAGTCTTTAGACTAAAGCCAGTACGAGAAAAACACACCTTGAAGGCCGCTTCAGCCCATTCCTTGAGTTGCTCTTGGACATTCAGTATAGGAGCTGAGTTTATTCCTCGCTCGACGAGGCCGCCGATAAGGCGGGCGAACGCAATGCCTGTTGTCAGAAAGTGAGCTCCAGTGACGAAATCCTCAGTGCTCTGGGATCCTTCGCCTCCAAAGACAGTACTCTTGTGTGGCTGGAAGCTACGGAGTGTATCGTGGCTGGGAAGCGGCACATTCGAATAGGCAGAGCTGGACAAGAAGGGCTGACGGCCAAATGCCAGGGCGCATGATTTGTCGATGATAAATAACAGCCAGAACAAACAAAGTCTCTGCTCGGACTCCTGTGGTCTCGCTTGGTCAGGCACGTGTAGCGAGATCACCTCGGCTTGTCGGCAAGCATGGCTGAGTAGCAGCCACGATACATTTGGCGTAGCAAAGTCCTCGCCGTGCAGCGCAAGGTGTGCCAGCGCCTGTACATTCGCCTCAGAGGGCTTGAGGAAAATGCTGCTGTGGTTCAACGCAAGCTGCATGTTGTGACGCAGGTCGGCATCGGGCAAGCATGGCCGGGAGGAGTCCCGTGAGGCTGCAAGTAGATTGTAATTGACTGTAACGATCCAAGCGGGCTCTCCGACCGCGACTGTGTCGGGTTCAAAGACGACGGCGCGAATGATGTCCTCAGAAGGTACAATCATGAATGGCTGGCTCATCTCCGCGAGTTCGAGGAAGTGACCTATCATGGAATAGCCCGTAGGTTTGGACGGCACCACATAAGTCTTCGTGTTTGGCGCATTGATAGCAGCATTCATGTTGGAGCCGTTAAGCGTGCTTGATAACGCCTGGAGGCCTTCATGCACTGCAACTCGATCTGCCGGTTCGACGCCGCCAAGAGCAACATCGAGGAAAGACAGCGAGTATGCCGTTGATCTCGATATCTGGCCCGTATCCGCCGGTGCGACTATGTTGTCCGTACGGGTGCTCGTCGCGGAATTACGCGGCTCCGGCGTCGACAATGTTGGTTGATCTGTGCCGTGGGGAGGTTGTTCGCCAGAATGACGGCTTGAGGTTTGACGTTTGCCATTGTTGAGTCTTCTGCGTTTCCTAGCGCATTCGTGGGCGTATACACACGGCCCAGGCCATGGACGACACGCGCTGCATTTTGGTTTCTCCTTGGTGCACTTTACTTTCCTCGAGCGGCAGTAGTCGCACTTCGTGTATGTCAGCAGCTTGTCACAGACTAGTCCGTACAGAAGGCCTCTGGGGTCAGTCCATACCGCGTGGCGCGCAAAACCGAGAACACCGTTAGACATACTCCCATCTGCCTGGAGCAGCCATCTAATAATGTTTCTTTTGCGGATATACACCACTGTCGTGCACTTCAGTCGGTCAAGCCAGTTGCGTCTCGGCCGGTGATGAGCCCGAAGCAAGAAAGGGCAAGGGGGATGGGCGCTGGGGTGTCTGCCAGGTCCGAAGGCCGCCTATGAAGGTCGCAGAAATCATGCGGTGGCAGGTGAGTCAGCTCGTCCACGCCTCTTTAGGCTTGATTGCTCGCCGCTTTTCGACCTTCGGGCCCGTCACAGAGTTGTCCGATTTGTTGTGAGCGGGACTGTGACTAGGATAGGACTAGGAGAGTGAATGAGCGGCAGCCTCCCTGATACCGAAACGAAACCAAGACGACCTTGTGAATAGTATAAATGCGGCCCGAGGACTTGGCCGCAGCAGGTGGACTGCACCCTCATTGAAATCTCTTGGAGCTCAATCACTACCGGAGACTCAGCAATGCCCGACCAACCGCGGATAGCAATCATCGGAGGCGGTCCGTCTGGACTCCTGCTCGCTCGGCTGCTCGAGTTGAATGGCTTCACCAACTACCTCGTCTTCGAGCGCGACGCTTCAGAGACACCTGGACCAGGCCAACAAGGCGGCACGCTCGACCTGCATGAAGCAACCGGACAATTGGCACTCAAGCGTGCCGGTCTGTTCGAGGAGTTCAGCAACCACTTAGCTCGGTGGGATGCATCTTGTATTCATGTTGTGGACCCACAGGCAACCACAGTCATTCGACAAGCAGCACAATCGAGGCCAGAGATCGACCGGATTCAGTTGCGGCAGCTATTGCTAGATTCGGTACCAATTGAGAAGATCCGATGGGGTCACGGCGTTGCGAGTGTTAATCGGATCACCGGGATTGGGACTCGAGCCGCGGCCAAGAGCCATACGATCCAGTTCAAGAATGGCACTTCGACTTCAGGTTTCGATCTGATTGTTGGCGCGGATGGGACTTGGAGCAGAGTCCGAAGCTTGGTAACCATAGCGTATCGTCGCAAGAGGGAGAATGCTGACGCAGATGCCAGATCACACCTGCTAATCCAAGATACTCAGGCAAGATGTTCATCGAGGGCCGAGTTCCATGCGATAGCGCGATATACTCGGCGGCTCAAGACATGGCTGGATCCGGAAACATGATGGCTTTGGGACAGGGCAAGAATCTGAATGTGCAACAGGTCGCGGACGGTACTTACCGAGTCTACTTTGGCCTGCAAGTGGAGGAGGATTTTCAGAAGCAATTCTGCGGGGACGAGACATCGATGACCGAATGCATGCGTGAGTGCTTCCGCGGACCGGACTTCTTTGGTTCGTGGTCACCAAAGCTCAAGCAATTTGTCGAACTCGCCGAAGGGCCGTTCAGACTGTGGCCGCTGTACTGCTTCGATCCAGAAGAAGTGGGATGGACACGCCGTATATCCCCAGGACTGACGCTGCTTGGAGATGCAGGTACGTCCGATGTTACTCCTGACTCCTGCATACTGACATCAGTCTCCGGTAGCTCATTGCAGTACTCCCTTCGCTGGAGAAGGCGTTAATTGCAGCATGCAAGATGCGGTGGTGCTTGCTGATGCTATCATTCGCCATTGCGGGAGCAGCAGTATAGGGGAAGAGACTGTAAGTGATGGCATTGAGAAAGCGTTGGCCGAGTATGAGATGGACATGTTTGCCAGAGGGCAAGATCTTATCCGAAAGAGCAGAACGATCGAGGAAGTTGCGTATCGTGACGATGGCGCGAGGGAGTTGCTCAAGCTGTTCCAACGCATGGCGGAGGGCGCCTAATTGGTCCGCACCATCGAGGACGTCGCAATTGTACCTTGGATGTCCGAGTAATAAAGAGGAGACGGGAAAGAGAAGCAAGCAGGAGTAAATTAAGATCAAAACAGGGGTGAATGGTTTCGGAGTTACGTGTCCTCAAATTCCTCTCCAAATCTATATAAATTCTCGTTGACAGCTTCGCACTCATATCCTTACCTAGCCTGTGGCATGCAGCGCAAACCGACCGTGTCTGCTGGCTCAAGTCTTCATTGTCGTCAGTGCCGTCGCCTAAAATACATGCATCGAGGCATATCATGCTCGTAGATCGTTCGTCGTGGTTGGCTGCAATGAATCTCGATGCGTCCCAATCTGATGTGACTCGGCCGGCATTACAGCGACCAGCAATACCTCTGAGACTGTTGCTAGCGACCACGCGAAGCAGCTGACTATGCTGACCGATCCATGAAGGCTGTTGAGTCCGATCTGAGCAGCGAGCAGTGTGACCAGTACTGCAGCAAAACACCCGAAAGGGTACATACGCTGAGCAACAATGCCCCCTAAACATTACCTTCAAAGCAGCCGTCGGTGGGAAACTCGCTTCACGAAGTGCAGCCATAGCACCCATCTTCGGAGCAGGGTCTTGTTCCCTTCTATCATGGTCCAGATCGGCAGTGGGAGCAACCACAGGTAGAACAGCTGATCGCTCATTCGGGCAATGGTGAGCATTGGCAGAGGCTGCCGCCCAGAACCTCGTCACTAACGCATCTTGCGACAGTACGTGACGACCTGATGGAAGGCATGCGCAAGGCTCCGCCCGAACGATCTCTGTCCGCCATGCTGGAAAGCTTTGAGCCGCGAGATGAGGATTCGACCGCGAGTGCTCGTCTGCACGATCCTTGCGACGCAAGCAAGCTTTAGCAGACCGAAGTTCCTGCCGAAGCACATCCAAAACGATGGGTCGGGTTTGTGCGAGCCGACCTGCCAGGGAGGCCCCTCAGACGAAAATGTTCAGTTCTGGAGGTCGCAAGCCTCATCATGTGCATCTCACTTCAGCGTCACTTACAACTCACGGGACAGCAACGGCATAGCAACGAGATGGGAGTGAGTCATGCGTTTCAATCAGGCTAGCGCGGCAACGCGTTTGTTGAAATTCTGCTCTTGAATTTCAATCTTCACGCGGCGCGACCACCCACCCAATCTTTGCCTGGCGCGACCACCTACCTCTAATCACAACTACACTCACAATCACAATCACACAATGGCTCCACTACGCCCAGGCAAGGGCAAGACTGCTACATGGATGGGCAAGACTGCTACACTACGTCCAGCAACTGGAATCATCCACCGCAAGCCTAAGCCACAACAGTACGACTGGAGCTTCTCTGACGACATGCCGGAAGACATCAAGCAAGCCGTCCTCGCCACCGGTGATCACTGCCCCCTGAAAGCCAACGACTGGTTTGTAGGCAGACGAAGCGCTCTGAACAGCCGAGCCACGAAGAACAATCCAAGCAAGCCATTCCACTACTACATGCTCGATACCGAAGAACGTCTCACCGCCAAGTTCTACTCATGCCACAAACACTCAGCCGGCCCGGGTCATCAAGATGTCCGTGGCGTCGTGGTCGTGACCGGTAATTCTCTGCCTGGCCCGACTATCCTGGCTCGCTGGAAGAACAGTAATACGTTCTTCCTGCCTTTCGAGGGTCTCGATGCCGAAGGCGAGGTCATCTACGGTGACGATTGCTTCTATGTTGGCAAGACAACTGAAGAGTTCGATGACGCATTTGACAAGAATGTCTGGTACGTTTCAAGCCTCCCCAGACCCACGTACGTGTACTAATTGTGCGAACTAGATCTCTTGGCCCCACACATCAGAGCCCATGAGGGCCTCCCTGAGAGTATTGTCCTTGTATGAGTCCATTGAGACCCATTGAGATAAGAAATCAACAATCGAGCCCATGAAGGCCGCCTGAGAACAAGAATTCACAACATGAGCCCATGAAGGCATCTTGACACAAGAATTCACAAATCGGCCACATGAAGGCCTCTTGAGACAGGGAACTTACAGGTTGTGTCCATGAAGGGCCCCCTGAAAAAACAAGTCACAAATTGTGTAGCAATCATACCAATTCAACAAAACCATGCATCTACGTAGTTTTTGTGAAAAACCTATTCTCCGGCCGCGGCAAACCCAAATGCTCCCTCAATGTCGTACCCTCATAGTCCTTCCGAAACAACCCTCTCCGCTGCAGCTCTGGCACCAAGCGCTCAACCACATCATCCAAGCCCTGCGGAAGATATGGGAATGTCACCGTGAACCCGTCCGCGCCTCCCTCACGAAGCCAAACCTCGAGCTCGTCTGCGATCTTGTCTGGTGGACCCAGAAATGCTAACCCGCCCTGCCCGCCGAGCCGTGATGCCAGTTGACGCACTGTCAAGTCTTCTTTCTCACCGAGCTTGATTGTGCCCTCCCTACTCGTCTTGCTTGCATTCGTCTCAGGCAGGTCTTTTGGCAGCGGCTTGTCCGGATCGAACCCGGAAGCATCTGTTCCCAACGCAATTGACAACGATGAGATGGCACTGTCGTAGTGTACCAAACTGTCCAGTTTGAGCCGTTTCTGCTGTGCCTCCTCCACCGTGTCGCCGATAATGAACAGCGCTGCTGGCAAGATGTTGATGTGATCCGGATTTCTGCCCGCAGCCTTCGCACGTCCTTTGATGTCATCGTACAGAGCCTTGGCTGCCGGCAAGTCCCGCGGCGAGCAGAACACAACCTCCGCTGTCTCCGCTGCAAGTTGCCGACCGGGCTCCGACTGACCTGCCTGGACGATGACTGGCCATCCTTGGACTGGTCGGGCGATGTTCAATGGCCCTTTGACCTTCAGCTCATCTCCTACATGGTTGAGGGTATGAATCTTCTCGGGCTCAACGAAGGTCCCAGATTCCACGTCACGCACGAACGCGTCATCCGCGAAGCTATCCCATAGGCCGGTGACCACGTCGTAGAATTCGCGTGCTCGTTTGTAGCGATCTGAGTGATCCATATGTTCATCACGACCGAAGTTCTTGGCGCTCTCGGGGTTTCCAGTCGTGACAATATTCCACGCCGCTCTGCCATCAGACAGATGATCCAGTGATGCAAAGCGGCGGGCAATGTGGTACGGCTCATCATACGTCGTTGATGCGGTCGCCGCCAGACCGATCCTTTCCGTCACCTGTGAGAGTGCCGAGAGCAGAGTGAAGGGCTCGAAAGAAGTGACTGTGTGACTTCGCTTCAATGCCTCGACAGGCATGTTCAGAACCGCCAGGTGGTCAGCCATGAAGAATGCATCAAACTTGGCAGCTTCAAGCTTCTGAATGAACGACTTCAAGTGCTTAAGGCTGAAGTTGGCGTCGGGATATGATCCTGGATATCGCCATGCTCCAGTATGCAGCGACACAGGCCGCATGAAGGCCGTGAGGTGAAGTTGTTTACCTGGTGTTTCCGCCATGGTGGTGGTCGTGATTGTAGCGATGAGACCGGTCGCTACTGCTGAGCCAGCCGGTCTGCTCAGATCTTGGTGTTGAACATACCTTATACGATAACTTCTACGTGATACCGCGGTCGTGATTATCGCTACAACTCACGGATGACAAATTCATGCCAGATGTTGCCGGACGGTCAGCCAAAGGGTGCTTTGCGCGATCACGACATCGCCAGATGTGGGGCATTGGTGTTCGTTTCGCATATCTGACTTATCACGCGTCGTCTGATCATGCTTTCTCATTCTCCAGGCGAGCTGCCTCGCTCTTGGTTGCGAGTCGCTTCTTGTAGCAGATGTGTACAGCGACGCCCTACCTTGGAAATTGGTTGTTACGCGTCGGTGAAACACGTACCCGCAGCGCCAAGCATTCGATCATTATTCCTCTCACGCGCCATTGCCCACAGAAGCAGGGATGGAGACTTTTAGGCACTGCCAGTATGTTCAGACGTGCGCTACAGGTCGTAGCAAGAACGAGTAGATCATGAACTGGTATTTGTAACTGGATAAGACCTAGGAGCCCTCTAGCACCCAGTCGATAAAGAGGGTCACAGCACGCAGGAGGGCAAGCCAAAGTCAATTCGCGGCCCGTTCAGACCGACTCAAATCTGCTTGTCGGACCTTCCTGATGCTCGACGAGCGTCTTGCTTGTCCCTCTCGCACCATCATCATGCTCTTCACCACTATCTCGCGCCTCCTTCTCCGCTCTCTGCCCGTTCTCGCGTATGCGAGCCTCCAAGATAGGCCTGTACTCCTTCGTCGCGAAGACCAGATCGATCTGTGATGAGAGTGCAACGTCAGCAAAGCTTACTCACCCCTCATAGAATTGTATCGACAAGACGCGGGTCGCTTACCTCTTCCAAAGTCTTTCCTTGTGTCTCCCGGATGCAGAAGTATGCAAAGATGACCGCCCCGACGTTGAAGACGCAGAACAACAGGTAGAATTTCCAGCCAGCCTGTGTAATGCCCTGGGGTCCGAACTTCACCACGATAAATGTGACGAACCATTGCGTGAATGTTCCCATCGCTGTTCCGACGTGTCTGACGTGGAGCGGAGCGATCTCGGGGACGTACACCCACGGCATCGGGCACCACGATGCTCCAAAGAAGAACTCGAACAGGAAGATGCTGACCAGGGCGAGGTTGAGGGAGGAGGGACTGTTGACTGCCAGACCGACTGTGAAGAGGATCATGAAGAGCGAGCACATGACGGCTCCCCAAAGGAAGACGAATCGACCTGTTGCCACTTCGCTTAGCTTGAGTCGATGTTGTGTTTGAGGGGTGACTTACGCCCGAAACGCTCCACAGTGTAGATTGTGGTCGCGGTGCCCCCGAAGAAGAGCAGCGTCACTCCTCCTGCCATCAATGCTGCACGACTCTGTGCGTAGCCAAGGGAGTTGATGAAGAGGTACGTTGCGTAGTACGAGACCATGTTATTACCTGTGTGTCTGTCAGCCATCGTTGCCGACTCGAGCTCTACTGGAAGAGTCCGCTGGAAATTTGTACATACCGTTCATCTGTTGGAAGAACTGCGTGAGAACACCAAGCCACAGACGCCATGTGACATTCAGGCCGGAGTCATCGTGGACCAGAGTTTTCCACGTGAACTTGAACTCACGCTCCGAGTCGAGCGCAGTCAGGATGTCTCGGCGGTGCATGGCGACCTCCTTTCCACTCACAGGAACGCTGTAGATCCTCGCCATCACGGCATCGGCGTCGTCATGATGTCCATTTGCATGAAGCCATCTGTGAATGTATCAGCGCAATTCCTTCCATTCCTTTGGCGGGCTGTACCGTGGTGACTCGGGCAGGAACAAGATCATCGAGAAACAGAGCCCTATCCAGACCATTTGAAAGCCGATTGGGAAGCGCCAGACGATATCGCCGACATAGTTCTCGATCATTCCGTAGTCTACCCAATAAGCGATGACCACTCCCAGGATGACGACGGTGAGTTGTGCGGCGACCAATGCACCACGACTTCGCGGCTTCGATGTTTCGGCAACCCATATCGGTACCATGGTCGAATTGAAGCCTGCTTGGTATTAGATGCTGTTGTGGTCGTCATTGGATGGGATGCTCACCCATCCCAATGCCAGCAATTACTCGTCCACCAATCAAGTATCCAACGCCATGCGAGCCAGTCTGCAGGCCTGCCCCGAGCAGAATGAGAAGACCGCCGATGACGATGAACATTCGACGTCCAAGCAGCTTTCCTATGAACGCCATGATCAGACAGCCGGTGAAACAGCCGACGCTGTAGATCGCAACGACGGTCCCTTGCAGCTCGGCGTCTTTGGGGTCCATCCGATTGCTTTCGAGGAAGTTCGGCAGTGCAATGAGGCCGCCGAGTACGCCCTGGTCATATCTGTAGGCGTCAGGACTTCTTCGTCTCGCAATTTGAGAACCTTGACCTACCCAAAGAGGGTGAAAGCCCAGGCTGAGCATAACGTGATGCCGGCTTGCAGCCATTTGCCCTGCAGGCCCGTGGCATAACCTCGATTGAAGTTGCCCATTGTCTTGGTGGTGTTCTTTGCGCAAGAATGATTGCGAGAGAAAATTCCTTGTGAGGGTTCGCACGTGGCATAAGCGAGATGTATCTCTGATATGCCATGGTGCAGGTAATCAGGTACAACATGTTTGAATTCAAAGCCGGTCGGCCGATCGAAAATTCCGTGGAATTGCCCGCGTGCGCGCAAGCAAGCAGAAGGAGCAAGAGCAAGAGCGGCCGGGCGTCTGTCAGTGTGTCGGTGGCGTATGCGCCATGGGTAGTCCTCGACTCTCATAGGATGGTGATCCCCGCATACCAGGGTCGTTCCCCATTGTTTTGAAGGTTTCCCCGACCCCAAGCAGACCTCGGGGCACTCTCTGCGGGGATCCGTGGAATGGGGATATTGACAAACCATTCTTGGCTCCTCTCTATCTGTCGCATTCCGAAGGTCATGTGGGTCACCTGAAGCGCGCACGTTTGAAACGGTCACCGGCGGTGGTGTCATCGCGCCAGCTTCGCCGAAGCGAGGTGACCACATCCAAAGCCCGGGAAGCAGACTTGAAGGTTTGACCCATCTCGCCCAGGGCCTGAACGCAGGTAAGGAATGAAGCTTGCGCCTTCTGGTCCTCCCTCTGTCCTGATGGGGTGCTACACAACTGGAAGATGTGTATGAGCGCTGCGGTCATTGCTGCGTGTACCATCTGGTGATGTAGACGCTTTAGGCCATAGCGATTCCTGTACAGCACTATGATCTTGCAGATCGCATCTGCTGATTCCAGACACATGTTCAGCGAAGTCTCTGCAGCATCCTTGTCGGCGGGAGAAGCGCCAGCAACATTGTCCAAAGGCGTGATGAGTGGGCGGTGAAGCAGAATGATCGACTCATGGTATATCAGATGCAACTCGAGCACACTTTGCACGTGGAATGCTTGTTTGTCATCGAGCCGAAGCATTGGCGGTAGCTCTTTCATCCACTCCTGAAAGTCCGCATCAGCTTCCCGAACAAACTCCTGAATGTTGCTCGAGATGTCCGGCACTCCGGAGTAAAGGACTTCAGAGACTCGGCCGAGAATGAGCATCAGACTTGCAAGGTATACATGAACATGAGCCGCCGTCCGGAAGTCGAAACCTGCTGGAAAATTGATAGTACTGTGCTGGTCTAAGTATGGCTCCCACTGATATGTGCGAGATGGTAGTGGGCCCTTCTGGTCATGAACGAGGTTCTTCGTCAGAGAAGGCCTACCGCTATAAGCGCTCCACAGGGTATCCGTTGATTTCACGGTCCAGAAGACGTTGCGTCTGGTGATGTTGATATCATCTAGTCCGTCGATACCGCCTAACCGGGAATACTCTGACTCGAGATCCAGATGCAGGCCAAGGTCTGTAACAATCTGTGTCGCCATCCCCATGTAGATCCAGCCTCGCGTCTCTCTTGTATGGGCTGCCTCGTGGGACGACAAGATAAGTAGAGCTTGCACAGTGGCGATCGTGGGACTGTCTATCTCAATATCGAGAAAGGCTTTGGCACGTAGCGCAAGGAACTCATCGACTGGTCCCTGGATTCTATCATGACTTCGATCCGTGTACGCCGCGCCAATGCACAATATTGCGTTCTCAAGCGAAGGGCTGTACAACTCTGTGTCCAGACCAGCTTGGTACTTCTCACGCTCACGCAAGAAAATGGCTTTGTCGACCGGGAATTGCAAGCTGTTGTGCCAAGAGAAGAAGAGACTCATGAGATGTGCCTCGAACGATGCGTCACGGTCCCACTGAAGTCCAGCCTTCATGATCGCTGCCTCGCCGTGTATCATGACGTGGCGAATGTTCGGTTGAGTCAAAGCGTCTGAGCCACCGTGGAGAAGGTGTAGATTGCTTGTTGCGCCATAGTATCTCGGCCTGCCATCCTCAGCGATCTGAAGGCGGCCCAGTCTGCTCGTCAACTGTCTAGCAACTTCGCTGAACGGATCGTCGGGCAGTTCGGCTTGGATCTGGCTCCGTGTCCGTGTCAATTTTGCAGCTGAATCACTCCCTTGGGTATCTGCGAGATGTGATGTGCTGACAGCATCCTCGTTGGGCGAGACTTGCTGGCTGTTTTGAAGTACCTCTGGCGTTTTGTGATCAACGATAGGCAGAGGATCTTCACTGCGGATGTGCTCTGACGGCGCGAAGTTTAGATCCTGAGCATTGCCGAAGGAGTCGTCCCAGGGAATTTGCGTCGCTTCGAAAGTATCAGACCAGTGTTCCCATCCATCAGCCGGAGCATAGGATGGCAGGAGCTCAGCATTGGTGTCGTACAAAGGTGAGAAATTAGCAAAGGGCTCTAGCGCTGTCTCTGCTGTACGAGCAGCGAGTACCTGATCATCTGCAGTTCGTCCGGACCCGGGTCCAAGCGTATGCACTATGTCAGAGGCTGGTGTACGACTCGCTGTGTTCACTGGTGGCTCTGCGACAGTCGAAGCGCTGGCAGAGTCAGTTGATGGCTGTGTGATGGAATAGCATATGCGCTTACCGGCGCCTGTCCGAGCCATATAGACACTCATTATCGTAAAGTCGACAATTCGAACACTGTGGTTGCTCGTTGTCGCACTACATCTCGTCAACGCGAGAGATAGAAGATCTCGACACATACCGCTCACCTTGATTTTGCGACGACGGCAGTTGAGGCATGCTATCGACGTGTAGCGACGCTGCTTCTGGGACATCGCTTCCGAGGCATCTGGGAGGCCTTTGTCACCATCTAGAGCTCTGTATATGTACGCGTCCTCAACTCATTGACTCTCCAGCCATTGGTTTGCACATGTTATCCCAGATAGCGCGCGCCGACAGGAAAACGAAAGCATTTGCGTGTACGGAGTCTGTCAACGAGGGTAGTCACGCGGTGCCTGCCGGTAATGTAAGAGGAGTTAGGCGGTCTTAAGACTTGAATAAATTGGCGAAGTCGCGAACACGGGTTCACGACAGTCTCTTCCTTCGACCATTGCCTACTATGACTCTGGTTCCTTCGAGGTGCACCTTCTATACCCAAATGCTATCTGTGGTCGCGCATTCGCTAAGGCAGATCAGACGGTACGATGTTTTCTGCCATCATAGTACCTCTTCTGGACTTCTTGAAGCGAATTTCCGAACTTTTAAGCGAACACAGCTCCTTCCAATATTGCGCCACTGCACTCCAGCTCTAGCTCGCTAACGGATATCGTGGAAGCCGCCATCAGTCACGAGTAATGCACCGTGCATATAACTACTCTCGTCGCTGAGCAGAAAGCTGAGCACGTTTGCTTGCTCCTCCGGCTGCCCCATTCTCCGCAGACTTATCTTCTGAGCGACTGGCGACTCGTTGTTCTCCTTCGTACCTGGCGTTCCCTCCTTGCCCATGGATCCGATAATCATCTCGGTCATGGTCCAGCCAGGACACAGCCCGTTGATACGGACGCCATCAGGCCCTGCTCGAGACATCAGTCACGTGGTCAAGCCGGCGAGGAGATTTGAGCTCACCATAAAATTTGGCCCCAGTCTTCGTCACGCCGACTGCAGCGTACTTCGATGCAGTGTATGCAGCCAAGCCGGCGGCATGCAGTCCAGAGATCGAGCAGATGTTGGCTATTGAGCCACGTTGACCTGGTATGGCATGCCGTGGGGCGGGCGTTGTGCTGATCGAAACAGGATCCTGCTTCCTCATCTGCAGAGCTTGATGCTTTTGGCAAAGCCATAGCCCTTTGGTGTTGATTGCCAGAGTTCTTTAACATGTCAATTCAGCGGTCCCGATCCGAGGTTTGTTGCATCATACTTATCATACAGCTCCACTGTGACATCCTCCTCGCCTTCCCAGACGGACTCGCAGATACCGGCACAGTTGGCAGCATAGTCCAGTCGTCCCGTCAACTTCAACGCCTCGCCTATACCATCTTTTACCTGCTGCTCTTGGGTCACATCAACTTTCACGAATTTGGTCTTGACACCAAATTGGCTGGCCACGTCTTTGGCGGCGGCATGGCCCCGTTCTGCGTTCTGGTCCGCCAGAACAATTGATATGCCTCGACTGGCGAGTTTATTGGCTGTGGCTCGACCGATTCCTTGAGCGCCGCCTGTTATGAATGCTACTCGAGCTGCAGCCGCGGCCATTTTTGGGTGACTTTTGCAGAAAGTTCTCGTCAACGATCATGGACTGTGTACGACTGTCGCACAGTTGTTCTCTGCACGAGGGCGTCAACATGGTGCCTCTGATCTTGAATGCCCGAATGGGACTAGGTCTTCGAGAATTCCGCGCCACCATGAGAAAATGAGTGGATGAGCGTGAGTGGAGACGGAAAAGGAGGCGGGGAATCTTGGGGTATGTTCTTGTTCCCGTTCCCCTCAGATCCCTGCAGGACAATCCCGAGCCCACGAATCCCAGAGAGGCTTGCTCCACTGTCGCAGTCTTACTGCAACAAGACCGCTCGCAGAACATCTGATCTGCTGGCGATTCCGTGGCAGTACACGCTGCTTTGCCACGTCGCCAAAGATGGCCAAAATGATCGCTCTTGGAGCTGGAACATGCTGCGATACCAAACCTCACTTTTCCTCACAAGCCATTTCGGGTGTCGGTATAGCCTTCGGATACGATCTGAAGTTCAAAACGTGGGAGGCAGCCTCTAAATCACCGACACCAGGGAACAAGCATTGTCTATAACCGCTTTCATCATGGCAGCAACGACATACGATGCCATCATCGTTGGGGCGGGCTTCAGTGGGATCTATCAGCTCTACCGTCTACGACAGCTTGGACTATCCGTCAAGGTAGTCGACATGGCCGGTGATGTAGGCGGGACGTGGTACTGGAACCGCTACCCAGGCGCCATGTCAGATACCGAGAGCTTTGTGTACAGATACTCCTGGGATGAGGACGACTTGCAAACATATCCATGGTCGCACCACTACGTGAAGCAACCAGATGTACTGGCCTATCTCGAGCACATAGTCGCCAAGCACGACCTACGAAGGGACATCCAGTTCAAGACAGAGTTGGTCTCGGCTACCTGGAACAAGAACAACAGTCGGTGGCAGGTCGAGCTCGAGCACGAAGGCACCATCCAACAACACAACGTCAAATACCTCATCACAGCACTCGGCGTCCTCTCGAAACCCAACTATCCCGACATCCCCGGCATCGACACCTTTAGCGGCACCCTCTGTCACACCGCAGCCTGGCCCAAAGACCTCGACCTCCACAACAAACGCGTTGGCATAATAGGCAACGGCTCCACCGGCGTCCAAGTCATTACCGCCATCGCTCCTCAAGTCAAACAACTCCTCTCCTTCCAACGCCACCCACAATACAGCGTCCCCAGCGGCGACCGCCCTGTGGACCCCTCATACCGCGCCTGGGTCAACGAGAACTACCCCGCCATCATGACCCAAGTTCGCAACTCCATCACAGGCTTCGGCTTCGAAGAATCCACCACCGCTTTCGAAGACATCCCACCCTCCGACCGCGAAGCCATCCTCCAACGCCTCTGGGACGCCGGGAACGGCTTCAAGTTCATGTTCGGCGGCTTCTCTGACATCGCCACCAACAAGACCGCAAATGAAGCCGCCGCCTCATTCATCCGCAAGCAGATCTCAAACATAGTGACGGACCCCGAAAAAGCGCGCAAACTCACCCCACACGACCACTACGCCCGCCGCCCCCTCTGCGACGGCGGCTACTACGCCTCCTTCAACCACCCACACGTAGACATCGTCTCCCTCCAAGAGACACCCATCACTCAAATCCTGCCCCAAGGCATCCAGACTGCTGACGGCAAGACCCATGACCTCGACGTAATAATCTTCGCCACCGGCTTCGACGCAATCGAAGGCAACTACAACCGCGTGCGCATCCGCGGCCGCAACGGCACCACTTTGCGCGACCACTGGGCTCCACAGGGCCCGACCAGCTATCTGGGCGTGGCGGTTCCGAACTTCCCCAACATGTTCATGATCTTAGGTCCGCAGGGGCCGTTCACGAACATGCCGCCTGCGCTCGAAGCACATGTCGACCTGGTTACGGACCTAATTGCTCATGCCGAATCAGTGTCGGCGGGCACAGGGGCGTCGAAGCCAGCGATCGAAGCATCACCCCAAGCAGAAGCCACCTGGCTGCGCAAATGCGACGAAGCTGCCGAAGGCTCGCTATTCAAAGAAACAGCGAGCTGGATCTTTGGGCAGAACGTACCCGGGAAGAAATATGCTCTGAGATTCTATTTCGGCGGACTCAAGAAATTCTACGAGGAGATGGAGGCGATGAAGGCTGATGGATTTCGCGGATTCCGATTTGGGGCGGGCGATGTCACCGGCGAGGCTGCGAGTCTGGCGACTGACAGTGCCGGCGATCAGGAGGAGGATGAGGCAGTGCCACAACAACACAAGTGGGTCGATGAGGAGAGGAGGGGGGAAGGGGCTGTACGGTCGAGTTTGTGAAGATGCGTGTGAGTTTGCTACATGCTCGCGCGGTAGACTCCGGTATCGGGTTCAATAATAGAGATCTAAACGTGCCATAACATTGTGCCGAGTCTCTTGCAATGAATGCCCTCCTCGGCCAGGAAGTCCATGATCAGTCTTCCCTGCTGAACTGGCACTCATGTGGGGCTCATCTAGAAACTACCCAGCCAGTCAGCCACTAGCCGAGAGACAGTCAGTGCTCACCCTGCACCGGAAAACCGTCGTTATACGACGCATGCCGCTACGACAGATTGTTGAGCCGTGGTGCGTAGCTCTAGTAGTGCGAAGACCGCCAATGACATAGCCCAGAAATGCCAATCGCCGTGCCTTCCCTTGCACAGCATAGCTCGACAGCTGTAGTAAAGGTCAGGGAAACCGCTCGAATGGTATCAAGGTGTGATAGAAGTCGCGAAGAAAGAAACAAGGTCAACGCTATCGGGCGATGGGGAGAAAGTCCAAGCGTAGGGTGTCATTATCCCGAACGGAAGAATGGCACTGTGGTGACTGGAAGAAACTTCTTATATACATGCTGTACACATCAACTCATCGAGAAAAGACTATCATTTACATTCAACTCATTGGATCAGACCATTGACTCGACTGCGCTAAAGGCCACCTCGTGTCACCTCCGGCGGTCAATTGCCTCACAAGCCGCAAAGCGCGAACAAGCACTTGCATATCGCCATGCAATGAGGTGTGCAGCCTTTGGGACAGCAGGCACAACACCGCGTCAGGTCGCAATCACAGTTGGTATTGTCAGACCTTGTGTTTTGCTCTCTGTCAGGTGGCGAAGTAGGAGGCACAGGTTTTGGAGGACTCTGTGTGGGCGTTTTAGACGCGTCAGCCAGAGGTGCACTGGAAACGTTCCACTCAGCTGGCGCCTGCCATTGACTTGTGACTGCGGTCGCTCTGGGACGCGTGCTACCAATGACAGGCTGGCCTTCCGGCAGGACCGGCGAATTAGCTGCAGTACTTTGCTCTTGCTCCGGCGAAGCTGAGGCATGCTCAGCGACGCCATCGCCACCTCGCTGGACCACATCTGCTGGCGCTGTCGCATGTCCAGAGCCTTCCCGAGCGGTTCCCCAAAGGTACGCCGCATCAGTAGCGTCGTCTTCAGGCCTCTGAATCCAATATTCACCTGGACCTGGTAGTTTCCGTACATAGTTTTCGCTTTGATTCTTGCTGTAGCGGGTCCGTTTGCCAAAGCCAGGGCGGTCTTTGTCGAAGGCGGGTATCGCGAGTGATGACTGTCGCTCATGAGTCGGGTGGCGTGCGGCGTGTAAGTTGCTTCGGATCCTGCCCGGATCAGCCGGCAGACTTTGAGCCCTTCGCCTTCGGGAGGACTCTGCGGAGCGCATTTTCGTGAGTTCCAGCTCGGTGCTGGCACGCGTATTTGCCCGCGACGGCCCTCCATCGTCCCACAATTCGACACGGTCCCTGAAATTTGGCAATTGTAGCCGGGAGTCCTCCCTACTACTCCCACCTGGCGGCATCTTTCGGAGCGGCATCCTTCGTGCTCGGTCGCATAGCAGATCCGCACGTCTCCTTCGCCGGCCATGGGCTGCATGCACAGTTCTCTCTCTTCGATGTATGTACGATATGGCTCCTAGGCAAAATCCAGAGGCCGCCTGATGCCCTGGAGGCGATCATGGAAAGTTTCCGTTGAGATTTCAGACATTGCACGATTTTGCTTCGGCTCGGCCAGGCGGCCTCCATGACTTTTCGGAACATGCTCCTAAGTGTCATCCATGGAATTGCCACCTCTGGAGTCCGCCCCGGCAGGCAATTGTTCCAGACAGGTTTGGATCATCACCATTAACTCATCGACGTCGGGTCGCTCGTTTGGTTCGACCTGTAAACAGCGCTGAACGATCTCCCTGACCGCCGGAGAGGGATAGGGCGGTTCCGACGACTTCGCGGCTGCATCGCCATTGGCATGCTGTGGCGCTTTGCCTTTTGCTCCGGTAGCCGCAGAGCCCTCCCCAGGCCAGCGCCAATCACCGCCAAGTACGCAGATCGATAATGAACCGCCAGTCTCGTCGGAGCGAGCCTCGAAAGGTGACTTGCCGACCAAGCAGGCATACATCGTACACCCAATCGACCAGATGTCGACTTTGCCATCAATGACGCTGCCAGTCTTGACGTCAAAGAGCTCTGGGGCACGATAAGGCATGGTTGAATGCTCAGCGGCCGTGTCCTGCACCGCGAGAGCCATACTCCTGCTCGTGATTGGCGTTGGACTTGGTGCAAGTGAGCCTAGATCCATGAGTATAGGTGTCTCGCCATCGTCGTCGATCATGATATTGCCAGGCTTGATATCTCGGTGAGCATACGCTCTCGTCTCGCCAGGAGCTTTCCCTTCCTGTGCAAGTGTGACCTCGTCCGGCATGAGGCGGGCTCCCTGCTCTTCTGCGAGATCTGCATGGTGTTGCTGGTCTGCGGTCATGGTCCGTTTCTGGGCACGTGCTTTTCGCCTGGCGGCATCTGCATCTTCGTTGGCTGCCTCTTCCCGGATGGCTCGCGCGGCAGCCTGGCTACTGTTGGGCCGTACGTGGTATTGGTGCATTGCTTTAAGCGCGTTACACACTCCGAGCATGTATACCATGAGCCGGTGTTCCGAGAAACGCGTGTGATTGACAAGATTGGCGTTAATCATATCTTGCAAGTTGCCGCGTCGGTAGTATGGGAGTAAGATGTAGACGGTCTTCGCAGTGCCTCCTGTGTCGCCGATGCCAGATACCTTGGTGTCCTTGTCGTCTTTGGTAGCATGGTCGATGCTGCGTATTATGTTGGGATTCGGGAAGAAGAGTGTGTATGCTTCCACTTCTTTGAGGGCTTGTGAGACAGACTCCTGGCCGAAGGGACATCTGATCTTCTTCAGAGCATACAGCGACGAATCGGAGGTGTCTTGGACAAGGTACACGTATGAGAAGCCGCCCTATACCGTGTCAGTGAGGTTCAGGATCAAGCGGCGTCAACACGGACCTCGCCGAGTAGCCTCAGCATGCGGAAGCTCCGGTTATTGATCTTGAGTTGTGGGGATTGGGGAAAGCATGAAATGCAGTTGGTGAACGAGTAGAATATGTCCATAAGGGTGCCCATGATGGGCAATGAATGTGAGAAATGACTAGAGAACGTATAGAATAGCACTACAGAGTCCGCCCTGGCGGTTATAGATGCATGCGAAGAAGTGAGTGAGTAATGTGAGCATATGGTACGGGGGACCGACGTTGTCCGCGTAGGTTCTGGGGAAGTACACGACAAGACAAGGCTGTGCTGACATGGGGTCGAGGCTGCCAATTCCAACGTCAACTCTTCCTTCCTCCCCAAATTGCTGAAGTCCTCCAGCAACTTGCAGCATGGAACTCTGCTAGGACGCACTCCAAGGGTTGTTGAACCACGAGCTCTGACTGAAACAACAGTATGTGGACAAGATACGCTACATGAATCATGCTAGCCAGGGACGATTGGATGCCATCGCCGTGGGATGAGCAGGCTCAATGAACAGATCAGCAGGCGCTGGCTTCTTTGACATTGGCTGCGACTTCTCTGACTGCGTCAACACTCGCTGCAATGGGTCCTGAGCAGGAAGGCGCCGTTCATGCCTGAGACGGTCGGGGACGATGGAGACGCGTGGACAGTACGCTTAGATCTTACGACCACAGCATTGACGCACGTCAACATGCTTATAGTGATTGAAACGCGGGTGATCGCTATTCTGAGTTCGTAGTAAGTAGAAAGCACCCCTGCACGCGGCATCGATATTCTCAGTTATATGGCCGCTCGACCTGGCAAGGTATTCGCCACACAGATCATAGTCGCGTCCCGACTTGATTGAAGGCTTTCCAAGAACTACACCAGATATTCCGGCACCCCATCCAAAAAGATAAAAAAGGAAAGATTGGCGGCGCCCGGACTCGAACCGAGAGCCTTTTGCTTTCTTGACCTCCTTATATTAAGGGGGGCAGTCAGGTAACTCCGACCCAGAGTTGGTGTACACCAAAATGAGCGATGTAGGGAGACCTTAACCTCCTCTCACACAACCAGGACATCATCACCGACAGCCCGGTCTCAAAGACAAGATGTGTTACCATTACACCACGCCGCCTTGGGTGCGATTGTTGATGCAGAATACAATTGGACGAAATGATAACCACTTGCCAACTATCGGCAGCAACTAGCTCTTGGCACTTCAGCCATCACCTTCATATATTTGATATTACTTATTTTCGCTCAACAATCGAACACCAAACCCACACATCAGGTCGCATCGTCTAAATGGCCTAAGACGTCCGAGTCATGCTCGGATATCCCAGTTCGAATCTGGGTGTTGCCGTTAAGGGGGGCAGTTATGTCAGCTAGTCTGCGTAACGGCCCCCCTTAATTTTTGCTTTTTTGTCGTGGTTGGATATTGTATACCTAGGTAGTGTTCAAGCGTTTCCAAATGCCTGCATGAGTCGTTTTACTAGCCGTACTAGCAACGCCATCGGAAAACGATTGACGAACGTCTCCCTCCGAGCGTTGCTATCCCATCTCCCACTGCCTCCCAGTCACACATCCACCAGTTCCGCAACCGTTTTCTCACCACCACCAACGCTTGAAGCCTCCGATCAACCATAACTGTAGTGGTGGCAGTCAGTGAATCGCTCCGCTTCGGCCCGTTTGCGTTCAAACAAGGTCAGCACCCTGCCAACACGCCGCCCAATCGTGGAAAAGTCGTCCTCGGTCGTTGCCGCTACGTCATGCTCAACGACCAGTGTCAATCGCCTAGTGGATGGAGCAGGGCAAGCCACTTGTGCCGAAGCAGGAGGACTGGCGGCTACGTGGAGGGTTTCAGTCGCCATGATGTCAAGCTTCCGGTAGATTGGCGTGTGATACCATCTGAAACAGTTCTATCTACTGCGATAAAAACTTGGTTATCCTTAGTTTGGTGGTCGACGTGCGAATACCTTGTAGCTATCAGCAAGCAGTCGAGAGCAGGTGCCACTGATATAGAGCATGGTCGGACTGTCCAACCCCGCGATGTTTGCTGCAATCGACTCAGGGCGTTGTTTGGGCGCAGCCGAGGCGTAACGCAGGAAGTGTGGGTACCCCTTCCGGCTGCGGTTCAGATCAGCTGCGGTGAGGCAGTACTGATGGGCAGAGTTGTCGAGACTCGAGGCGTTGCTTGCGACAGCCTGTCCGGAAATAGCATCCTAGATAGTTTGAAGTCGGTCCGAGGACCGGGCATCCAGTGCATATCATGCTCTCAATGACTTTTCTCCCCATATCGCCCTCCTCAGCCGTCTCGAACAAGCCGTCCACGAGGTCTTCATCCAAAAGAAACTGTACGCCGTCCTCGTGATCGGAATCCAATACAACAATCCCCGATCAATAGGCCAGCCCGACTCCTTCGCCACCACGCCGATCATACCCGACATAAACATCAATGGCGCGTCGTCCGCGAAGCCATTCGTCTTGTTCAGCATAGTTCGCTCCTGTACATTCCTCCCGCGCGGAAACATGCCTTGTTCATAGACCTCGACCGCCCTGTCGAGACTCGTGCCGGCTTTGACAGCTGTGATGATCTGGTCTGAGAGCTCGAGAGCGTCTAGCATGGCTGCATTGACGCCCATGCCAGCAAATGGCGTTGCTAAATGAGCCGAATCCCCAATGAGAGTGTAGCTCGCTTTATGCTCCCACTTGTGCCCCACCGGCAACTCGTATAGCTTCCACTTCGTCCTCCAGTGGGCGACTTCGATAAGCTCCCTGATCTCAGGACACCAGTCGCGATACTCCTCCAGCAGCTTCTTTCGCAATGGCTCCTGCTCAACCTGCTCGCCCACAAGCTCGTCAATGAAGGTCTCAGGTCTTCGCTGCCAGGTACCAAGCTTGATACTATTGTCACCCATCCGCTGCGCCATACATGCTCGACCATAGCTGAAGGAGAAGAAGCTGCCTCTACCAACCAGCTTGTCGATTCTGGGAAACTCTTTAGGGTTGTCGATATGCCCTTCGATACCACAGATCCCACTATAGCCCGGCATCACATCCGAAAGCACGCTCCTCACTTTACTCCAAGCTCCATCCGCGCCGACAACCAGATCAAACGGCCCCTCCACACTCCCATCCTCAAACTCCAACTTCCCCGTCTCACCATCAATACGCTTAAGATGCTTTCCCCATCTCACATTCCCCTCCTCAACACCCTCCAACAACACCTCTACTAGTCTCTCCCGATCAATCTCCGGCCGCGTATACATGCCCCCATCCCTTTCCCCATCTGCCGGAGGTGGAGCGTCCTTCATATGCACCAATTCACACCCGTTCAAATCCGCAATCACCAACTCCTCGCCCTCATACCGCAGATGTGGCCTGGCGGCATCGTGCAAGCCCATGCGCCTGAGGGCCAAGAGGCCAGACTCTGGGTGTAAGTCGAGGGTGCCGCCTTGCTGGTGACGCGCTTTCGCTGAGGCGGAGTGCTCGAAGATAGTGACCGAAAGGTTTGTGTCGGCGGAATGGAGGAGTTTGGCTAGGGTGAGGCCTGCTGGGCCGGCGCCTACGATGGCGATCGTTGGTGGTGACATGATCAGTGCTTCTATCCAGAGAATGTGAGTGGGTGGGAGAGACCGAAAACGGTGAATATAAATGCGTACACGATACAACTATTTCGTGAGCGATGTTGACGAAAGACACATAACTCTACCGATTTGCATGGACTCAACAAATCCAAGTACGACGATCAGATAACATCTCGCAAACATATATACAGGGTGTGCACAAAAGTACCATCCCTTTGTCTGCCTGCCGTTGCATTAGCTGAACTCAATTTGGCCCGTGTCGAACGATGTCGGCCCCGAAGAGGCAAACAACACGACCGCGGGACACTGGCACACGGCCGTTAGACGGGTCGAAGAGCCCGCTATCAACAACGGTTACTCGCAGCAGTCATCGAGCCTTGTGATCGCATGGCGAATAGTTACAATAATTGCTCTGTCACTGTGAGGTTGAGTTCCTGAAGCAATGAGGCAGCCAGGAAAGTGCGCTCCTAGCTCCTAGCACCACCGTGCCTGTCTACGGAGGAGCTTCACAGCCAACCTGGCCATCAGTTCTCCAAAACAGTCCGACCAACTTTGAAGCCTGGGAGACAATTTCAAGATGTGGCGCTAATGCAGTGTGGCTCAATGATTGTTGACAGGTGACGTCGGTCCCCGTACTCTCGCCTGCCCTGATTTCATCCTGGCTATTCAACACCACCCCTGATGGCTTGTCTCCTCGCTCGTAGGTATCGTGTGCGTATCTCTATTCTTCCGACGAAGGATGCTCTTGAGCAATCGTGGAGTTCTGCGGCCAACACCGTCGCCGTAACTTCAAGCGACACTCAATAATGCTCTGACACGCGCTTCATACCCCTATGTCTTCAATTCATCCTTCAGTAACACATTTGCTGCTCTCTTCTGTTCGCGGTCTCAGCAACATATGAAGACGCCGTCATGGCTCGACCGGCATCAGCTGCCCAAGCCGAAACTCCCCCGAAAACGACCACAAACCCAATCGTAGCAGTCGGCCGCAAGGTGAAGTCGGTTCTCAGCACCGACCAGCGACCCAGCGTTCGCATCCAGCGTAACTCGTCTTCAAAGACCAGCCTCCATCGTGGACCGCTGTCAACAGACACACGAGAGCGGCTCGCTGCTCATTCTGCTGCTGAGAAGCAGGCCGACGTTGGGTCAGCTCCGCAACCACCGAAGGCTCGATTTGCTGGTATTTGGTCATGGTTTGGTGCAGGTGGTCGTCATGTGACTAGCAGCCAGTCAGATGAATATGACCCAGACGAGGTGGACTTGCTTGACGTTGTTGGTACGCATGAGCCTGCATAATCATGGAGAGAGATGCTGGAGCTGATCAAGTTCAGACCCCGAAGTCGCAACACTATCAACCCTCAACAATGTCCAGAATTCCCTCTTCGTCCCCCAGCTAGGCGGTATTGTCAATCGAAGGCCAATGTACCGATTGAACGAGACGCCGGAGGAAAAGCGGACAATGGACAGGCTACGAGCAACGATGCGACGAATGACCAATCCAGCCGAAGAGGGAGAGAGCACGGTGACGTCGAAATTGCGCGCCCTACGCGATCACTTGATGCTTGGTCGCAAGGGGACCGCCTCACCAGCCAAGAAAGAGTTCGTATATGCCGTCCTGCCCGATGGCGAGACACTTGAAGGCTGGACAAACGCTGAGAGAGAAGAGCTGGATGACATAGTGCGGCACATGCTTCATTCAAGGCGAGCACGATTCAAGCGGTCTATGCAGGGCTTCTTGAAATATGTGCAGCGACGTAAGTTCATGCTTACCCCCTCGGTGGGAGAAAGAAGTGACCGAAGATGCTAACATGTATCTAGCCCTCGGCCTCTTCGTCACGGTCTACGCAACACTGATCACGCTCTTTGGCGCCGCATGGGTTCTGTTCCTCATCGGCTGGATCTCTCTCGGCTCGAAGCACGACTACATCATAAATGTTGTAGATAACGTCCTTGTTGCCCTCTTCGCCATCATTGGCGATGGTCTGGCCCCTTTCCGCGCAGTCGACACCTACCATATGTTCTTCATCGCCCGCTACCACCGCAAGACCTGGAAGCGACGCGAAGAGATGGGTCTCCCAGAGCTCGCTAACCGCAATGACCTCCCGGATCAGACTAAAGAGCAAGTCGAGCCGTTACAGCCAGACGTGGAGAGCCTGGTCGCGCGCAAAATGCCTCGTAGACTGGCTCATCGAGTCGCTCCTCGTCTGCCGCAACGTTTCCAGACTCGTCTCAAGGCTCGCCACGCTGTAGAGTCGCCTCAGACCTACGAATACACCGTACTGAATGCCGAAGAACAATCGACGCTCGAATTCCATGAGCGCAAGTTCAGCAAGTCTCACACTTTCTACAAGCCGCACGAGACCGAGACTCACCACGCTTCCCGCTCAAGCTGCTTGTTACGATTGTCTTACTCCTGGACTTGCACTCGGCGTTGCAGATCACGCTTGGCGCTTGCACATGGGGCATCGACTACAAGACACGCCCGTTTGCGTTGACCACCGTGATCCTCTGCTGCAGCATCACGTGCAATATTCTCGGCGGCGTTCTCATATCCGTCGGCGATAAGCGTACGCGTAAGACGGAGGTCATCGAGCGCATGCTGAAGCAGGAGATTACTAGCGAGGCGATCGAGACGATGGAGACGCGTTGGTTCAAAGAAGCAGAGGCGCGCGGCGAGATCGATCCGAGCGTCCGGCAGAAGCTAGAAGAGGAGAGGGACGAGGAGGAGCGTGAAGAAGTCAAGAAGGCGTGGAAGGGAGTGCCCGCATTGCCCAAGCTCTTATTGGGTAAGGGCGAGGACAAGAGAGAGCCAAGTCTGCCGCAAGGCAAGAGACAGTCGAGCTCGACTGTCGATGTGGCGGGACTGGACAAGGAGAAGAAATCTAAGTTTTGGTTTGGCGGCAGCAAGCAACTGGAGACTGTGAAGGAGACACCAGCCCAACCACCGCCGCCGCCTGCGAAGCTAGAGCCTGCCTACAGGAACGTGGGGCAAGCGGAGAGCGAAGGCAGGGCGCAGAAGATCATGAAGTTCATACGGCGTGCGGACTTGGACAAGAGCTAGTCTTCAGTACTCTCAATCTTCGTGACAATCAATCAATCGAGGTCACAGCCAGGCGGGCATCATATGACTTGCGATTTACGCCAAATTGTCATTCCCTTCAACACTCTGTGCAATACGGGACAGGGCATCCGTTGGCGCAGAAAGTGCACAACAAGCTCCTGACACCGCCGTATCAATGTACGGAGGAGCGCTACAGCCAACATGGCCACCAATTCTCCAAAATGCCCTCGACCAATAAGAGAAGATGTGTTTAGAGTGGTGAAGCAACGACTTGCGGGTAAGGACAGTACATGAATAGCTTCTAGGTCATGCCACACTCCTTTACCTCACCCACCACTGCATAGCTGAGACCTGCAGCACCGTCAACATGCGGTCTCAGCTTCTTCGCGCGGCCTCGCGCTCGAAGGGCGCTCCCAGAGCAACTCGCCAGAGAACATTCGCCTCATCCGCACGAAGACCTGCCGAAGTAGAACTCACAATAGATGGAAAGAAGGTGTCGATAGAGGCTGGCTCTGCCTGATTCAGGCCTGTGAGAAGGCCGGTGTCACAATCCCCAGATACTGCTACCATGAGTATGGAGTCAAAATACAGCGTACAGGGTTCTGTAGCTAATGTATCTGCAGGAAACTCCTCATTGCCGGCAACTGCAGAATGTGCCTTGTCGAGGTCGAACGAGCACCCAAACCCGTCGCATCCTGTGCATGGCCGGTACAGCCAGGAATGGTAGTCAAGACCAGTTCGCCACTCGCACACAAAGCACGAGAAGGCGTAATGGAATTCCTCCTAGCGAATCATCCGCTCGATTGCCCCATTTGCGATCAGGGAGGCCAGTGTGATCTCCAGGATCAGTCCATGAGATACGGCGCCGATCGAGGACGATTCCACGAGATTACTGGCAAGCGAGCGGTGGAGGACAAGAATATTGGACCTCTCATCAAGACATCCATGAACAGATGCATTCACTGCACGCGGTGTATCCGGTTCGCTAACGAGATCGCTGGAGCGCCAGAACTTGGCTCGACGGGACGAGGAAACAACATGGAAATCGGCACATATCTCGAACGAAACCTCGACACCGAATTGTCCGGCAATGTTGCAGATCTGTGTCCCGTCGGAGCCCTTCTACCCAAGCCCGGCGCATTCACCTACAGACCATGGGAACTCACAAAGTTTGAGACAATCGACGTCCTGAACGCCATGGGATCCAACATCCGAGTCGACGCTCGAGGCCTTGAAGTAAAGCGAATACTCCCACGCCTCAATGACGACATCAACGAAGAATGGATAGACGACAAGCAACGCTTTGCCATGGACGGCCTCAAGACACAACGTCTCACCACACCACTCATCCGCCGAGACAACAAATTCTTCCCCTCAACATGGGAGCAAGCCTTGACCGAGATCGGCACAGCCTACCAAAAGCTCGCCCCAGCCGCCAACGAGTTCAAAGTCATCGCCGGCCATCTTACAGAAGTCGAATCCCTGGTCGCAATGAAAGACCTCGCCAACCGCCTCGACTCCGAGAACCTCGCCCTCGACCAGCCCGGCGGCAGCGCCCCCGTCGCCCACGGCGTTGACCTGAAATCCAACTTCTCCTTCAACTCCAAAATCTTCGGCATCGAAGAAGCAGACGCCATGCTAATCATCGGCTCCAACCCACGCTGGGAAGCCGCCGTCCTCAACGCCCGCATCCGCAAGCAATGGATGCGCTCACCCCTCAAGATCGGCTATATCGGCGAGGACTTCGCCTCCACCTTCAAATACGAGCATCTCGCACTGACGCCGCCGCCGTCAAATCCGCCCTAGCCGGCGAATTCGGCAAAGCTCTCTCCTCCGCCAGACGACCCATGATTATCGTCGGCTCCGGCGTCATCGAGCACGCCGATGCCAAAGCCATCTACGAGTCCGTCGGTGCCTTTGTCGACAAGAACGCCTCCGTCTTCAATACCCCCGAGTGGCAAGGCTACAACGTCCTCCAACGCGCCGCGTCACGCGCCGGCGCATATGAAGTCGGCTTCACCGTCCCCTCACAAAAGGTCGCCAACACAACGCCCAAGATCGTCTGGCTGCTCGGCGCCGACGAGATCTCCGAAGCAGACATCCCCTCCGACGCCTTTGTGGTCTACCAAGGGCACCACGGCGACCGTGGCGCACAACTCGCTGACGTCGTCCTTCCGGGCTGCGCATACACCGAGAAGTCCGCAACGTACGTCAACACCGAGGGCCGCGCACAACTCACCCGCAACGCCGTCTCCATCCCCGGCGCTGGCCGCACAGACTGGAAGATCATTCGCGCCGTGTCCGAATACCTGGGTGCGCCGCTACCGTATGATGATGTAGAGCAGTTGCGGGATCGGATGGAGGAGATTTCGCCTGCGCTGAGAAGATACGATACGCTTGAGCCGAGTGCGTTGGGTAGTCTGTCGAAGGTGCAGTTGGTGGATCAGAATAAGGGCAGCAAGGCCAGCGGGGAGAAGTTGGGACTGCCGATTAAGAATTTCTATTTTACGGATGTTATTAGCAGGAGGTGAGCTTTCCTGATGTATTCTGTCCTGATTCAAGGACGATCTGCTAACACAATCGACAGTTCACCGACGATGGCACGCTGCTCAGCAGCCAAAGAGACGGGGAACCCGAACACGAACTTCATGGCGCCGGGTGAGATAGGAGAGCAGCCGGGGCAGGTCAGCTATGGGACGGCTTAGACGTCTTGCCAGGATCAGAGACCGGAGGTAGAGTGAAGGCACGAGAAATCAGAGCGGACTGGAGGGTTACCATATCAAGGAGAAAGCATTACTAGAAGGACGAAGCGCGTATGGTAGACCAAGGCGGACTCTGTGAGTCAAAAAGAACATGCATCAGCGCAAAATGCCGAAATGGTCTTCTTGAAGAGTGGAAGGTGGCATCAGTCGACTTGTGAATGATCGGGGACCAAACAGGCGCCTATCAGCATATCGGTAGGCAATCTGTACAGTTGTTCAGGAACTCGATAGTGCCTTCCTGTCTGTCCGTCTTGTAGTGAATATGCCGTCCACGAGTACGTGCCTTCCGAGACCTAGCCTGAGAGGTCAGGGCAGGTACACTGTAGGGAAGCCCATTGGGAAGGTGCAATACGTGCTATTTCAATCGCACGGCCCTGGCCATAGTTTCGTACTACATATCACCCACTTCACAGACAACCAGATACACTGCGTTGGCCTGGTCCTTGCCCTCTCAATGTACCTGACGTGGTCAGTGCGTTGTCTTGGCACACCGTGACACCTACCTACGTTCCACGATCAATGAGCCATCATCTCAACAGCAACTCTGGAAACTGCAACAGCTCACTCGAGAGACCACACGGGAGGACACTGGCACGATGTCTGCCGAAGACTCACAAGCTCGAAAATGCCAGGTCTGCGCCAAGTCAGAGGCCGCCCTGGATGGTAGCAGTCTCCTACAATGCGGACGCTGCAAGAACACCAAGTACTGCTCAAAAGCCTGTCAATCGACCGATTGGCCGACCCATAAGACAAACTGCACAGCAGCCGCCAGTAGTATCCACAATTTCACACAGGGCCCGCCCGACCGATCACCAAAAAAGGTCCTCCTACTGGAACTGGAAGACTACTCCTGGCTCGGCGACATGTACACAGCCTTCCACACCTCAATGCACCAGGCAAGCGACTACCAAAGAATCCCATCAGAGTCCTCCCCAGCCGCCGTAGTGGACGCTATCACCACGGCCCCGAACGCCATTATCCTATTCGAGCCATCGATCATGTCTGCGAAGAAGCGATTTAGGGCAGACCGGATCAATCGCACACTGGTTGCGTACGTCAAAGCCGGCGGCACGCTCATCTTCGGCTGCCAGACCAGCAACCACGTCTCCCCGCCTGATCTAGACCGATATCTCAAGGACATCTGGGACCTCCCGTGGACGATGGGCAATTACCAACGGATCCCATTCGAGCGGAAGCTGGACTCGATCAATGGGAAGGAGCTGCCGAGGGTGTGCAATGCGAAGGCTGTGCAGCTCAATGGGGTGGCCCCTGGGGATGTCGTGTACTGTCAACCGGAAGAGTATGGACCGGGAGGGGCGCCGGTGGTATGGCACGAGTACGGTTCGGGCCGGATAGGATGGGTTGGGGACGTGAATAATGAGGAGGAGAGTGGGATCATTACCAGGGCTATGTGCGGGATCTAAAGTCATCCGGGAGGACTCTGCGACGTTCTTCGAGGTCCTTCGCTTCACTCCAGAAGTGAGAAGCCGCTCGTCGAGGTAAAGATGTCGGGACATGGTCAGGGGCTTGTCTATATGGCCATTCCCTCACCAGTGTCTTCCACCCACTAGCGCAAGACCGTCCTCAAGCACTTCCCACGTCCTTCTTCGGCATATTCCTGGTCAAGACACCATCGGACGACATCATCAACTTCATCTGTGGTACGTTGCTAGACGAAGTCCAATATATTGCTCGCCAGTCCTGCGTTCAAGCCCATCGATCTGTTACAACTGCCAAAGCTGTCTGAGCAAGAGCTAGGTCGGAGCTCTATTTTGACGTTGTCGTCTGGGACAAGGAGGGCTATGTGGAAAGGACCATACGGCGAATGAGCAACTGGCGAAGGATCTGTCCGTGAGGCTACGTTCGGGCGGTGTCTGGATCAGGATGTGGTGAAGGCGAAACAATCGATCGTCCGTACAGGTCCCTAGCCACGACGTGCTTATGTCGTTTCGTGAAGGGAGGGTGGTTGTCATTGCGAGTCGCTACACCACGTGGTTCTACCACGAGCTGTGGTCCACTATATTTCACGAGGGGAAAGGGTAAACAAGAGATAGAAGGGTCAGAGAGATTCCGTCTTCAATTGAGCTCCTCTGTCATTCGAGTCTTTCCCTCTCAAGCAACGCAGCCAGTCTAGAGCAAGCAGGCTCGATCTCTACCGTTGCAGCTATGCCATCAACGTCGTAGAAAGAGGATGTCTTCTATCAGATGCAAAGCACGCTGTGCAGCACAGTTGTTGCTCCTCTCTTCTCATCTCGACTCTTGGCCATGGAAGCAGGCCATTCACTCCCCCACTTGCCGGCGTGGCTGTGTGCTGCGTGTGCTACCACTGTTTTCCCCAAGACAACTGAGCCACACTCGCTCGTACACAAGCGACCGTCGAATCACGAGTTGGTCATGGTCTCGAAGGCTCCCTCGGCAAGCCCTAATACCTTGTAACTCACTCAAATACACTAGCTCAGCTGGCCTGCGCAGCCGTCCGCGTACCCTCGGCGTCCGGACTCTCGCTCACAAGCCCGAGCTCTCGCCGCAAGAATACAGCGTCAAGAAGCTTTGATATCTTCCTCTTCGGCGACACAGCCTCAACATCGTTCTCGCTGGCCCGGCGAATCCGCTCATTTCGTCGTTCCTCGCGAGCAGTCGCACGGGCGATTCTTTCGTTTCGCTCATTTCGTCGTTCCTCGCGAGCAGTCGCACGGCTGATTACCCTCAAACTCGCCTCTTCCTGCGTAGGGTCGTACGTATCGGACTCGATCATTCTCTTCGCGGCCTCCATGAGTGCTTCGTGCTCGGGGTTGCTTGTCCGCTTCTTCCTCTTCGCTAGTTTGAGCGCGGTAGGAGTCTTGGACCAATTGGCTGGGCTGCTCGTTGTGGTTGTGTGAAGGCTTTTGCGCGTACTGACTAGCTCCGTAGCCGCAGTCTCCTAGACGGGCAGCTTGAAGCTCTTGCCTTGCAGAACCCTGTTCGCAGATAGTCATCAGCCATTCAGGTCCACACTGGGTTGAGAGAAGGGGGAACATACTTCGTATAGTAAACCCAAAAGAAATCACTGTACAGCACCGTCTGCACGATCCCCGCGATGAGACTCCTGGGCTCCAACCATCCCTCCGTCGCATACCGCCACACCCAATTCGGAATATACAACGCGCGATACAACCCCAGCGCCGCCAGGTAGTGTGTAGTTATTGTCTCGGCCTCGCCCGTTCTTTGCAGCATGAACAACTGCGGCAGAATCGCGACACTCTCCAGCCAGATGGAAAACGCCCAGAGTAGCTCTGTGGGATTGTATTTGACCGGCCAGATGAGCGCTAGCACGCCGCTGCCGGCGAGGAGATACGAGACTTTGAAGGTGTCGAGTTGCGGGTCGTGGGTCGGGCGGTAGTCGTTGAGCATCAAGTGCAGCGTGTAGCCGGAGGAGGCGAGGTAGAGGAGTTTGAAGATTGTGTTCCAGGCGGAGTCGGTGAAGGTCCAGAATATGTCTGGTAGGGTATAATTAGGGGAGGGTCGAAGAGAAGGGGGACTGTCTGGGAGGGCGTCATACCAAGGTACCGCGTTACGTAGACGAAGAAGTAAAGTGCTTGGGACTTGAATGATATGCCGCTGCAGGACTGCAAGATTGGTCAGTGCTAGGTAGGTCAGGCGGGAAGGGTAGGACGAACCCCCGATGCGCGCATTTTGTGGAGGAGGATGACTATCGACGCCAAATGCGACAAGTCCGCTGTGTCCCATCGTCAGCAACGTGTCCTGGGGCTAGGAAGACTCGACTGACCGAGAATCCTGAAGATATTCATCTTGGGCACAAGAAGCGCAAAACGACCGCAGGATCAGCCTCAGGAATAAAAAAGTTGTGGTCTTGAAGGCAAAGATGTGATCTCGAACGCCTCCGATGTGAAGAGCAGAAGCGCAGGGATGAAAGCAATGGCGAAAGGAGTGGCAGTTGGTTGGAATGCGTTGGTACAGTGCGAAGTATGCGAAGGAAGTGGAAGCGAAGAGCCACGTTGTTGTTCCTGACATTCGCTGAGGTTCAACATTCTGGGGTCCAGAAATACTCTACTGCTAAATTCGGAAAGTGCTCACACCGCTTGCCCTGAAAGGGGTTGTCAGCATATCTTTGCTATTAAAGGCTAATGTGCTTGCCGACAGCGATCCATCATCGAAAGATATATTCGTCACGATGTGATCGAATACGTGTACAGTATTGTCGTTGTCATTCAGTTTCTGAAGAGGTACTATTACACTGCTGTTTGAACTTGGTTTGAGGCTCTAGCATAAGCCTGCGTCCCTGCTGGGCTTTGGTGCATCCATCCACTGCACAATAATACCCCTGAAGAGAATCCCGAGAAGGTCAACACACGCTGGCGTGCGACAGGTTGGTCGTTCATTCGTGAGGTCTAGTACCGGTAACATTCCCTCCCCTGTCCAGATCAGCCGCAAACGCCATACCGCGCCTTCCGAATAACACTTTTTCCTGGAAATATTCAATCTGTCTGGCTCAGATTTCAAAACTCTGTGGGGTATCACATGCGATGCTCCTGTTTGATGTGCTCTCCATGGCGGTCTGCCTTGACCGAATAAGCGGAGTACGCCGGGTTCGTATGCCAATTAGAACTAGTTGTTCGTACATTGCTTGAAGGGTATCCAGTGGTAGGAGATGTATGATCAGAAGCAGACGAAAACGACATGTTGCTGAGTTGCTGGCTGATGCGATTGCTGTTGTAGTGCTCGTGATGGTTGTCGTGTTGTGCATAATTCATGGTATCATAATATTCGTGCTTGGGCTTGGTGTCGTAGTAATCGGTTTTGAGCTTGGTTTCGGGCAGGTCGGTCATCCAGCGGTTCTGCTTGGCGAAGGTGGCGCTGAAGCCTGGCATACCGTTGGATGCGGAGCCGCGCTTGGATGATGGAACAGAGGTAAGGCGCGAGTCGGGTGATGATGGTGATGGGCAGTCATCATCGGAGAGGTTGCCGTCATCGCAGCCTGCCATCTCGACGTCCTCGCCGCGGGAAGGCCGGCGGATCCTGCAGGTTGGGCATGCTTTGACGAAGCGAGAGATCAGCTCTTTCGGTACCCTAACATATCTACGTCAGCCGGCTGACCAAATGCAGCTTGAGATTCTGTACCATGAATACACTCTGCGGACTTGCAGTGATGTCTTGTCTCGCCCACCATGCTGACAGGCTTTGTGTGCGCGAGTGAGGATCTTGAACAGTTTCTCGCGCACAGCGACTGGCTTGTTGGAATGGCAAATGCTTTTCTATGCAGAGTCAGCATGTTCGAAGTGCCGTGGAATTTGCAACTCACAGGCGTTCCCGCAGGTCCAATTTGCTCCAATGAGAACATCTTCTTGACCCAGAATCTGCTGATGGTTAATTCGAGTTCGAAGTCGATGTGCATGTTTGTCACCTGAACTGCGCTGATTCAACGCTTGTGGTCTTAGTGTCCATCAAGACAGTGCGTATGTTGCGTGCTCGTCGAGCAGTGATCAAAGCCTTGTCACGCTTCTTGGGAGAGAGCTCATCAACGTACCTGCATCTGATTAACGAGGGCTTCCATGATGAGGTCAGACCTTACAGCTGGACGATCTGATCGAAGTCCTTTGCAACAGGGTAGCCTTCCAGCACAGGCAGAATCGGCTCCGACAGTGCTGTGGCTTCATTGACAGAGTCCTGAGCCTCAATGTCGACGCTACCAAGTCCAATTTCTCCGGCATATGCCAAACGATGCTGTGATGGCGCATGCAGACGTTGGGTCGGCAGCGTGGTCGTGTGATATCCAGTGGATGGTGGGTACGACAGAGTCCTACTCTGAGCGTACGATCGTGATGGAGGTGCCAGCTGGTACTGCATTCCCGCGTTATACATTGGGTTGGAGGCGTGCGTGTTGAGCATGTAGTGCGCGGGATAGCTTGTATAGGGCACAGCCCCTGAGTATGGAGGGTGAGCCGGCGGAAACTGGGGATGGAAGTAGTTGACCCCATTGCCGTTGGTATAATGTGGCGAGATGAGACTTGGATTTGAGAAAGTAGAATTTCGATCTTGCCCAGACGTACCGGGTGCGTACTCGGCCATGGTTTCTTGTAGAACCCTCATGAAGCACACAGCCGAAGTGTATCTGTACCAGCTCCGTTCAAATCGCTCAGAAATATGTTCAATGAATTAGCGTTATGCACAACATGCGTCGAAAGGCCGTTGAAAAAGATCACAAGCCAGTCTGTGGCTTATTGAAAGTATGGACAAGTCGTAAGAGTATGCTAAAGAACAGCGGCCGTGGCGGTATATACCTCGTGACAAAGACCTTTTGTATGTTTCGGATCGGACCACGTCAGTGATGTCAGATACTTCAGATGAGCCCCAGTGTGCTGGCTTGACGGAATTGACTGATTCCACGACGGAAGTGATATGGGAAAGGGATTCAAATATGACATCTCGTAACCTGTTGAAGAGCACAAACTGGAGCTCGAGCGTGCTAGGCAACGTGGCAGTCTGCGGCCCTTTCTTGTGTTCACATTTGCGGACCTTGTCAGATGCCGCAGGAGACTATGCTGCGTTACCCTCTCGTATTATTAGAGACAGTTCCAGCATCCAGATCCTGAGGGATGTCGTGCTCGAGAGCTGCGACCTAGACCCATGGATGTAATCGGACAGCCCAATGGACGGCATATGGCCTCCACTGCGCTCAATCTTAGCAAGCTCGGACATGAAACTCCTATTACGGGTAAGTCTCTTCAGTGACCAGAGCCTCACATGGTCGGCCCTGGATGACCACTCAAGACTCGGAAAACAGATTCAGAATAAGGCTCTCGCCGATTTGATTGTTGGCGATTTGCAGCCAACGGCACGGCTCGAGGCGCCTTCGTCTGAAGCTTCTGCTAAGTGGTTAGAACATTTCATACGCTAATGAGCATTAGCCTGCATGATGTAGCAAACGCGCAGGGGAGCTTCGGGGGTGATGGATTTCGCTGGTGCTCTGTCTCTCCGCCCAGCAGCTCATCCATAGTGATTGGCTCATTATGACTATGCAGCTGCTGATAGGATCGACTCCACGGAGCAAAGAGGGACGGTGCCTTGTCGACGTCTTTGTGTAACTTTTTGGTGTGGCAACGGTCTCGAATCTCATATCCGTTGCTTCATCTCATGCAGATGATGCAGTATCAAACATTGCCTGTTGAGCTGCTTGGAGCGAGACTAAATATCAAGACACGGTCTTTAGCAACGTCGGCCTTCGGCGCTGTTGTGATGGTACGCAACGAGAAGTATTGCGATGGGCGTGGCAACTGGCAGCTCAAAGATACCAACGAATGGCGCGTTCAGATGTGGGGACGGGAGCGGGAGCGTGCATAAGACAGTCACGTGATTCGTGCCGCTACAGCCAGTGGCAGTCTCGATCAGCATGAGCGCGACTTCTGACATTCTCACCTCATGTTCGTATAGGTCTTCATCGCTTACGGATGTTTGCCTGTCCCGTTGCGTAAACGAGGAGCTTGCTAGCAAAGTCGCCAGTACTTTGTTGTCATTCTCATCAACCTGGATGTGGTTTCCGGATGTTTGCACTGGTCAGCGGAATCCAGCGATGCCCTGTACCTGGTAGCTGCAGGCACTACTGCAGGCGTTTGAGAACCGATAGTGACCTGTCTCGCGATTGCTTTGTCTCGCCAATTGTCGACAATCTCGCAAACACTCTTCGAAACTCGGTTTTCTTCACTCCCTATGCTCATTATCGAAGTCTGCAGCTCAAGCGAACCCATTGCTACGCAAGCGGGCCCGACCGTGCACTGGAGAACCCTGGATGACACCCGCCGACATTCGTGTCCGTGAGGGACTTGCTGAAGAAATCCGTTGTATTATCTCGGACACATCACGAAGCCACCCACAGGTAGCCCTTATCGAACTAGTGTCCCCCACGCTGCTCGGTGGTCCTTTGCTCCAACTCCACTACCAATCATGGAAGCAGAGCCTGTTGGTTGTCTATCGCTAGTCAACAACGCCCAAATACGAGGTGCATCTCAAGGCTGCAGGAATCCTCCATTATCAAATGCCACGAGGCTGAACGCACAGACTGGATGTTCACATGGAACGTTGTGCAGCCAACCAGCTGCATCCAACGACACTAAGAGGCCTACAGTATGCCGACTCAATTTCCTACTCTTGCGTCGACTTTGGCATCAGCGAAGGTAATCCAGATTAGTGGCTATTAGTTGGTTCACGAGCATACACCCCGTCTAGCATGGTCGCCCAAGAAACAGGCAAGAGATGCAGTACTTTGCTTCAGAGACTGTCTTCGCACGAGGATATTGTGCCCACGCGATCGGTCACACCAATGGGGATCTCGCGGCGCACAAAGATGGCGGTCAGCATGCGAGTCCCGGCCGCATAACGGCGCCCGCATGAAGCTTGGCACTTTCAATTCGATTGGACGCGACTTTCCCTACTACACTTCCGATCGACACTTTCGAGTGAGGGATTGCTTTGCTTACGATGGGGGCGGCGCAGTGTCTAAAGAGTGTCGAGGTCTTGGACTTCGTGATCTTCAGTCTCACGGTCATAGCATATCCCGATACTATGCGCAAGCTTGCGTGTAGGTTGGGATTCACTTCGTTGGTCATGGACCCACCACAACTTCTTACGACCCTCCATCCTCGCAGGATATGCGGCGTTGGTCAATTCACATTTCCCGGGGCGTGTTCCGTCTCGTCAAGATTTGGGTCCTGTGCAAAGTTCAGCTGAGGTTGAAAATGCGAGTGTCCACAACCCTCCAATGGGCATGGCTCAGCAATCGCCCCTGATGCAGGTGAATATGTATGTCTTGGTATGCTGGGGAAGCCGTATACTTTGGACTTGCGCAACCATCCCGTGGAGGTTCCAATCCGACAGCTGTCAATCCCCGGTGCTGTGCCTGGCGTACAAAGCGAATTATTCTCCTGGCTGTGGCAGTCAGTGGCTTGTCCAACCTCGAGTGAATGCCCAGACCAAGATGATAGAGTCAAGGCGATTGGCGTAGGCATGAGCAAGGACCTCCGATTCTCAACATCAGGCTCAATTTCCTGCCTCCCCTGGCCTGCAAGCTTCCAACCTCCAATATCGCTTACGATACAGCTCGCGTCGTCGATCAGTCCAGACGATCATTTCTCGGAGCACTCCGACCACGATACAAGTCTTTCGACTGATTCGACAGGAATTAAGCCACTCCAGGATTGCGCATCAGTCTGACCGCACAGGTTGGGTGCTAAGGTGGCACAGTCAACGGCTGTCATACTGCTCATCGTGCGACACTCCCCGGATCGACAAATCCCAGAGCCGGAGGTCACTCAGTTGAGGCGTCAATCAACGCTTTATTCTGACGTCGACGTTGCACATAAGCGCCTCCGAAAATCCAACAAAAGCTCTTGGAGTCCACGCTTCGCCAAGGTCAGGTACTAGTGGGCACTAGTCCTGTCGCTTAGGAAAGTGGCTTGGGCAGCTTCCTCCTGTGCCCCCTCTTGAAGCACTTGTGTCGGGTCTTGCTTCGCTGGTGTATGCTGGATGTCTCTCGGCCACCTGTTCCCGAGTTCACGTATTTGTCAAAGGTATGTGCTGGCTATGCATGTGAGCTGATTATCAACGAAACACTCTGCCGTTTCTGCAAGCATGTTCATGGTTCCAACATCTCCACAGACATGACCTTAACCTGCGCCTGCCAGCCTGCTTACAAGCGAATTCAAGGTCTATCTGTCCAGCACTGGTTCTGAGGTTCATGCCTACATGAAGAAGGTCGTCCGAGCCCAGGGGCGGGACCGCAACATCGGGATACCGAGATCAACTGAATGCGCTGTTCCCCGACGTGAGCTGCAGGAACATGAAGGTCAGTCAAGCTCATCGCATCGATGGGCGAGTATAGTGCCAGCCTTGACTCTTTTTGCATCGCAAGATGAGGCCATGAGAGCTGCACAAGAAGTTTCCCTGACACCAATGTCTGGCATCGTAAATGATTGTCGTTGAATTATGGAAATCCATCTCTTTCTCATTTCTGACTTGAGGAACCATCGACCAACGGCGACGGAATATGACCTGTGTTTCGTCCCAGAGCTGTGTCATGGAGCTCTTCTCATTGTTTCATCTCTGCAAGCGTTGCCTGCGCCCTCTGAATACAAGTTGCCTGTCACCTAGCAAGCTTGCTGATCTGGCACCACAGCGACTGCCTCGGGTCAAGGACATACCCGCAAATCAGCGGCCCCAACAGACCGTCTATTCGTCATCCGTGCAAGGCTATCGTTGATGGAAAAGTAGGATTCTGTCCCGCCTCGTTCGGACCCCACATCCCTAGAGGATTGTGGTACAGCGGCCACTCCGTTGCGGGATTCCTGGCATCCATCGGCTTGTACTGACGTCCCAGATATGGTCGCCAATAGAACCTCGAGCACTCCTAGGAGTTGTTGGTCGTGAGTCCGAGATCGATGACCCAACATTCTCGATATGCGCAAGCTCCGGGAGTGCAAGAGCTTCTGCATCAATCGGGGGGAGCCTCGTCGTGGGATGAGTGCTATAAGAAGCTGCGCTCCGGCTCTGGACGATATGGTCCTCATGAACGACAGGAGATACCTCTCCTAGCTCTGTGTCGGTTGACTCTTGCTGCGCCGTCGCCGCCAGGCTGCCCTCGGAGTGCTCCAGCCGCAGCAGCCCCACAAATGTAAGATCAAAAGGCTGCCAACCAGCAGGAAAGCCAAGAACGCTACGAGTGCCGCATATCCCTTCCAATCGCCGGCATTCGGATGGCGCAAGAACTCGAGCATTGCTATTGTGTTGGGGTCCTCCTCGCGCCGTCTTGTGCTTGTCCTTCCTTTGTGGTCAGCGCTTTCGATGAGGTGAAATACACTGAGCCCAGAATCGCTTACCCTTTTGTTAGGGCTTGAAGACTCGATCGCTTTTCTGCAACCACGGCGATGAGAGAGGCTCCGTTGCGCGCTGAGGCTTGCTCAAGCCATTCTCAAGTCCCTGGAATCTGTGCTTCTTACTGCCCGAGCGACAGCTCAGAACAATCGAGTTGGGTGCAAAGTCGTCTGCAGAGCCTGAGGTAACGAGATGATTCAGCGCTCCAGGCGGACGGCTATCAGCAACTATCACATCATCGGATGGGCAGACTCTCGAACAGTCGCGGCAAAGTGGAGTGCTTGTTATCAAAATCCTAAGAACGACATGTCAACACACTCAGCTAGAGGTCTTCGCTGCTTTTATGCGCAGATAGCGCTTGGAGCGTCATCACTCCCACTGCGTCGACTGTCAGCCAGGAAAGTATCCTCTGATGTGCTATCGTCAGCCGCAAGAGCTTGTCTCGCCGACGTGCTCTTCTTACCCGCGAGGACGCGACGGCTTAACAACTCATCCCTGGTCCTTAAGCTCAGAAGGGGAGACAACGACGGCGAATGTCATCTTCAGCAGACCACCATGGCAGTACCACTGCATTTGCAGCCATTCCACGCCGATAAAGGCCGCCCGGCGCCATCAATCACATCCGCACTCATGCGCAGGGTACCTTCACGGACGCGAGCAACTTGTGGGGCACGCGTTCGCTATATGCTTCTCGACGCGAAATCACATGATAGACCTCTACGGAGACCAAAATGCCTCACGTGCAGAAGCTTCTTTGCTGGGGTCCAGATAGGCTTCCGCTCCGCGCTCCGCTGTGAGCAGGTATTGAGTTTCATGCCTTCGAAGGGGTCTGTCAGCCTGGCGGAGGCATTCACACGCCTGGATTCGGATGGGGGAGCTTCCTCTCCTCGGAACATGTGATTGTTTTTGCTTAGCTCTTACGTTTCGAGGAGGCGATCTGTTCAACGAACCACCTTCGTGAACTCTGTAGCTCACGGGTACTGCCACTCGACGGCACAGTGCAAATTCAACATGGTCACGTGAAGTCCTGATTAATTTTGTAATGCTTTTTGTCTCGATACTGTCTTTACGGTGTCTTGGAATGCCTGGACCAGTCTGGTGGTCTGAGTCTGGTCAAGCTCACTGTCTCAGTATGTCCTCCTTTTCTCAATCCGACTTCTTGTCTCAAATTTCTCTTCTTGTTTCGATCTGTCTTCTTGTATTTGTCTGAACATCCATCCTGTGCAATGCCAAAATCTCGTATTCCATCACTACATTTAGCATTAGCAGCCAAACTCCGACGCCGCTTACATGTATGAGCGAGCCACATACCCAAGCGTAGAATTGAAAACCGTTTACCGTCGTCCGATAGCTCAATAACGCCCTTGCTCCCGAACGAATGATACACGTCTCAGATGAATCGACCGGACCCTACCGCCCTACCACTCCCCCACGACGCCATACGCCCTCGTCACCGAACTTGTCGCGGAGGAGATTAAGGTTGTTTCTGCTGTGACGGCGGTCCCAATATATGCTGTTGCGGCAGTGTAGGACGCTTCGACCACGACCCCATACACCTTCGTTACTGTCTTCCAAGCACCTGTTGGGAACACTCTGGTCGCAGTTCCACCTACACACAAGCCCTTCGTAGAATCAGGGCACGGCTGCAGCAGGCCTGTCGTCGGTATACCACGCACACCCACACCCAACATCGTGTTCGGCGGCTCGACCTCCGCAAGCCCCATGTCGTTAGGCGAGGTGTAGCTAGTCTTAGCAGTCCTGCACGCTAGCGGCCATCTGTACGTCAAAACGTCGGGATAACCGATGCTATAAGTCACGCATAAATCGCCTTCGGTCTGGACCCATAGAGTACACCCTGCATCCCAGTTCCCATATGAGCAGGAGGTGGTGGAAGAAGTTGGCTCGGGGGCAGCCGTTGATGTACCGAAATCCCCTTGGACAAAGGTCAGCGAGGCGGACGACGTGGACAGGTCTGGTTCTGAAGTTATCGCGGATGAGGTTGTGGTTGCTGCTACAGCAGTGCCGATGTATGCGGTTGCAGCAGAGCACGGCACTTCGACTGTTGTGACGGGAATGCCGTAAGCGGTCCAGCAAGCGCCCTCCGAAAGTGTGCTCTCAGAGACTGTTCTAGACGGACTTTCCGTCGGCTCAAGTTCATCGCGTCTGGCCAATGCGGGAGTGCTGCTCGTGTCGGTGCTTGTTGTGGTACCAGTGCCTGTAGTGCCGGTGCTTGTGGCGGTTCCACTGCGACTACTCGTAGCTGCTGGTGTGGTAGAGCACGGCGTCTCTATGGAAGTCTGCTGTCCGTCGTGAGTAAAGGTGAAGTAGCACGTAGAGTTCACGCCTGGATAGTAATTTGTAGCCGAGCATGGCCGTTGCGTTGATTGAGGACCATCCTTGAAAGTTAAGGTCACCCAGCACAGACGCTCTGATTTCTCTGCACTAGTAGTTGTGGTTGCCGGCGCCGTGGTTGACAGTGCAGTCGATCCCGGTGTAGGTGTAGTCGTTGGAGAAGTGGTCGTTGACGATGCAATTGTAGATGAGGAAGGTACTGACGATGTAGTTGTGACCGGTGTAGTCGGTCGAGGGATGATGTATGACTTGGTCAGTGTTGATGAGGTCGATGATGATCCAGTTGATGATGACCTAGTCGATGATGACCCAGTCGTCAATGATCCAGTCGTCGATGATCCAGTCGTCGATGATCCAGTCGTCGATGATCCAGTCGATGATGATCCAGTCGTCAATGTTCCGGTCGTCAATGATCCAGTCGTCGATGATGAAGAGGTTGACGATGATTGAGAGGCTGATAATGATGAAGAGACCGACGGCATAGTCGGACCTGGTGTGGTAAGTCGAGGTGAAGTGCTTGACAGTGTGGTCGTTGCCAGCGTGGTCGTCGCTGGCACGTTAGCTGCCGGTTCCGTAGGGCACGGAACACGGAGGGACGCTGGGACTCCGTTGTACGTATGAGTCGTCCAGCACGTGCTGGTTGAACACGGCACCTCTATGGACTTGGTCTCTCCATCGTACGAATATGAAGACCAGCACGTAGTCCCCGAGGTCGTTGTAACGTTGGCCACGGGCTCCGAGGTCGTTGCAACATCAGTCAGGGTATCTGAGATCCCCGTAGTCGCAGTCTCCGAGGTCGTTATATCAGTAGCCATAGCCTGAGCACACGGCACAAGATGTAGCGAAGGCGGCACGCCATATTCAGTCCAACACGCACCAATCTCCTCTAAAGCAGAAGATATAGCCGTCTCAGCGCACGGTCTTGGCCAAGAGGTCAGGTGGTACTCGTATGTCTTGTGGAGGTGGTGGCCCTTCAAGGTGCTTCCAGTATAAGTATACCAGCAAAGATCTCCCAGCGCTGGCAGTTGCCCACTCGGCGCCGCAGGGGCTGCGTCCGGAATCTCAGAGGTGCTTTCGGCTTTTGCCCAGCAGGTCTTGTCCCAGCACGGGCGGCCGCCACTGCGTGGAGCTATTGTGATTGGATCTGTCGTCGGCTGGGGCGCGATGGATGGGGTCTTGGTGTAGTGGCTTTTCACGTAGTTGCCGTAGTCGGATGCATCTCCCCTGCGCTGCTTTTGCTTACAGCCGCCAACGAGGTTCTCCCAGCTGAAGAAGCCGCATCGTTTTCGAGGAGCGAGTGTTGCTTCTGGTGTGAGCAACGGATCCTTCAGATCCTTCTGTGGTTGTCATAAGAGAGAGGATGAGGACTCGTCAGCAGACTGCGTCAAAGTCCTCGCGATGGCTGTAAGTCCAGAGGGAACTTTGGCAGCAGATTCGTGGATGATCTCATTTTCTTGCTCACACTTCATTCTGTTGTCATAGCAGTTCCAGGTATCAGATCGGTCTTCATTCAAACATTCGAGGAATTCTCGCCCGCAATCAGTCTGTTTCTCTGATGCTATCGTGTTTGAATACCTACCGTGTTCGGGAGAAGGCCGTTCATGACAAAATTCATCTTGGTCCGCCCAATTTGGTCGGCTGTCTTGGTGTACGTTGTCTCATTGCGTTCTGGAGAATCCTCGACCGTTTCGCGCTTTGCCAGAGCTGGTGTTGCCGGATCCGAAGATGAGCCTCTGGTACAGGCTGCCATGACCGTAGAGCATGCTGGGTCGTCTGTTCCCTTTGTCGCACACCACGCTGTCAGCTCAATGCAAGTGTCCAGTGCGGCTCTGTCGCCTTTCGTCATAAGATCCGCGATCATATTCATGTCCTCCTCAAGACTCTGCGCAAATGTCGCACTGCGCACCACAGCCTCACCATCAGCACCGAATGATTCGTCTTGACACTTCTTGTACTCATCGAGACAGTCCTCCTCATCGGCAAGCCTGCACTTCAGGTATTTGTAGGAGCAATCTTGCCCCGCAAGATGAGAGGGAATGGTGTCCAAGTCGTTGAGTGCCTCCTCAAGGTCATCTAGTGCACGTTCCGGCAGTTCGTGCTCACTTCGCTCCTGAAGACCATCTTCCAGCAGCTTCGGCTCCGCTTCTGCTGCAATCTCATGCCACCCCGGGGGGAGGCCATCAGGGAGACAGCAGCTCGGATAACCCTTGCAGCATGCCCTGGGGAGCAGGTCTTTCGGCTGATGTGGGCCAGTCAATTTATCATTGTTTAGATAACACGTCTGAAGGATATAAATGCATGTAAATGAGCCGGGGCTGGGCATTGGTGGTGGACCTCGCTCCTGAAGAGCATCCCCCAGCTGCGTCGGTTCCGCATCTGCTGAGATCTCTTGCATGACCTGGGTGGGGGCTGGAGCGGGCAGTTTCCCTTCACAACAATCCGGATGCCTAATGCAGCATTCCCTGGACGGACGGAAGAAGCCGCACCCACCGAGACGTAAAAAGCAACTCATGTCGTCGAAGAGTCCCCCTGCGACGACTTCCGAAAGGTGCCTAGAGATTTCACTTGACTCCTGAGGAGCATACTCTTGCTGCTTCGAGATCGCGTCTGCTAAAAGTCCTTGCACAACCTCGGTTGGGAGGTGCTCGACTTCTCTCGAGATCGCGTCTAGTAAAAGTCCTTGCACTACCTCGATTGGGAGGTGCTCGACACATTCAGGATACTTCTCGTCGCATTGATAATTGTTATCTGGTAGGGCGGTCTCGTAGTATTTGCACCAAAGATAAGACAGCTTTCTGTCATGGGGGCATGACGGATCGTCGTCTTCTCCAATCTCGGGTCCGTGCGTGAGGTCTTCGTCTTCAGTACCACGCACCACTAGCGACAGCGCTTGAGTTGGGCTCGCGACGACGTGTGTGGTGGCAGAAACAGAGCCGCCATCTGGGAGGCGCGTTTCCGGAGCGCCGAATGGCGAAGATTCGGAGATGTGTGAACTTGCCCATTCCGGCCGGCCACCTGGAGCTCGGCGGTCCAGGGCAGCGTTTTCTGAAGGAGGTGTTGGTGGCATCGTCTGGACAGCGAATGTAGACGGCTCAGTCATATCATCGACAGGCTGAATGCTGAAGGACGGCATGTCCAAGGGTGGCGTGTCGAAGGGTGGATTGCCATCAGGTGGGGGGTCAATGGTCGGGATGGACACACCCCCAGTCGGTGAGGTGCCGGACGGCATGTCGAAGGGTGGATTGCCGCCGGGCGGGACGTCGATGGTCGGGATAGACACCGACACAGTCGGGTAGGCGCGAGCGGTGAGCCAGTGGTCTGAATCAATTTGATATCCAGGCTTTCCCTGCGAGTAGTCGACTTCACTGCACGGTACAACCCTGCCACCAATTCGAGCCATACAGCCCTTGAAGTCCGATTGCGGCGGGACGATTTCACCACCAACAACGCTAGTGCCTTGTGGACCAGGAGTCTGAGGAATCCACGCAGGTGCAGCAGTAACCCGTGCAACTTCTTCTGAAAAGGAAGCACTAAGCCGTGACGCTTCTGCTGAAGAGGAAGCACTAAGCCGCGATGCTTCTGCTGAAGAGGAAGCACTAAGCCGTGACATTTCTGCTGAAGAGGCAACTGCTGCCACTGAAGAGGAATATGCTGTCACTTTGGCCATACACTTCTGGTATGGCTCGTCACATCCGTGCCCGTTAGGATGGTACCCATAGCAATGCTTACGGTCCCAGTAGCAATCATTTTCATTGGGTGTCGGGCTGCCGTGGAATCGTCGCTCCTGCACACCATTTGGCAGAGCTGAGACAGAGGCCGCGAGAGCGGCCAGCATCAAGACTTTGACCATGCTGCGCGGTCGGAAAGATGATGCGACCGACTTTTGTGTGCGCTGAGTCGCGGGGAGGTGAGTCTCTGGACGTCTGTGCGGAAGTCGAAGGTCGGGGCGACGTGAAGAAGAAGAAGAGGACAGAGTCGGTGTTTGTGTGAAAATAAAATCAGAACATGGCCTCTCGAGTTTGTGCGTCTATTTGCCTCGTGAGCTGAGTACCTTTGCTTTGACTTTCCTCCAAAGTTCCAAGGTCTTGGGATCTTCCGTTGTGGTAGAACAAGTCAGACGCAACACACAGATCGTTTTGACTCGCTATAGATCCACCTGCGTACATTTGCGACAATTGGTTGAAAGCATGACAACGCTGGAAGCCGCTTCAAACCGTAAAGGACGCTCGTGCTTTTCAGTTGGGGCACTGAAGCTACTGGCGGCATCGAGAAGATACACGCTCTTGTGCCGTTGCGACTTGACGCGAACTCACAGATTCCGAGCTGCAGCACTTTGGAGTTGGGGCAGGGCAGGATACTGAAAGTCGCCACGCCGCTAACAGATCAATAACGGGGGCATGCTGGTGCGATGAGCATGTGATGGACAAACTCCAGTGCGTTGCCTGTATGATGCCTGAGTGTGTTCAGCTCCCAAGATGGACAACTGTTCCTTCCAGCCGGTAGCTGAGCCCGTGACCGGGCTTCCTGTAAATACCTCAAACCCAGGTACCAGATTGTCGCAGAGGCTATTGAACCCAGATAAGCAGTGAACACCTGAGCAATCAAAACACTGGTTTTGTAAACGTCGCCGATACTGCTCAACTCTGCAATGATACCCTGGTCTGAGGGCCTTGACCGTGTTCATTGATAATAACCACATGCTCGGTTCGAAGTTGCGACAATAGCCTGAGTGAAGTGTGCACACGTAGCATAGAGTGACTGATCGCCAAGGCAGCTGATCGACGTGCCAACTGGGATTCTCGAAGACCTTCTGTTCCAAATCCAAGTCGCCGTCCAGAAATCCTCGGAGAATTCACCAGCAAAGTCCGAACTCGTGGCGCGATCAGCATGGAAAACGCCGCTGTTGATACCTAAACCTTTTCGAAACGGCTTGATTGACGTCCGCAAGCTCTTCGAATCCTCTCTGACACATGGATCGTCCTTCGAGATCTTCACGGCCACATCGGCTTCCTCCCATACACAACGCCTACCCTCGTGTACGCATGTATCCTCTTGTTCGCCCAGTCCCTTCTCACCTCCGCCAGATACATCTGCACCTCCTCATAGCTCATGCCCAGCACGCGCGTGAACATAGCTAGACTCCATCCCTCCATTCCACTATCGATCTCTAACCTCCTCAACTTACCAATCTCCTTCAGCTTCGCACCTTCCGGAGTCCTATCACTCGGCCACGGCGAGTCCGGCATCTTGAAGCGATGTTCCCGCACATCCTCAAACCCCGCCTCGCGAAGCCAGCGATACTGGTAATCGATAACATCGACCTCCTTGCCCGTCCTCCTCCCTGCTTCCGTGAACAACTGACCCCATCGCGCAAGTGGCGAGCCCGGCGGCGTCGTGTCGTCGTCGGCATGACAATAGCAGCTGCATTCTAACTGCTCATAGTAGCCGCCAGGTTTCAGATGCTCCAAGACCTGCTGATAGAATCTTGGCCAATCGCGCAACGACCCGAAGAGGCCGCGGACGTGGATGAAGTCGAAGCTGTTCTTGGGGAAAGTCCAGTCGGAGGCGGCGTCGTCGATTTCGAACTGTAAGTTAGGCGGAATGTACTCGGGCTGGATCGGTGAGAGGTCCGTACCGATGACAGTGGCAGAGGGATACTGATCGGCGAAATCGATTGCCCATATACCGGTTCCCGTGCCAATGTCGAGTACCCTCTGGGGTTCGGCGGCTATAGGAGCTAGAAAAAGGCGATTATCGAGGAGAAGAAGATAAATATGGTGCCCCAGATCGAGCTGCTCGCTGGCAGACTCATCGTTCGGACACCAGTATTCGCCATCGCGAAAAGCGTGATACCGGCGTCCGTTCTCCCAGCGATAATTGAAGATCGAAGATGTCAGAGATCGCGTGTCCGGATCTAGGTCATCAGATCCAAGAGCCGAGTCAGTATCGGTGTCGAAGTCAATGTCTATGCGATTGCCAGAGATGGAAGTTGCCAAAGTACTTGTGTCGTCTCTATCGACATCGTACGTGCTGAAGGACACTTCCGAAGGCGGTGCTGACATCTTGTCCGAGGTCGCTCTTGCCGGGTGAGGGGCTACTCGCTGCTCGCTGCTACCGCGTACAATCCATCTTTGAAAGCATTCTCTTCCAAACCGACAAAGACAGTCGAGATGAATCGGAAGGAGCGAGTTTAACGTCAAGCAAGGTGGTTATCGTTATCCATATCCCTTGAGGAAGAGCAATGTACTTTGAAGTAGAGTTGCCGGCCTGGAAGTCTCAGTCGCCAGCCACACAAGCCACCCGATATCAACCGCAATCAACATTGTCGTCATTACACATCCCATTGATCCTTTGTTGCATAAAATCTGGAGCGACTTCCATAACTTGATCGTGTCACGGAGGCTCACGCACGTGGCAAGACGTAAGCGCTTGGAGCTTCGCGGCGATCCATCCTCGCCTCTTGACGCCTGTATACTCACACATTATAGGCTGTAGTGGCCCAGGGCAATTGCTGCCCCGGTCCATCGTTCGCGACCATTGGAGCTGCTATCAAGCTTGTAATGACTTCACAATCCAGACAGGACTCTAATCAGTTGGTGGGCCATTAGCCAGAATGCAACGGCCCGCATCCGCGACTGCAACCTCGAGCGCTATCGGTCGTGAGTTATGCCCGTCAAGACTGTCCAATTGTGTGAGACGTGTTGGCAACATATCTTCAACCAGAGTTCTTGCGCTTCAGAGCCGTGTGGGAAGCTGTCAGGACTCGAAACCTCCCGCAGTGTGCTGACTCTGTAGCTTGTGCTCGCCCAGGACCTGCGACATGGCCGAGAAAAGCAGCTCGTTTTCGTTGCTTTATCTCAGCGGTCTGGGGACTCTTGCGTATCTGCTGTATCTCTGCGGACTGGCATTCTACCGATTGTATCTCAGTCCAATCGCAAAGTTTCCGGGTCCAAAGCTTGCAGCGCTCACGTTGTGGTACGAATTCTACCACGATGTCGTGAGAGGTGGACAGTATGTCTTCAAGATCAACGAACTTCACGATCAGTACGGTCAGTAGACGTGGCCAGAGTCTAGGTTACACAACACATTGCTTATTTTCTACAGGACCAATCATCCGAATCAACCCATACGAGCTTCACGTTCGCGACCCAGACTTTTACGATGTCCTCTACAGCGGCCCGGGCCAGAGACGCGACAAATGGGTATGGGCTGTCGAGCTCTTCGGCAACAGCTCGTCCGGGTTCGGCACCGTATCGCACGACCTGCATCGACTCAGACGTAACGCACTTAACCCCTTCTTCTCAAAGCAAGCCATTGGTCGCATGGAGCCCATGATCCGTGCGCAGATCGAGAAGCTTTGTGCTCGTTTCGAGCGTTGTCGAGAGACTGCTGAGCCTGTTGACACGCTCAAGGCGTACGCGGCATTGACTACCGATATCATCACCAAGTATTGCTTCGGTACCTCGTATGATTGTCTTGATGACCCGGGCTGGAGGTGGGAGTGGCCAGAAGCCATGGTTGACAGTACGAAGGGTGCTCATTTGAACAAGCAGTTCAAGTGGGTTTTTCCAGCTATGCAAGCGACGCCGGAGTGGATCGTGGAGAAGGTCAATCCGCCGGTCATGAACCTCATCAAGTTTCAGAAGGTGAGTCGGCAGTCCCAGCCATGATGCAAGTCACTAACAACCGCAGGATCTGGCTCGTCAAATTGGCGGTCTGATGAAAGAGGACACGGCCGAGCTCGAAAAGGGCAAATCGAACATCTTCACAGAGCTCATCAAAGGCGACCTACCAAGCGAAGAGAAGACGCTCCCACGCCTCGTCGATGAAGGTCAGACCATGATCGCTGCAGGCCAGGAGACCTCATCCTTCTTCCTCAAACAGACAACTTACTACATTCTCGCCGATCCCGCGATACGCGCCAAACTCAAAGCCGAACTCAAGCAGGCAATCCCAAACCCGAGTGAGATCCCAGCCCTTGCGCAGCTCGAACAGCTCCCCTACCTGCACGCAGTGGTCTGCGAAGGCCACCGCTTCTCCCATGGCGTCGTCGGCCGGCTCGAGCGCATCTCACCCGACAAGCCTTTGCAATACAACGATTGGGTCATCCCAGCAGGCACGCCTGTCGCGATGAGCTCTCTACTACAGCATCGCAACTCAGACAAATTCCCGAACCCGGAGAAATTCGACCCTGAAAGGTGGTTGAAGAGCGATGGCAGGCTCGAGAAGTATCTGGTGGCATTCAGTAAGGGCACGCGACAATGTCTGGGGATCAATCTGGCCACGGCGGAGATCTATTTGACTCTAGCAACTGTCTTTCGGAGGTTTGACATGGAGCTGTATGAGACGACGGCGAGGGACGCGGAGATCGCGCACGACTTCTTCATCCCGCATAGTCCAGCAGATTCGAAAGGTGTCAGAGTCGTATTCAAGTAGACCTCTTGTAGCTTTACATAGAATGATCTGATGAATATCACGAGGAAGCAAAGCACGCGAGAAGGCAGGGCAGAGGGAGAAGGTGTCCAATTGGCAGGCGCGGTCCGAGCATCTCCTACCCTAACCCTAGATATTTCCACTCCGAGCATCATGGACTGCATGGCAACTCTTCAGATCCGACAAAGCTTCAAGCACTCGACTTCACCCGCATCTCAACGGAGACAACGTCTTCTCTCATCGCTCCCGTCTGACCCATGGAACGATAGCATTTGACCCCTGCCCGCCGGACCCTGACCACGCTGTAGCCGTACCTACAGCTCACCATGCAAAAAATCCTCCGCATCAACATCCAACAACAAAAGCAAAACCTCAAAGCCCAAGTCCGCGTCGCCGAGCGCGAGATCAAGGGCGACATCTCCAAATACGTCGAGCGCAACCGCGAGATCATCTCCCTCCGCGCGCAGCTCGAAAAGCAGGAACGCAAGCACCGCCGCGAAGACTGGTTCGCCGGTCCCTTGGCGCCCGACCGCAACAATGGTCTCGAGAAGGGCAAGCTGGGTGGGTTGGACAGTAACTGGAGAGAGGTGATGAAGGGGAAGCCGGAGAGCATGTTCAGGGAGAAGGATCGGCCGAAGCATGGGAATAAGGGGAATATTGTGGAGGGGGATCGGGTGGTGGTGATTGAGGGAGTGGATAAGGGGAAGATTGGGGAGGTGGAGGAGGTGAATGAGGAGGAAGACACTGTTACGTTGAAGGGAGTTGCTATGGTGAGTTCGTCCTACGATCACAGGTCTGCGAAGGCTCAGCCTGTATCTCTACCGCGATCAACCACCACCACCACCACCACGACGTCCCTTAGCTAACACAGTTCACCACAGGCCGACATAATAACCCCCGCAATAGCCCGCCCCTCCCTCCTCCAAAACCCCCCTTGTGCCCCAAGCCCTCCCCATCCCCCTCTCCTCCATCCGCCTCGTCACAAAAATGTACGACCAAACAACCCGCACCTTCAAAGACTGCATCATCCGCTTCTCACCAAACGCCGCGCCCGCAGCGCGCCCCCACCACACACCAACCTCCCTCCCCGCCTCCCCGGCAGCAGCCTCCCCCCACACGACCGCTTCATCACGGGCACGAACATCCGTGTCGACTGGCCCGCCGAAGAGCGCTCCGAGGGGATAGTGGAGGACGGGGATACACGACGAGAAGTGCTGGATGCGTATACGTATAATCCTGGGTTTTATGTTAACGCTGAGACCGGGGAGGCGCCGGAGCCGTTGCCGCATCCAGACATAATTGAGGAGATTTTCAAGCCGAGGAGGTTGGGTGGTGGGAGGACGCAGCATGATGTGGATTATGTGGCAAGGAAGATTATTGAGGATGCAAGGAGCGCGTGGTATAGAGGGAGGAGGCTGGTTGGGCCGGGGCAGGAGGCTTGGGAGGCTGAAGTGCTGCAGAGGAAAAGTGCGTTTGGGAAAGCGGTGAAGGAGGATGAGGAGTGGAGGGCGGCGGAGTCGGAGAGGATAAGGGCGGAGAAAGGGGATTTGAGTGTTGGTGAGGCGAAGGGGGATGATGTGTCCGTCGAGGAGTTGTTGCCGGATGGGGACACTGCTGTGCCGTTTGACGGGCGCATCCGACGTGTCGGGCGTGTTGTTCGGCGCGTTTCGGGCGTTGGACGCGTTGAGGGCGTTCGGCGCGTTGAAGTGGAACAGATGGTGACGGCTGACGATAGTGCTGGACCGACCGAGCGTGTAACAGTGTAGCATTGGGTGGGAGAGAGATTGGCAGCGGAATGGGGCGGATAGGACTGGTGAGCAGGCAAGCGGTTCCTGCTCTGTAGACGACAACTGGACAGCATCTTTTAGAGAGGCACGGCAGCATTCTTCCTGACAATCAGGTGTACCAACAATCTAGATCTATACATACACGAGGTACAAACCATCATCTTCGAAGAAAGTACTTGAATTGTACATGCAGCCTGAGCATACAATTGCATTGCGACCGTTATACTTGTCCAGCTTCGAACCCCGGATCACTGAAAAGCCACTGGCCTATCTGAGGAAGAGCTTACCTGGACGGCGGTGACGAGACTGCGCCGCCCTTTGTTCCTTCGCTCGGGTCGTCAGCACTTTGTTGCTTCTTGTGGCCAGCTCGGCTCTGTGAGAGCCTGTCGGGTCGGTATAGGTGGTGTTCGTGATATTGTATGGCTTCCTCTCACTGTGCCATATTCAACGGCCTTTTTCGAGTGAATATGCTAGGCAGCAGCGCAACTTTAGATCGCGTGAAGACCACTGAAGACCTCAAGGTCAAGTCATGACGGTGACTGCTTCGGTTGGCCGCGGTGTGCAATTTTGAGACAAGGTATAAATAGGTGTCTTGCGCTCAAGCCAACGTTATTCCTTCTTTCTTCTTCTCCAGGCTCGGTGGCCAAGATGACACAGCTGTGCCATGCCAAGGTAGCAGTCATTGCTACCTGATGGGGCGAATCTCAACTCGAGTCTTCGAGCCTTCTTATCCAGGTACAGCCGAGTAGTTTCAGATCATGCAACAAACCGTGAATGCTTCTTGGCTGGGTCAGGGGGGCGATTGCTTCGATTCGTTGTAGTCGTTACATTGTTGAGAAGGTATAAGTAGCCGGCCGTCTTCTTGTCGTCGAATTTCTTTCTTGCTTCTTCACGGCCGAAGCGCTCAAGCAATACTACTTGCCGTTTCAATACAGCATACGCTGCTAGTTCTTGGGACGAGCTTCAAGTCCTCCGAGACTCTGACTGCACTCGGATGAGTTTGGATCATGCGACGAGCAGTGAATGCTTGGAGACGGATTCAGTGTCGTGACTGTTCAGTGTTCGCCTTGATATTCACTGCGTCGCAGAGGTATAAGTATGTTGCTTGTCCTCGTTATCTTCTTGCTTTCCTTCTTACCACACTGCCGAAAATGGCACCCAACTTGCCATGTCAGCTAGCGTCTGCTGCTACTTGATGGGGCGAGCTCAGCTTTCTGGAGTGTCCCTTCGCGATGGCGGTGGGTTGAATGCTGATGTATCCTGCGGTTACAAACGACATGTGAAACAGCACGCTCATCTCCAAGACACTTAAAATGTTGTTCATCTTGGACGTCTCCAACGAGGGAACGCAGAGCCCACACAAACCATCACGAACCATCACGAACATTCTCGTAGCACGAACGTGCCCAGACCTCCTGCATAACTTACTTTCCTCCATGCTTTCTCCCAAGCAGCGCCGTCGTCAACGCAGACTTGCAACCAAGCTTGTCTCCGCAGACTCTCTCCCCTCAATCGAGCTCCGCCGACGATCACCTGTCTCAACCTACCTGCAGTCCGCTTCCCAATTCGTATTCATCAGCAAGCGAACGTCCAAGTTCATAAGGTAGTTCACGAACTAGTTACGAAGGCTAGCGCCTCGAACCGCGTCTAGCCGCCAGTAGCGCAAACCCATCCCCACAGATGGTCCGAGCTCTTCACTGGCTGGAGGGGGCGTGGTTGCGCAATCTTTTCAGGAGTTCGGGCGGGAGGACTAGCAGGGGTTGCTCATGCGGGTTGATGAATCTAGCGATGCAGGAGGGAGCTTGTGAGCGTTGCCACTGGATGTTGGTGTTCTGTTTCTGGCTTGTCTCTGTTGGGCGACGAGTATGCTTGTTGGCACTAGTATGACACGCGCGAGATGAGTTGAAATGGCGGGGTTTGAACAAGAGTGGTTTGCCCTGCAGGTCGTGATGTCGAAAAGAGCTGGGATCAGTGAGATTGCATTGAGGGCTGGTTGCCTTGTATCGCAACCTCAACCGAGGATTATTGTTGCGCAGGTTCGCAGATCGTAAGGAGACGTTGGCATGAAGCTCGATGCAGTTCAGATCCAAACATGGGAAGTGGAGTTTGAGTAGAGCGCATCATTGACTTCCCGTTGATCGATCTTGAATCTTCGAGTGCGAAGCCGGCGACATCTGATGCTGCAGTAGGGTTCCTGAAAGTGTCAGCAGAGTACGGACGAGCTTTCCGGTGGCTTAAAGCTGTAACTATCTGGGTGTCATTATACGACATTTCGGGGCAGAAACTCGTGCTGCGGACAGCCCGTCAAACACCCCTATGATGGCCAGACCCGACTAGCTGGACGATCCATAGGTGTGGCTGTGGTCCATGAAACAGCTGAGATGCACTGAAAGGGTGTGGTGAGCACAACGAATGGCGTTGCTCTCGTGGGCATCGTCGGTACGAGCTGTCATCTGCTAGGTGGGCTTTGCCGAAGAGTTCGTCTTTGGCGATGGTCTGCGAAAAACCAAGGCCCGCGAAAGAGCGAACTATTGGATGGCAAAGAAAAGATAGGCTAGAACTGGATAACCTGGGGTAAGCCAGTCAGCTTGCGTACGAGCTAGCAAAATCTCCTAACGGTGGAGAGATGGAGCTGTGGTGTCATGGTGCGTTGAGATATGCACTGCCTCTGCACGATGCAAGAACTCGTTCGACAGAGGTGCGATTGTAGATCGGAATGGGCAATGGACAAAAGGCTTGGAGTGGTAGCTCGACCAAGATTACGGGCCGCTCGAGGTTCAGGTCGACGTGCGCTGGTTTGCGGCTGGGACAAAGTCACTGTTGGAGCAGACACTTTGTCTTGATTAGCAATTGTGTAGAGGGTGCTCGCTGATAAGATGATTCCGATTCCGCAGCTGCTTACAGGCCGGAGCAGTACGTTCAGGCCCTAAGAAGAGCCTCTAGCTGGTTCAGCAGGATAAATTTGGGCGGGTTTCGATAGGCTGGGTACCTGATGCCGATCTTTTACGATGCACATCTTGGGGAACGATCTTCAGCCCAGCGCCAATGCGAGAAAAATTGAGCGTGGTTGCCGTACCCCAACCAAAGCACTGACATGTGAAAATTCAACGTTCAGGCAGCTGCGCGAGATTCGGGCGAGAAGTTCGTATGACATTTACGACAGCAGCGACGAGTATCATGTCTTCGAGGTGGGCGACATGGTGGATGGCAATGAGAGTCTGCAGGTATCACAACATGCCTATCTGCAAGTCTTGACGTGGGCTTCATGAGCGGATAGACTGCAGAACTGGAAGAGAAGCCGCCCTGCAGCGCATGCTTTTCGTGCGCCGTCTCTCGCTCATGTTCCCGATGAACCATGGATTTTCCTTCCTTCCTGGCGGCGATTTCGAAGGCAGCCAATAGCTACAAGGCAACAAGCCCAACAACCACAGCTGCACAACATGTCAAAGGGTGTAGCGTGAGTTGATCGAATGACTGCATCGTATTCAACGTGAAAAGTGAGAGAATAACTCGAGCCCACCTCCCCATGTCTGCAGCGTTAGCCTGTACTGCACCTGCAGAGAGCATAGACCATGCCCACCCAAGCCCCATCAAGCCTAGCCTGGAACCATTACTGCCCGCTGTCGCTCGCCCGCCGCCCGAATCTGCGATTGTTCTCTACACTTCACCTTGTACTTCTCACCACACCAATTGACGACTCGTTTCTCTCGTCACTTCACTACACTCCTTCAACTGCGCTTCTCGACCTCGTCGTCGCTGTCACAAACAAAAGTCATTCATCCTACGCCCAAAATAATTTTCATTGTTCCTAGCGACTCTACACTGCCCACTCACACCCTCGAACATCTCCGACTGCCTCGAGTTTCGGGTCACACTTCCGCTGACCTCCATGGCACAGACCAGTGCAACCCACCTTGATTCTAGTTGTTGAGTAGGATGGTTGTGGTGTTTTGAAGGCGTTGTTTGCATAGCAGGAGTCAGTGATGCCAGATCCTACCGGCATAACATGGGCTCCAGATGTGAGGAGCGGTCCTGCACAAGACCAGAATGCGGGACAGTCAGAGAGACATGATGACACAACTGCGGCAACACCGGTTGCGAGGCAGTTGTCGCGAGAGCAGGGCTACTTCGACTTGGAGCCTGTAGCCGCACAGACAGACGGTGCTTCTGCTGTAGCGCCCTCGTCGCCGAAAGGTACTTGCGAGAGCCGGACGCCCACGGGAACATTCCCAGAACGCATGTCAGAAGACCGATCACGAGATGGCCGCCCGCTTCGAAGAGAGCCGTCTCATAGCAAATCCGTCTCGGTCGATGCGCTGCGGCTCAGTCCCAACGAACAGCGACCAGAGTATCCCGATCAGAGCTATGTTTCGCTCATGAAAGCACATCTCGGTCGACCTCTGCAGCCATTGCGAACTCGCTCGTCGCATCCAGCACAGAACATGATCTACAATGATCTAGCTCGACGACAGCATGGAGACAAACACCCTTCACTCGGTTCGGTGACGACAGGCAACACTCCAGCCGCAAGCCCAGGCCTGTTCTCACTCCCTGCTCGTGCGCCATCGGCACCTCCAGAAGACAACTTGCACCATCTGCATCAGCCAAAGGTGACATACAGTGCCGAGATCGATTATGATACGTACTCCGGCAATAAGTTCATCAACCACTACGAAATGCTTTCCGAGCTCGGTCGTGGTGAGCACGGCAAGGTCAAGCTTGGTCGCAACATAGATACTGGCCTTCAGGTCGCTGTCAAGATTGTGCCTCGCTACTCTCGTCAACGTAAGCTTGGCAAGCTCGGTGCTCCTGAAGATCAGACCAAGAAAGAAGTGGCCATTTTAAAGAAAGCTCGTCACCGAAACATCGTCAGCTTGCTCGAGGTCATCGATGATCCAACGATCAAGAAGGTCTACCTTGTTCTGGAGTACGTCCAGAATGGTGAGATATCATGGTTCAAACGAGGTGTGCCAGAAATTGTCGTCGCCATGAATGAGCGATATGCGGCGGAGAAGAATGGCTCTCCTCTCGGCGCGGGGGAGCTCGAGAAGCAGCAGTTCACTGTCGCCCAACTTCGCCGCAGACTTGAAGCACTTGAGCGGACTAGATCAAAGAACCGAGACAATACTGGCGGATGGAGTCTTGAATTTGCTCAGTCGTATGACGACGAGTCTGAGTATCTATCAGATCTTTCGCGCTCGGCTTCTGGCGCTGGCATCGACAATGATCCTCGTCGGGAAGCACCGCTCAATGAAGCACTCGATGGTAGCATGTTCGGATCCTACGCCAACGAACCTTTTCGCGATCGCGCCTTCAGTCTTGCGGGTATGAGCGCATTCTCGCATGCCTCGCATATGTCGTCTGAATTTGAGCTTGATATCGATGAGGACGAAAGCCGAGTACCTGCGCTAACTCTGGATGAGATCAAGAGGGCTTTCAGAGACACATTACTGGGTCTGGATTTCTTGCACAAGATCGGCATCATTCATCGAGATATCAAGCCTGCGAATCTGCTTGTTGCAAAGGACGGCACGGTCAAGATCTCCGACTTCGGTGTCTCATATCTTGGTCGTGCGATCCAGCCCGACGAAGACACCATTGCGGAGAAGGACGTGTCTGACTTGAGTGATGATGCGGAGCTGGTCCGAACTGTTGGCACGCCCATGTTCTACGCGCCTGAGGTATGCTATACAGGCGATGAGACCATCTTCGGTGGTGTGCGACCGAAAATCTCTGGCGCAGTCGATCTATGGGCGCTCGGCATTTGCACTTATGCCATGGTCTATGCACGCTTCCCATTCTCGAGCGAATCAGGCCATATGGGCCTCGCTGAGCAGATCTGCAACGAAGAAGTATTCTGTCCTAGCGAGCGATTGGTGCCAGTCGACACGTCGAGCGAAAAGTTCAGTCTCGTTGCGCCTGCATCGATGAACAGCAACAAACGACTTGACTACGAGCTCAAATTCGAGCCAGTTCCTGAGGCTTTGCGAGATCTGATTATGAGACTTCTCATCAAGGATCCAGCAAAGCGCATGACGATCGAAGAGGCCAAGCAGCATCCCTGGGTTGTTGAAAACATGTCCGATCCTTCTGGTTGGGCCGGCGAAGGTATCAACGAGGAGGAGAAGTCTCGCATCGTCAACCCCGACGAGAAAGCAATCACCCAAGCTGTTGTCAAACGCAGCATTGTTGAGCGAGTCGTGTCTAGCGCCACTCGTCTTGCAGGCAATCTACTAGGTCGGAAAGATTCCAAGAAGGACGATCGGAAGCGCGCATCAAGCACTGCAACATCGGCCAGCAACTCAAGCGAGTCTGTAAACTCGCCAACTTCGAATGCCAGTACGGTCGGGAAAAGTGCTCGAGATGCACGACGGACTAGTTTGCGCGGCGACGAGATCTTTGCGGCTGCGCTCAAGAATTCTCGTGAGACTACTGAGCACCCTCTAGCGCAGAGCTTGACTGCTAGTCCCGACGAAAGACTTCCGAACACTCTTCAGCCATCCAGACCGAATGGACCAGACCGGACTACATCTACCATGACAGTCGATTCTACTCGAACCATTCGAGCTCCGCAGCCGCGGTCAGTCCCTCCACCGCTTCCAATGTCTCAGCATGAACTACCCGTCGAATCCGAGACCGTCCCGCAGCAAAGCGCCGGTCTAAAGGTCCAAATCGAGCAGTTCTTCGAAGGAGCCTTAGAGAGTGTAGCTCGGTTCGGCAATCGCTCGCCAAGTGCAAGTCGTGCTTCTTCTAGTAGCGACATGCACAGCGATGCCAGTCAGTCGGTCACAAAAGCTTCCGTGACAGGCTCGATTGCGACTCCAGAAGTGCTCCGCTCGCCCATTGACTACAACGTGCAGCCACCAACTCGAGGTCTTTCCTTGGCTACAAGCGACTCTCGCCCGAAGAGACACATGTCCATACATGCACCTGAGTCCGATGCTGCAGCGTTCGAGCACGCTCAAGAACTCAATCAGCGTCGATACATGCGAGAGCAAGCTGCACAGGCAGAAGCAGATGCACACGCCAAGGACGAGTCCAAATCGCCCACTAGCGACGATTGCCCGCCGAGCCCTGATGACATCGCTTACATGCAGAGAAAGGATATGCAGCCTATGCCGTCGGCTAGCACCCTTGCGTCATCAGGCGATGATCTAGCACATATCAGTCACAGCACCTCCAATCCGTCCTTCGGCATGGTCAGTAGCAGTGCATCATCGCCTCCTACCGACAGCTACTTCAACCTCAACAAAGAGGTTCCGGCCACTGCAGCCACCGTCTCAGAGGATCCTGAGCTGATGCGCACAGGAGAGACAGTCATCGAGCGTGGTCGTGGGCGGGAAGCGGCGCCCATGGGCAAGGGGTTGGAGCAGCGAGCAATGGATGACGACGACTACGACTACGACTCAAGTGATGAAGACGACATGATGATGATGCCTGTCAAGACGCGCAAGCGCTGAGCAAGCAGGATTCAGGCTTGGACAATGAGCCCCACTCCACTCACGACTTGGTTCGGACGATTACTGAACCCAACAGCATTTCATATGTTTTGCCGGAATATGGGACACGATTTGCATGATAGAGACACCACATGGCTCAGGAGTACTCCAGCAAGAAACACCACACGGCGTTTTCTTTTGTCGAAGGATTGGGGAACAGGAATCGCATAGGCGTTGAAGGCAATGTCGAGGGATTGAACCGTCAGAGAGGACTCTATGGGAAAGCATGCATTTTCGACAACGGCCACCAAAAACTTCGCAGGGAGGACTCTGGCTCTCGACAGCTGGATCAAAAGATCATTCATACTCACTTTATCTTTCACTTGTGTGACCATAGTTCTCAGGAGATCATACCATTTAGTAGGATTTAGGAGATAACAATTATCTGTTCACAACTTTTTCCAAAACTGAACGTTTAACAGCTAGCTTTTGCGGTTTTCTGCTGCAGGTCTTGGGGTGAAACTTAGGTGATAGAAAACCAAAACACGAGATGAGGCGGAACTGTTGACTGGACAGATAGAAGTCCTGATTAGGCAGGAGGCCTTCTATGTTTGTTTGTTTGTTTGCTTGCTCAGTTAGCTGCAGGTGAGTGAGATGCTTAGGAGTTGGTGATGGATCTGGTGGTTTGGGAGACCTTGTGGGCTGCTTCTGGTTGCGCTATACCCCAGCTCGTTCGGAGAAGTCGAGCGTAAGTACTGATCCAGTGTGCACGCATCCAACCATGCTACTCAAGGTTTCGCTTCGTACCTCGAGTCATGCAGCTGGGCGACGATGTCGACGCAGTCAACATTACTTTTCCAGCCCCCTGATGCCCACTGCTGTTGGACTGGCCTCGGGCCTGTGCAGCTGCAGTGAGGCAGATGACCAGACCGGATGCAGACGGTGGCTCCAAGTGCTACAAGACTCGATTTGTAGGCATTGCTTTGTGATTAAGGTGACTGACTGACTATCTGCTCGAAACCTCAACGAGAACCACCAGCGACGGGACCCACCAAGCTCTATCCAGCGCCGTTGCCATCGCCAACCCAAACACCGCTCAAACAACCGGATCAGCCACGTTCTTCTTCAATACAATCAACGGATCCTCATTATCATACGGAAACTCCGGCAATTCCGCCTCCTTCATACCGAACGCGGCCGCTAGCACCCTCCTTGACATGACCGTGCCAGCCTGTCGGAACCCAACATCCTTCGGCATAGGCTGATCGAAGAAGATCAAGAAATGAATCGGGATCTCCTCTCCAGCCTTGACGCTTTGCGGATGCACGAACCCTTCCCCGTTAAGGCCTGGCTGGATGACTTCGATCTGGTGCGGGTAGCTCGCGGGGATGAAGTAGACGTCGTCAGGATGCAGGGTGAATGTGTCGACTGACCCATCCGGTCCATGATGGACATGCGCGCGTGGCCTTCTTTGATGTAGCCCATCTCGACGGTGTCCGGGTGCCAGTGGGGTTCGCGCATGCCCTTGTCCTCGATGCGGAGGGAGTACATGGCGATGTTGGTCAGGATCTTCCAGTACTGCGCGCGGGCTTTCTTGGCGGAGCCGACGCCGGCGGCGAAGGTTGGGGCTTGCATGTCCTCGACGTCGAAGCGGTTTGGGTGCGGCCATTTCGCATTGGTGGGGACTTCTGCGGGGCCGGAGCGCTTGATGATGGTTGGGTTGGGTGGGGTGGTGGAGCGGGGGGAGTATTTGGCGAAGACGGAGCGTCGACGTACGAAGGTGTTGGCGAGGACCGCGTCGGTGAAGGCGGCGGCGCTGCGGGAGAGGGTGAATTCTTTGGGATGTTCGTGGCGGGCGCAGATCAGGAAGGTGGCGGCGGTGGTGGAGGAGGTGTTCTCGACGGTGAAGAGGGCTCCGGAGTGGACGTGAAACATCTGGCCTTCGGAGACGGTGAAGGTGGACATGTCGCTGGCGGAATCGAGGGTGCGGACTAGGGTGTTGCCGGTGAGGACGTAAGCGATGGCGTTGCAGTTGACGAACCACTTTGGTTCGAGGATGCAGTCGGGGTTGAGCTCGATCTTTTGGAGGGAGAGGTTCTTGAGCATGGGGAGCTCGTTGGTGGTGAACTCTTGGATTGAGCCATTGGCGTTGGAGAAGACGGGGCGGCTGTCTCGGAGGTTAATCTTGTGCTTGGAGGAGCGGTCTTGGACTGGGGTGGCGCCGTTGGTCGTCATTTTGGCTGATGGGTTTGGTTGTGGTGAAGGTGCTTGGGTGGGACGTGTCGGTAGAGGATGTAGATGAGTTTGAGATGTTGCAGAATAATGGCGGTTGTTGAGTGTAACTCAATAGAGTAGTGGCTTGGTTTGCTGTTGTTGGTCTCATCGTCTGGAGCATCAAGCCACCTTGTTATATAGTTCGATCCATGCCTTGACGCGGACGCTCGCGTCTACCGCCCATGCATGCCAGCCTCGCCTTACTGAGCATACCGACTTGACGCACCCGTCGGACATCATGCCCATGACGTCCTCTATCGAATTCGTACAACGCGTAAGGCTGCGTCGTGGTCTGGTCGATATGGCTCAAAGAAGCCGCGAAGTAATAAGGTTTCTGCATATCGTTCTTCCGCCAGGGTTCTTGAACTTTGGGTCAGTGACCTTTGGGACAAGGGTTGGCTTACTCATTTATGAGGAGGATTAATTGGCCAATGACCTATGGCGGCAAATTCCGCTAGCTCTGGCGAGGCTGCTTCTCTGCACCGCACTCGATGAACTCGTGTGAACTTAGTCAGGCACGTCATACCGTACCTGCTCTGTCTGCGACAACAAGCCTTTGGCGCCTCCTTCATTGGGCGACTTCTCCATTGGCGAGATCGACGCGATGAGGTGGTCCCACCTACCATCTATTGCAGCTCTGGGACACTGCGCACTACCAAAACAGCGTAGAACCGAAGTCTCGGACTCAGCGCGTCGCGTCTGTCGCGAGCACGATGAGTATGTAAGTCAAAATAGAGCGTCAGTCCGTCGAGCTCGGGGCGACTTTGCGCGAGGACGACATGCTGTGTCACGGCGATTTTGGTCGAGTCGGGCATCGCGTGTGGGTTAGTCCAGCCACATTGCAACGAAGTTTCGAATGCTTCGTCTCAAGCCACTTCACTTACCGACGTCATATCGCCATGTGCTCAGCAACATACAAGTCAGGTTGGTGAAGTGCCGCGATTGTACGACAGCGCCGCGAAAGCAAAGATTATGTGTACAGACTGATCGACAGGTACGCGGAATTGATGAATATTTACCAAAAATATCGCAGATCAGGCTCGCTAGAACATTTTACCGCCTGGGGTCCTTCCTAGATGGTCGGACTAGGAACGCTTCTAGAAGGTATACACACTCTTGATAGTTGGTACTTGGCAATATCGGCGCGTACGATGGCCGAATGACGACGTTAGTCTACACTGCTATGGCGGAAGCTCCTCCCTAGTCATTGCGTGGCGGTCGCTGAATGCTTGCAAGGTTCTGGTACGAATTGTCCTTGCTGCAACACGATCGCGCACAATTGCCCCGAACCTGGGACAGTGCCCGCGCTTGACTATCTCTATCGCTGACTGATGCCGTCTCCGGGGTAAACTCTGCTGCGTCAGGGCCAGTCCATCGCGCAAGTTGACCGCACCAGCCAGCCTCATCCCTTGTCCAAGCTGGAAGACGAGCGACAGCTTATGACGTCTGATGGCCAGGCTCACGCTCTGACTGATGAATGTTAAGCACCGGTATCTAGGTGAGTATGATGGATATAAGTAAATGGTAAAGTTCGAGATGGTTGTCCACCTTGTGACACAGCAACATCGACACAACGACAACACTGCGATACACTCTCCCAGCTTATGCAGCATCATTTCTTGCTGTGGCAGCTATCCCACTCGACATGGAGCCCCAGCGAGAAGACATCGAGTCCCAGGCCACGAACGGTGCAACCGCAGAGAAAGATGTCAAGCCTGAACCCCAGTCCCTCCCAAGCAGCACCTTCATGCGGGTCTGCCACAACTTCTCCACGGTCTGGTAAGCGATGAACCGCCATTCCCTTGATATGTTCTCACCCATATTGTCTAGGTTCACGGTAGCGATGGACACCGGTGTCCTCAGTGTCGTCCTTCGGCAATTTCCATACCCATCCCACTGGACCCGCGTCTGTAGTGCGATCATGTTCGTCACAACGGTCGTCCTAGCCGCCACCTTCGCCTCGATCTATCTGATCCGGTGGACCAGATTCCGCAAGGACACCTTCAACGCCACCCACCTCGAGGCAGAAGAGATCGCGCTACAAGCCTGCCCAGCCATAACCTGGGCTCTGATCACCATCCAAGTCCAACTCACCTGCGCTCAATCCTGGGGCTATGGCTGCACGATCCTCGCGTACGTCATGTGGTGGATCGGGCTTGTCTGGATCGTGAGCATCTGCGTTACGTTGTACTTGCACCTCATCAAGCACCCCTCCCAGAGCATCATCGACCGATTTCTCCCAACCGCAGTCTTCATCCCTATCGTCGGCATCTTCACACAAGCCAACGCCGCGGGCGTCATCGTCAACGGCGCAATCAACGACACGCGCATGTCCGCCGCCATGGCCGTCCCAATCATCATCGTTGGCTTCATGCTTGTCGGGTTCGGACTCGGTCTCGCTATCGTCATGTACTCGATCTACGCGCATCGACTCATGACCTCCGGCTTCCCCGAAGCACTCAAGATCCCCAGCATGATTCTCACAATCGGACCGTGTGGCCAGTCCGCGTCCGCCCTCCTCAACCTCTCGGCCGCCGCCGTCGCGCACGGCAATTTCGAAAAGTATGCCAAGGGGTTCTTCCTCACCTCTACAGGCGCCGATATCATCCGCATCCAGTGTACGCTCGCAGCTCTCCTCCTCGTCGGCTTCGCCATTTTCTGGATGTGCGTCGACTACTACGCTCTCGTTACCGGTCTGATCCGACGGAAGATCCACCCCAGTCTCTTCTGGTGGAGCAGCATTTTCCCAGTCGGCACTGTCGTCACTGCGCTGTCAGGATTGGGCAAGGACCTGGATTCGCCTGCTTTCAAGATCTGTTCGATCATTCTCTTTGTGTTTTTGTTGTGCATCTATTTCGTAAATTGGGGTTTCACGGTGCCGATGACGTGGAGTGGGAAGTTTCTGGGACTGGAGCCGAGAGTGGACAGACTTGACGATGCGTCAAAATCTGGCCACCACTGGCATAGCTTGCACAAGGGTGCTTTGAGGATGAGAGACGACTGAGGGCGAGTCACCTCAGTCGAGCCCACAGGGTCTCCGAAGCTGCTTGAGAATTGGAAGGTTGAATCTTGAACGCTTGCGGACTTGGAACCACAGAATAACGTACGCTAGAAGATCAGGATGAAGGCGCAACACATGTATAATCAGAGCTGGGAATAACCTAGGAACAAACATAGATCTCATAGCCCGTAATCATAGACTTTAATGCTGCCACATACCACATCTCATCATCTCGCGGATCTGAGAATACAAACGCATCTGCTTGACTCCCTTGAGCTTCTCTTTACAGCTTCCGGACGGCGCATCTGGTTGAAAGGTGTAGTTCCCGCAGTGTGAGCAGATAGGCGAGTCCCTTGACGCTAGTTCTAGCTAAGCAGCCATCGTCGGGTGAGATTCAGGTACTCTCGTGGAAATAGTTGGACAGGAAGTAGAGTGTGGGAGATCAGCAAGGCGGCATGGTCACCCGGTCTTGCGAAAAGCCGCATCGGTCCGAAAACGGTAAGGTCGGTCGACATGCCAAGACTAAGAATTTTGCGCACCTGCGGAATTTCGTGGCCGTCGACTTGCACTCTCGAATCGCAACTCTTTGTGCTCGTCTTCTCACATCGCATAACGACAATCGCCAACATGCCTAAGCCAGTCACCAAGTCGTAAGTACTATTCTCGTTCATGCTGATCGGAGCTGCAGTCAGTCATGGTCCGCACAACTTCGCTGGTATCGAACCAGCTCGATAATCCCGAACGCCTGCCTTGAAGACCTTTACGAAGAGAACCAAGTCGCAGTGCCGGGACGATGAGGTTCGAGATGTCACAATCTTGACCTTGAAATATCTTCTGCGCGTGAGCCCGGACGAGAGTCTGTACAGCTCAGAACAGAAATATTCTCCTGATTCAGTTCGGGGTGTTGTCTGATGAGAACCGCAAGTGCGCAGTGCGATGGAGACATCGTCCTTACCGCCAATGCATCTCACGGATAAAAGTCATTTCGTCGAGTTCAAAAACGTATCTTCCAGTTCGAGAATGCGCCATGTGCTGCAGTTCCGACTCGGCGATAAGCCATCTCCAGTCGGACCATACTGATGCAATTGAACAGTTCTGCTCCCACCAAGGACCAAATCCTGGTGCCGGAAACTCTCTTGAAGAAGAGAAAGGCTCAGGAGAAGGCTCGTGAGCAGCGCAATGCTGCGATCGAGAAGAGAAAGACGGTACGTTTGCACAACTCCCTTCCGATTCTGCATACGGTGATGATATCTACCAACCATGCGGCTAGACTTCGGTCGATGTTGTCGCTTTGTTAACCATCTTTCGGGGCTGAGCATGCATACTTCTCTGGATGCGATCAAACTGTACTGAGATCCATACTGACAATTTGACTGCAGGCCAACAAGGACAAGCGCAAGGCTATCTTCAAGCGTGCCGAGACATACGTCAAGGAATACCGCGATGAGGAACGTGAGAAGATCAGACTCGCTCGCGTAGCACGCCAGAGCGGCAACCTCTACGTCGATGAGCAGCCCAAGCTTGCCTTCGTTATTCGCATTAAGGGTATCAACAAGATCGCACCCAAGCCGCGCAAGATCCTCCAACTCCTCCGTCTCCTCCAGATCAACAACGGCGTCTTCATCAAGCTTACCAAGGCCACCCAAGAGATGTTGACCATTGTCAACCCATACATTGCCTATGGCTACCCCAATCTCAAGTCCGTCCGTGAGCTCATCTACAAGCGTGGATACGGCAAAATCGACAAGCAGCGTATTGCTCTGTCCGACAATCAGCTGATCGAGGACAACCTTGGCAAGTACGGCATTGTCTGCATGGAAGACTTGATCCACGAGGTCTTCACTGTTGGTCCCAACTTCAAGCAAGCCAGCAACTTCCTCTGGCCCTTCAAGCTGTCCAACCCTACTGGTGGTTTCCGTGCACGCAAGTTCAGACATTTCATCGAGGGCGGCGACTTGGGTAACCGGGAGGAGAACATCAACTCTCTCATCAGACAGATGAACTAGGCGCTGTTCTTACTGGTGGTCAAACCTGTGTCGGAGGCCGTAGACATAGGGAATCTAGCATTTACTCGTGGCATACGATGATGAGTTTCAGCCCGGGGAAAAGTTCGCTGCTGTCCCAGATGAGCGATAGCTAGCAACGAAGACAAAATGATATCCAAACGAACAGCCTGAAGTATTGACCATGATAATCGTGATGGAAGCCGTCCTGTGGGTGGGTAGCCGAAGGCTGCCAAGCCCCCAGCCATTTGGCGCGTCGCGAAATCGCGTACCACGCGTGTGAATGTTCTCCAACTCGAAATGCGTTTCACTGTTCCTCAACCTCGTTGCTCTTACTTGCATGCATAGCGTCATGATCTGTATGTAACAAGGGCTCGCTTGAGGCCCATCATCCTGCATCATGTCTCACCGGAGCGCTCTTGCCGCCCTCCGCGCTGCTCGTGCGGGTGGGAAGTCGCGACTCGAGTCGTACCAGGTCGAGGACGCGGGCAACATCTACGACGAAGTCGACGAAGAAGGATACAAGAATGTCGTTCGCAAACGCCTCAATCGAGATGATTTTGTCGTTGACGATACTGGCGAAGGCTATGCCGACGATGGACGCGAAGAGTGGCAGAATGAACGGACGCACTACTCCAGCGACGAGGAAGAAGCACCGTTGAAAGGCAATGCCGCGAAGCGGAAACGCGAAGAGGATCTCGAGAAGGCAGAGAAGACAAACCACAAGATCCAGAACTACTTCAACAGCGGCCCTGTCGCTGCCGCTGCGAAGCCAAAGGTGAGCTACCATGCCGTGTCTGTTATGACCGGACTGATCTCTACAGGTCCAAACATCTGCCGAGGACGAAGCATTCATGGCAGATCTGCTCGGTGAGGTCGATGTCAATGTTGCGCCTGCACGCTCGTACAACAAGAGAACTATCAAGTCCGAATCACGTCGAAAAGTTCGCGTTCTCTCGCCACCTCCCACAGACCACCGCAACAAGTCAGGCAAATACGTTCCACCTGTCACAGAACTGGTCGACACACCTCCTCCGCAGTCTGCCATGGATGATGACAACATGATGCTTGATGACGACGACGACTACAACATCACCAGCGATCCCCCACTCCCGTCATCGCCCATAGCAAAGGCTGTCGAACGAAAAGCCAGGGTACAGATCAAAGAGGAGGAGCCTGAGGAAGACGAGCTCATGGATGTTGCACCGGCTGTGGCCCACGAGGGTACCGTGTCCAAGTCTGTCAACATGAAAGGCAGCAGACCTCCGCCCAAAATCAAGCAGCAATTAGCCTCTCCTCAGAGCTCCTCTCCACCTCAGCCCGCAGCATCAGATGTTGACGCGTCGACCTGGACCAATGTGACCAACAAGCTTGCTGTGGCCAGCAGTCCTGCCTCCGGCACTGTGCAATTTGGAAAGATGAAGGCGTCTGAAGCTGTTGAAGACGACGGAAGTCTGCGATTCTACTGGCTCGACTACAGCGATGTCAACGGCAGTCTATGCCTGTTCGGAAAAGTCAAGCACAAGACCACCGGCCAGTATCAGAGTGCCTTTGTCAAAGTGGACAACATCTTACGCAAGCTCTACTTCCTCCCACGAGCCAACAAGTACCGAAATGGACGTCAGACAGATGACGAGGTTGGTATGGAGGATGTGTACGAAGAAGTCGACACACTCATGTCCAGAATGAAGGTCGCTACTCGCAAAGTCAAGCCCTGCACGCGCAAGTACGCTTTCGAGCTGCCGGATGTGCCCAAGGAGACCGATTATCTAAAGCTGCTCTATCCATATGACAAGAGTCCACTGCCAATGGACCAGTCTGGCGAGACTTATTCGCGAGTCTTTGGTACGAATACATCCATATTCGAGCAGTTCGTCATGTGGAAGAACATCATGGGTCCCTGCTGGCTCAAGATCGACGATGCAGACTTCACCTCAGTCAACAACTCGTCCTGGTGCAAGCTCGAATGTTCAGCAGCTAATCCGGCGAATATCTCGGTCGTCCCTGACACCGAGCAGCTCGAGACGCCCCGGCTGACTCTCATGTCGTTGTCTTTCCGCACACAGATGAATGTCAAGGAGAACAAGCAAGAGCTGCTGATCGCCAGCGCCAGAGTCTACGAGAATGTCTCGTTAACAGACACAACTCCACCCGAGAAGATGCCGTCTCGCACTTTCACGGTCATGCGACCTCTCGACGGCAAATATCCCCTCGGCTTCGAGACCAGGGCAACCGAATCCATGGCGAAGAAGAATGCTGGCACCTTCATGCTCGAAAAGAGTGAGCAATTCTTGCTCAGCAAGTTCCTTGCTTTGTTCGAGAGGGTTGATCCTGACGTCCTGATGGGCCACCAACTGCAAGAAGTCGACTACAGCATTTTCCTGAGCAGACTTCGGGAGAAGAAGACGCCAGGTTGGTCCCGTATCGGTCGGCTGAAGCGCTCAGAGTGGCCGAAGACTTTCGGCAGGAGTGGCTCGTCTTTCTTTGCTGAACGTCAGCTTGTCTCTGGTCGACTGATGTGTGACCTTGCCAATGACATGGGCAAGTCATTGATGATGAAGTGTCAACAGTGGAGCTTGACTGAGATGTGTGAGCTCTATCTGGGTCCGAGCAACCCTCGCAGAGAGCTAGACAACGACGCCGCACTAAAGTCATGGGCAAATACGAAAGACGGGCTGATGAACTATGTCGGCCATTGTGAAGCTGACACCTTCTTCATTGCAGCTCTTGCGATCAAATTGCAGATGCTTCCACTTACGAAAGTGCTGACAGAACTTGCTGGAAACTCATGGGCACGGACATTGACTGGTACACGAGCCGAGCGAAATGAGTACATTCTGCTTCACGAGTTCCATCGGAACAAGTACATCTGCCCCGACAAGGTCTACGGCAAGGGTCGTGCCAAGGTCGAGGAAGAGAACGACGACGAAGACAGCGCAGATACCAAGAAGAAGGACAAATACAAGGGCGGTCTTGTGTTTGAGCCTGAGAAAGGTCTGTACGACAAATTCGTGCTTGTCATGGACTTCAACAGTCTGTATCCCAGCATCATTCAGGAGTTCAACATTTGCTTCACAACGGTGGATCGAACGACATCTTCGGAAAACGATCACGAGGAGAAAGTTCCGGAAGTGCCGCAAGATCAGGCTCTTGGTATCCTGCCCAAGCTCATTGCGACCTTGGTCACTCGACGACGAGAAGTGAAGAAGTTGATGAAGGACAAGAATGCCACCCCTGAACAGCTTGCTTTGTGGGACACGAAACAGATGGCTCTGAAGCTGACAGCCAACTCCATGTACGGTTGTTTGGGTTACACACAGTCGCGATTCTATGCTCGACCACTAGCTATGCTTACGACCTTCAAGGGACGAGAGATTCTCCGAAGCACGAAAGAGTTGGTTGAGGAGAATCAGCTCCAGGTCATTTACGGGGATACCGACTCGGTCATGATCAACAGCAATGCAGACAGCATCTCTGATGCACTCAAAGTCGGCAATGAGATCAAGAAGATGGTCAATGAGCGATACAGATTACTCGAAATCGATATCGACAACATCTTCCGCCGATTACTCCTCCATGCCAAGAAGAAGTACGCCGCCATCAATCTTGCTGAAGTGGACGGCAAGTACGTCGACAAGCTCGAAGTCAAAGGTCTGGATATGCGACGACGTGAGTACTGTGCTCTGTCGAAAGAGGCGTCGCAGCACTTGCTCAATGAGATCTTGTCTGGCGAGGATCCGGAGACTGCGCTCGAGAAGATTCACCAGTACTTGCGGGAACTCTCTGAGAAGATGCGTGAGGGTCAGATTCCGGCACAGAAGTACATCATCTATACAGTAAGTCGGCTTCAGCCATGTCCTGATCAAGCTAACAACGACAGAAACTTGGGAAGAACCCGAAAGACTACCCGAATGCCGACTCAATGCCTCAGGTTCAAGTCGCATTGCGAGAGATTGCGCGAGGCAAGAACATTCGCGTCAACGATGTCATGTCTTATATCGTGACCACTGGCAACGATGAGACGAAGTCTTACCCGGCGCCAAAACGCTCATACACGCCGCAAGATGTCCTGAAGAAGGACTCTGGTCTCACACCCGACATCGAGTATTACCTGTACAAGCAGATCATGCCGCCCATCGAGCGTCTCTGTGCGCCTCTGCCTGGTACAGACTCGGTGCGACTGGCGGAATGCCTTGGTCTTGACACTCGAAAATATGCAACCAACGCGTCTTCGAATTCGACCAAACAGAACGCCGAGATCTTCCCTCTCGAATCTCAGATTCCCGACAGCATCCGCTTCAAGGACGCCGCCCGCTTCACCATTCGTTGCCGAAACTGCCAGACAATATCCACCTTCGAGGGCCTCTGCGAGTCCGCAGCCATGTGCACACCTACCGGCCTCCAATGCACCAACACCGACTGCAACACAACATTCACCAAGATGTCCATCGTCCTCCAACTGGAATCCCAAATTCGCGTCCAAACCTCCCAATACTACGAAAGCTGGCTACGTTGCGACGACGAATCGTGCGGCAACCGCACGCGCTCCATGTCCGTGTACGGCCACCGCTGTTTGGGGCCAGCGGGCAAAGCAGAGGGTTGCCAGGGCAGGATGTCGTACGAGTACAGCGAGAAGCAGCTGTACAATCAGCTGTTGTACTATGCAAGTTTGTGGGATGGGGAGAAGGCGAAGGCTAAAAGTAAGACCGTCAAGGAATTCGAAGGGGTTAGTGCGAGGGTGGCCGTGTTGGCGGAAACGAACAAAGAAATGTTGGGATCGATGAAAGCGGTGGTTGATGCGTATCTGAAGAAGTGTGGACGGCAGTGGGTTGAGATGGATGGGTTGTTTGGATTTGCATTGAAGTGAAACCGGCTGTGACAGGCCAAAATCTTGCATCGAACGACGACGGCACTACGTGTGCCCGAGGAGTCCCTCTAGGACACGCCAGGATAGTGGAAAGACTGGCGTTGATGGCGCGGTGGTCAGGATATGCTTCTGGTTTTAGCCGCGTATACAAAAATGATGATCCGATGACGTCGAGGCCTCTTATTGGCGATTTCCTATTCTGGCTGTGGTCTTCACAACGAACTACATCTGGTCTCCAAGACGAGCTTGCAAAATCTCTAGCACTCTCTTGATCTTGCGCCGAAGTGCATTGCTTCGACGTCATCTCAGGGACAGGCACTTCGAAGGACAGGGCATCTGGTCGTGCGGTCGGCGATCAAGGAAAGATGGCAGCGACGCCAAAAGTCCTCGTCATCGCCGGATCGGACAGTTCGGGCGGCGCGTAAGTCACGTCCCCTTTCTTTCAAGGACCTGAGCCATGTCCCAGACGTGGGATTATCTGGTGCACTGACCAATGTAATTTTTCTATCCCCATTGACACACCACTGACACTCATCTCGGTGTCGCTTGCGGAACAGCGGATTAGAAGCAGACCAAAGAACCCTAGCAGCCCACCAAGTCTACGCCTTCACAGCCACCACGGCCCTCACAGCCCAGAACACCAATGGTGTCAGGGATGTGTTCGTGACGCCGCCGGAATTTGTGGAGAAGCAGATAAGGGCTGTCTTGGAGGATGGGTTTCTGGAGCAAGAGGATCATGGGGGCTGCGGGGGCGTTGTTAAGATCGGTAAGTGCGAGACCAAGGCTAGTTAATGGCGGACTTCTCCTGAGAGCCATGCGGTGGGCGTGCAGAGTCCGAGACAGTCGCACCGCGAGGACCCGCAAGGCTTGAGTCAGGGATCACTGGACAGTAGAAGGCACATGACTGGGGACGGTGGGGAGGTGGTGGCCCGTAAGGGCCACCGCCTTCCCACCGCCCTACGCGAGCGTAGCGAGCACTATGCTGAGGCCGTGAGGCCGGAAGCAGCGCCGCAGGCGAATAGGGAGGGGAAAGCGGGGCCGAACTGTGCGCTGCAGGCGACGACGGCAGGGAGGCGTGGTGGGTGGAAGGAGTTCAAGGTCTGCAGTGGCATTGAGTCGCGACCGCTAAAAGCGATGGCACAAACTCAAGGTCATGGAGGGACATCAGGGCGAGCGGTTTATGAGGCCTGGTCCCGAAGAGGGAACTTGTTCCGCGGGCATGCCGTGACGGTTTGGGAGTGAGACAACTGAAGCTGACCTTAGTCTCCACAGGAATGCTAGCATCTACAGACACCATCACGAGCGTTGCCAAGGTGCTGGACGAGTTCGAGGACGGCCATGGTCCCGGGCTGAGAATCAAGATTGTGCTTGATCCGGTGAGCATCCTCCCATGGCTGAGCACATGAGCATCTGCGTCTCGAGTGACAATATGGCCATGCTGACTGTTCATTTAGGTCATGGTCTCAACGTCCGGTCATCAACTCCTCCCAGGTGACGCAGTTTCCAACCTCCGACGAAGACTTCTTCCTGTCACATACATCCTCACACCTAACATTCCAGAGGCACTGCTACTACTCCGAGATGCACATCCAGACCAGCAGTTCCGCTCGCCCACCAATCTTGACGACCTGAAAGAGCTGGCCAGGGCTGTTCGGGCACTGGGTCCTCAACACGTACTGCTCAAAGGCGGCCACATGCCTCTGAACAAGGCATACGAGAAAGCGAAGACCGACGATGAGAAAGCAGTCACGGTTGACATCCTCTACCCAGCAAAGTACAGCCACAACGGCGACACGTTTCCATTCGAAATCATCGAATCTCCTTTCCTCCACTCTCCCAACACGCACGGCACAGGCTGCACTCTGGCATCCGCCCTCGCAGCCCAGCTCGCCATCCATGAGCGCGACACAGAATATTCCGGACAGACCACCCCTCCACTTGCCGATCTCACCCGCAAGGCCATCAATTACGTCTCCCACGCAATCCGCCTATCCTCCTACCCCAACTTCTCAATCTCCCACACCGGCGCCCACGGCCCCGTCAACCACTTCCACAGCCTCGGCGTCGCCGCCTTCCCACCCCTGCCCTCCAACGTTCACCAAACCCACAACCCTCTCCTCAGCAGGCCCCTTCGAAACCTACCTCCTCTCCCACCCCTCCATCACCCCACTCTGGCGCAAATTCACCCAAACGCACCCCTTCACCACCGCCCTCGCCACCAATACCCTCCCCCTCACCACCTTCAAACACTACCTCATCCAAGACTACCTCTACCTAACCCACTTCGCCCGCACCTACGCCCTCGCGGCCTACAAAGCCAAATCCATCACCTCCATCACCGCCAACGCCGCCATAATCCAGCACATCCACACCGAAATGTCGCTGCATTTGTCCTACTGCGCTGAGGAGTTTGGGATTAGTAGGGAGGAGATCGAGGGGACGAGGGAGAGTAGTGCGTGTCAGGCTTATGCGAGGTATATTCTTGACGTGGGCGCCGCAGGCGACCTTCTTACCTTATATACGGCGTTGGCGCCGTGTTTGTTGGGGTATCATGCTGTTGCGCAAAGGTTGTATGCTGATGCGAAGAGTGTGAGGGAGGGGAATAGATATTGGAAGTGGGTGGAGAACTATGTCGCGGGGGACTACACAGAGGCGGTCGGCCGCGGGCGAGCAGTACTAGAGGAAGAAGCAAGGAGGTGCGGGGCGGCCTTTGCGGCCGGGAAGGGTGGGAAGTTGGATGAGCTGGTCGAGGTCTTCCGCGAGGCGACAAGGTTGGAGATTGGGTTTTGGGAGGAAGGGGCGCATTTGCCTGAGGAGGAACCTTGAGCTAGGGGAAGGCGCGAGCCGAGCAGAACGAGCGATGGGGTTCCATGAGGGCAGTATGTCGTCGTGTACGTGGTCACGACCTGGGCCTCGCTGCTCCGCTGTCCGTAGAAGCAGCGCCTCCAATTTGGCCATTTCCAAGTAGCTGCTGCTCCTCCTCTTCCCCGTCTCCCTTCATATCTTCCTCCGCCTCCTGCCCCTGCGCACCCCTCCATCCAGTGCCAGCCTGGACCGCCGCCATGACCAATGCAATAACGCTGCCCCACATGAACATCGTGCGAAATGCATCGATATACCCTTGCAGCGCCACCTCGAACAGCACCCTCCCTTCCCTCGGCGTCACGTCCCCGTCTCCCCCTCTCAGTAATTTATACACCAGGTTCGGACTCCCAATCAGGCGCCCGATCAGTTCCCGTTTCCGTTCCTTAGTCCAGTCGTTGCCTAGAATCGGCTGTATCTGGTCAAAGCCTTGCCGAAGACTAGCACTGAGAGTACGCAGGAAAATGCCTCCGGCAATCGCACTCCCAAAACTCCCCGCCAGCGACCTCAGCATAGCAATGAACGGGATCACAACCACATGCGCCTCCGCCGGCGTCAAGAACAGCACGTGCGCCAATGTATAGTTCAGCAGCACACCCGCACAGAACCCATTGAAGAAGCTCGTCGGCAGGTAACTTGTGCTCAACGAGCTATCCGTCGTCGATAAGCGGGAGAGCGTGAACTGCGTCGCCGCGAATAGGACGAATGTGATCAAGCTGGGGAGGTAGTAGGACTTATTGGAGCGGATGTGCAGCCACCCAACCACGATTCCGCCAGCGGCGAACCCGACGTCGGTGGGGATGAGCAGAACGCCGGCTTTTGCGGGTGCGAAGTCCCGGACCGCGATGCCGTAGAGGGGCGTGTAGAAGAGGACGCTCCAGCGAGCGGCCATTAGTCCTACTGTGGCGAGACCAGTGAGGAGGTTGCCGCGGTGGCGGAGGACGGAGGGCGGGATGATGGGTTCGGCGGCCCAGTAGGCTTCGACTGCGACGAACAAGCTGAGATCCAGGACGGCGAGGATAATTGGCGTGGGTGTGACGTGTGGCGAGGAGAGGGCGTACAGCAGTAGACAAACACCAGAGATTAGCGTCAGAATCCCAAAATAGTCCAGCCTGGCCAGCCCCTCCCTCACACTCGACTTCTCCCCACCAGACCCATCACCATCGGCACCCTTCAAACCCCCCTCATCCGCCCTCGGAATACTCAAAAACGCCACACCCGCCGCACCAAGACAGATAGGAACCTGCACCCAGAACACCGCCCTCCAACCCGCAACGGGCTCCAACAATCCAGCAAAGATCGCCCCACACGCCACCCCGCTCGTGAACGCCGTATTGATGCACCCAAAGAACACGCCCCGGTTCTTCCGGTCTGTTAGTTCCGTCACCAGTAGGAACGCCACCGGCGTAACCGCCGCTGCGCCGATCCCACAGACCACCCTCCCGAAGATGAACATCCCGAAGGATTGGCTTAAGCTGATGATGAGCAGCCCAACGCACTGCACGAGGATACTCCCCAATACGTAGACCCTGGCAGTGAAGATCTGCGAAAGGCGGCCGGCAAGGGGCATGACGGCGGTGACGGCGATGAGGTAGGCGGAGGTGTACCAGGAGACCCAAGATGGGAGGGCGGGGAGGGAGGCGGTGACGGCGGATTGGATTGTTGTCATGAGGGTGACGTTGCAGGGGATGATGAAGATTAGGGTGAACATTGAGAGGCAGATTGCGAGGCTGCGCAAACGGGAGAGGCGGATTGTCGGGGAGGTCGTGGTGCTGGTTGTGCTGAGGTCGGAGGATGTGATTGAGTTGGCACGCCGGCGGTGTTGTTGGGTTTGGTTGGCGAGGAGTGGTTGCTCTTCGGCAGCGCCATCGTGCCGGTCGTGGGGAGCCATGGCGGCGGCGGCTCCCTCGGTCGAGAGACAGAATCGTCTAGTCTGTCTTCTGAGTTGTTAGTGTATGGTCACAGCGAAGACACAGAAGCACAGCCATGGTAGCAGCTGATGAAGAGAGTCAGATACCCAAGGTGAGCGGAAGCATATTCCGAGTAGTGCTGATCGAGCGACGTTGGTTTAGAAAAGGCACTGGTGCTCTTGCTCGCGACCGTAAGATTATCTTCGGCTTCACGACTACGCTCAAATCCTACCTGAGAGCCTCTCTGGAATCGCTCTACTGTACTCAAGGCAAGAGAGGCGGTAACATAGCAAGAGACCAGCTCATTTTGAATGGTTTTTGGGACTTATGAAGGTACATGTGCCGACTAGCCTGAAGAGCACCCTGGTATAAGAGCATCTCAGTGGTCTGGCTCGAAAGGCGCCTTCTTTGAACCTCTGCATGGCAGCGACGGGCTGCAATGGCCAACTTCTCGGCCGGCCCAACGCACACATGACTCTGTCTTCCATGCGCGCAATGACCCCACAAGGCAACAACCTCCATCTCCAGCCACGAGTTCCAGCACCATCGCCAGCTTCAATCTTCCACTTACAGACAACTGCATCCCCTGCCCACGCAACCTTTGCAGTCATCATGAAACTTGCAACGTTCATCGTGCTCTCGTCGTGCTCTAAGCGCTGCGCGATGGCGCTGGTCATCGGGCCAGATCTGGAGGTGCTCCTTTGGGCCGTGCTGGCTCTTATGCAGCTGAATGGGTTCGCTTTTGGGAGAAATTATGGCTAAGCCATAGATAATCTTTGATTGTGAAATGCTGTTTGTTAGTACAGGGGTATCGAATAGGATTTGAAAAGCAAAGGGATTGTCCAGTTCCTTTCTGTGCCGTGTGCACTCGGGCCAGGAGAAATTATCGTCCGAGGTAGTCCACGGGCTGCTGTTTTAGGTCATTAGTATTCGGGTCGAGGCGGGCTCCAGATCGCTATTGTTTGGCGTCGAACGGACCACTCGATGATGCTTCATGTTGGTGATCTGACTGCATGGCCGCTGGTGTACTCGGTCATATGGTTGACCTGCTCGACCTTTGGAGTCCTCACGACGGCCGACGACGCTTTGGACCTGGAGTATCAAAAGCGCTCAAATCAAAGTCATCCTCCTCCTGGACAGCTTTCCGTTTCTTAGCGGAGCCTTTCTGAGGGGTTGTTGGGGCTAGGAAATCAAGAAGCTCGTCTTCAGGCTGTTCCTCTTCGACTGCAACTTGATCATTGAAGGCAGGCATCAGAATCTCATCTTCAAATTGCTCGTGTTCATGTTCAAGCTCTTCGATCTTCCACTCGGCTTCTTTGGCACCATTGGTGGCACCGAACGAGATTTGAGGCTCTAGCTCGGACTGCTGTGCGGCGAATTCTTCTTGACGCAGGCGAAGCAATTCCTCGCCTTCATTGTAAGAATCAAAGTCAGAGACAGGCGCAGGCGCTCCTGGATCCTCATACAATGCCGGAGTTGCTGCTGCTTGTGAGCCTTGTCCTAAAGTATCGAACGGCTTGGGCGTAGCTGCGAACATTTGAGCAGTCTCGGATTGCGCAGGCTCTGCTTTGAATGCGGATGAGCTGTCATCTACAAGTTCTTCAGTGACATCGTGACCGTCTCCGGCCGCGGTCTCGTCATCGGCAGGTTCGTTGCCTTCCTCTTCATCAAAGACGTCCAAAAGATCGTTCTCACCAGGATGGAGTTCTTCTTGCTCGTCGACGTCAGCTTGTGCTTCGTTGTGAGCGGCACCTTCGACGGTCTGCTCCTCATTGTGCGTTTTAGTAGTAGTCTCTGCATGGTCTTGCTGTTGCTCAGCTTCAGGGTCGACTTCAGCAGCGTCGTCAGCGTCATCGGCGCCCGTCGGATCATCGAGGAGGTCATCGTGGTCATCAGCGTCGACGGCACCATCTGGTCCAAGGTCGACACCTTCGTCCGAGGATGAGTCGATCACATCGGCGACCACCTCTGCCAGCTGTTTTCCGTCCATGGCCTTCTGCAGCAAACCGGCATAGTAAGTCTGTAAGCACGTTCGACTTTGCAAGACGCAAGGAATTACTGTGACATTTGCTTGCGATCCATTCCGGTGCAACGTGAGGTAAAGTTCAATGATGTGTGCAAGAGTCAGAGCGGGAGCATACTTGGAGTCCTCGCAGATGCTGAGACCAAGTTCTTCGATGATGAAGGTGAGTTCGTCGTGCTGACCAAGGTCATCTCCAGGAATCACGTGTCGACAAGCCTCAAGGAACTTGTCCATCGGTTCGTAGGCGTACGAAGTATCGCGGAAGAAGCAGTCGGTTGCGTCTTGCTGTGTAGAGAATAACGTCCATTCTGCATTATCCCAAAATACTCGAATCGAACGAAGCGCACTCTCTACCGCTGAGTCCTCGATTGCTGCAAGGTCAAGAAGAGGACCTTCGTTGACTTCAGCAACTGTGTTGGCAGACTCTGCGGCTTTGTCCTCACCTTTGCTCTGCGAGGCGTCTGTTGGATCTTGATGGTCACTAGATTCTGTGGCAGCAACTCCTGCCTCATTGATTTCGGCTGGGACTGCTTCACCAGCTTGCGGCTCTTCTTCGTGCTCGAGGTTTGTAGTGTTCGGTTCTTCTCGTGGTGCTGAGACAGACTGTTCTGTTTGGTCCTGCTCGGCGTCTTGATGTGTTGTAGTATCGGCGATCTCGTGTGTGTCGTCCTGGTCCAGTGCGAAATCGTAGGTATCGGTAGCCTTTTCGGCGTTTTCTGTTAGTGGTTCATTCGGATCGTCCTCAGGTTCCTCGTCGTACAGGATATCTTCGTCATCTACTAGCTCTTGCACTGTCTCTTGATCGACCGCGGCAGAGACTCCAATGTCAGTCTCTTCGCCGTTGTGATCATAGTCTTGATGATCATCTTCGAGCATGTCGTCGTCGTTGAGAGGAGCCGGCTCTTGCTCATCCATAACGTTGTCGGCTTGGTCTTCACCTATCTGATAATCGTTCATCGCGTCGTCCTCAGGCGCTTGGTACTGGTCTTCCATGTGGTCGAAATCGATGTCAAGATCTTCTGCTGTTTGATAGGGCGACACAGCCATATCGATATTATCGTCTTGGGCCATGACGCCAAGTTGTGTTTGTGTTGCCATTTGCGGCAAACGCGCAACCGCGCTCAATGTGAGGGTGGGCAGGCGATGGTAGTTTAACTTGGGAGAGGCGCCGCAGTTTGGGATGGCGTGGCTGATTACGAGTCACGTATGCAGGCTTCCGCTTGAGGTAAGATGAAAGGTGCGATCTGTGCGACGCAGGATGAGAAAGGTTCTCCAGGCAGGCGAACACAAGTTAGCGAGCGTACTGAGTCGGTGGTCGGACGCGTCGATTGGTCAACGATGACACTGTTGAGTCGCGGACGATCACACAATTGCGCCTCACGGGCGGCGTGTAGTCGTGAGATTGAAGAGTAAGATGATCGAGGTGAAGGAGTGATGACCGTGTCAACTTGAACGCGGCAAGAAAGTCATTGATCAGCGCCAAGCCGTCCCGAATGCGGCAGGCACCAAACGGCGTGCTGGAAATACATATAGCGCAGTTTTGACAAAACCCTGACAAAACCGGATGACGAAGAAGTTTCACTCGGCCGGTTGACACAAGCTGCTGATCAAAGACTCCCTGCATTTCAGATTCGCCGACGCAGATGCTGCTGCTATCTCACCAACGGGCCCCGATACTCAACACTTCCCGTCCCCTGTTCCCGCACCAGCCGCGGCCACTGCACCACGAATCGATCCACGAAATAGACCAGAATTTTCCCACTCAGACTCAACGTCTTGACCCGCGCCCAACTCTCGATGAACGTTGTGCGCATCTCCTTCCTGCTGCCGCTTCCGCTCTCCGAGGCTTCCTTGCCCTTTCCAGCCTTCCCGTTCGCGCCCGCAACCCCCGTCGGCGTTGACGGCACGAGCCACAACATTCGCATGAGCACGCTTGCTAACACCACACAAACACCCGTTCCAGGACCGTTAGTGACGATCAGATCCGGCGGCGACGAACGCAGGATGCGCATACAGTCCCACATACATCTTAGAGTCGTGAATGGCGTTGTCAGAAGACCCTGGTGCACACGACGAGCCTCGTGACCGTATGAATCGTGTAATTCTCATTGCCAGCACTCGTATTTCCTTTCGCCGCCTTCTTACCCTTACCCGTTGCCACAGCCGTCGCGGACGACGCCAGCTCCTTCTCAAAATCAGCGGCCCGCCCCGCACTGAACCCATCACCACTAGACACAATATACATCCTCCTGTAATCCGTCTGTAAGCCCTCGACCTGCCGTAGGATATTGAGCATTTCTGCCGTGTGGCCGCCACTGCCCAGCACGATACAGAGCTCTGCTGGAGTGACCTTGGGGACGAGTGTGTCCGGCGCGGGCCGTTGGGTGCACGACATGAGGCGGGCAATGAGGAGGTTGAAGATGAGGACGGAGGTGGTGGTGACGGCCATGATGAGGTGCTGGAGTGGGGTCACGCCGTACACCTCAAAGGGCGTAGGGACCCATGACAGGTCCATGGCGATGGAGTGTGAGGCGAGACGGCGGAAGGTAGTTGGGAAGGTGGGCGAAATGTACAGACGAAGAAGTAAGTTAAGTGCAGGCCAGGGCAGTCTTATCTTTGAATGCGACGCTGGGTCGCCAAGCAATGGCGCTCACTCATGGTATGCGACTTCAGAAGCAACGAGCCTTCAACCTACCGTATGCTCATTCGGGCTCGGTAATAAAATACTGTAACTGTGTGCAGCAGGAAGTCAACAACATTTACAGGGAATAAAAATAATTGCTGACTTGGGGTTCGGTTGAATTTATTTTGATTCTGCCGAACTTAAATGCTCAGATCCGATACAGTCCACGGCCACATCTTGTTTTTACTAGAGTGACAAATTCGACAGTCGCGACAAGATGTTTGCCGTGAGTGACTATGAATTGTCAACTTCAAGTAGGCAGGTTGCCGCATGAGTGCTGGCTGCTGAGCGGGACTGATGCGTGCAATTGCCTTGAGTGCTTCGACTCTCTGGCCGACCGTCATCCATATCTCGGCCGTGAGACCTCGTGTGCGCACAGGGAACGCAACGAGCCGCCACCTACTCGTCATCCTCGTCGTCGCCCTCGACAGCAGTCTGAGCAATACGATCCAGATCTCGGGCACCTGACTGTGTGATTCTCCGACCGCCCTTGCCAGTAGTGTCCTCGTCCTCCTCAATCTTCTCAACAATGCCCAGCTTCTCAAGAGCCTGCAAAACCTTGCGATCTACTGAACCGGAAGCATCCACGTGGTGCATTGGCTTCGAACCGCGGTTCTTTGTGCTACCGTGAACCTTTCGTAAACGACCAACACCGACTGATTTGCGGAGATAGACATGTCGGGCCACAGCAGCGGCGCGGACGTAGAACCAGTCGGGTGATTGAGGTGGGAGCTCGTTGGAGTGTGAGGTCTTGACTGTGTCGACCCAGCCTGGAGAGAGGAATATGTTAGCGGTCTGCTATAAAAGTCTTCCTCGGGCGGGTCACGCCTTGAGGCTGCCATATCTCTCATATGTTTCGTTTTGACAGTTCGCCAGCGTTCATGTGTGGTTCCGCAGAGGCTATGTCGATGCGCCGTAGGAGTACTAACCAGGGATTTGCAGCTTGCCTTGACGCTTCAAGAAGTCGGCATAGGCGTTGATGAATGTTTGCGCCTGTAACAACGTTTGTTAGCACTCCTGTAATTCTCCCCTTGATCATCCATCGACTTCTGCTCTACGGCCGCCGACTCTTGCTGCGATTTTGTTTGCGCAGGCTTTCGACTGGTCTAGAGAATAGCTTGTGTGCAGACTTACATCGACATCGCGAACGGTGACTCCTCCCATGATTGCGGTTGTGACTAAAAAGTCGCTCGGCAATCGATTATCTGGAGTTAAGGCGAAACAGAAGTCGTTGTTGTCGAAAGATCAAAGTCGGTACAATTTTTCGAAGTTGCAGGGTGCGCCTGTGGTCGAAGTCTTGGCGCTAGTATCTCCAAATTCTCGTTGTCATCCGGCTTGATGCCTGGTCTCCGGACCTCAACCTTGCTGCCTTCATTCAGATTTGGACCTCCTCGACGTGGAGCATCGCTTGGTTCCTGTACAGTCCGGACACAGCTCTTCACACTGGTCTCGGCTGCAAGATCTGACAAGTCAGAGTCCGGAAGAAGCTCCTCACACTGTCAGCTTGTACCAGACCAACATAATAACAGTTATATTCCGCTATGCTGCATTCGCAGACATCAGCCCATGACTGTTCAACTACATTCATTTATTCCAGAACGCCGTGATAAGGTCGTCCAAGTCACAAATCCGTCGAGGTCCAATTCGCGCCATATAACACGAACCTGTTCATCATGTCAACCCGCCGCGGCGTCGGCCTCGGCGCCTTCACCACCAACCGCAACCTAACCCAATCCTACAGCACCCTCGGCACCCACCTCAAATCCACCCAATCCGCCAGCCTCGCAACCCAACTCGAAGTCTTCCAATCCCTCCTGCACAACTTCGCCCTCGAGCACTCCTCCACAATCAAATCCAACCCGCAATTCCGCACCCAATTCGCCCAAATGTGCGTCGCCATCGGTGTCGACCCCCTAGCCGGCAGCTACCAGTCCGGCTCAGCATCCGCAACAACTGGGAAAGGAGTCGGCGGGCTATGGGCAAAGGTACTAGGCCACGACGTCAACGACTTCTACTTCTCCATTGCGGTCCGCATCGTCGAGCTGTGCCTCACCACGCGTTCGATGAATGGTGGGCTTTTGGGCGTGAAGGAGTGTCGGGAAGCACTCACGAAAGCTACGACCATTGGCAACGCGTTCAGCAGCGTGTCCGAAGACGATATTCTGCGCGCTGTGAAGTCCCTCGAGCCACTGGGCAGCGGGTTCAAGGTCGTTGAGATCGGCGGGAGGGCTTTTATTAGGTCAGTGCCGAAGGAGCTGAACACAGATCAAAGTACCGTGTTGGAAGTGCTGGCGTTGCTACAGGGGGGCGTGAGTGTGGGGCTGTTGAGGGATAATTTGGGGTGGGAGGAGGCGAGGTGTGTCACGGTGCTGGAGGATCTGTTGGCGGATAGTCTTGTGTGGGTGGATTATCAGTGTCGCGAGGCGGAGTATTGGAGTCCGCAGGGACTGGTGGATGATGATTGAGGAATCTATGAGCATGGCTTGGTGGCTCGATGCATCGCTACGGCTGGGAAGAACTCCTACGCTATGCTACCATCCGACAAGACAACCCACGACGGCGGACTGGACGCGCTACGCCCGATACTCATCCCTCAAAACCCACCTCCCCCTCCCCTGACTCCGTTTCTCCAACACCGCAATCCGCTTCAACGTCTCCTTGAACGCCAACGTCGCCTGCTGCGTCGTACAAAACCGATTGAAGTGGTCAATCAGCATCTGCGTGTATACGCTCCCGCCGTGGCTAGTCAGATACTGCTGAATCAGTTTAGCGAAATCCTTCGCACTTGGCGGTGTTGTCGTTCCTGACGTCGAAGGGGCTGGGGATCCAGTGGAACGGATAGAGCGGGCTGGGCTGGCTGTGCGGTCGGCTCCACCTGCATTTCCCATCTGGCGTTGTTGCAGGCTGGCTAGTAGACCAGAGGAGCCGAGCCCGCCGCCTCGGGCACGATTACTGCCGCCAAAGGCGCGGGTAGGGGTGGTGTCCTGGGGACGACCGGAGACTCCGAATTCTCCAGTCCATGTCGGGACGCCGATGGGGACGTTGCGGGCCTCCTCGCCGGCGCGACGAAGCTCTTCAGCTGCTTCTCGCGCGATCTTACGGGCTTGCCTTTCAACGATGTCCGCATCGGCGGTAACCTTCTTGGCGCTACTGTTGCCGCCGATAACGACATCGTGCTCGATTGCTGAGTGAATGCCGGAGCGCGAAAAGAGGCCTTCCATCATGCGCTTTTCTGCCGTTGACGACGGATCGGTTTCTTGGGCCTTCTCCTCTTCTTCGGCGACTTCTCCTGCGAATTGCTCAACTGCGGCGATGCCAGGTAGGGCATTGACCTCGGTGTCGTCGGCTTTGACTGTGATCTGGCCATTTGCGTGATGGGTCGTCGAGCCACGGGTAGAGTCTTTGACATCCGCTGATTTGACGCTGTCGATCTTGGCGTTCTTGAACAGCTGGCTGGTCTCGGTCGGCGCATCGTCGGAGGCGAGGGTGAAGAGATCGTGCAAGTCGTTCAGGTGGAAGGTCTGGCGCTGCTTTGGGTCTTTGAGGACTTTGTTGGTGAGGAACTGCTTGAAAATTTGGCGGTGATATATCTTTTCTTCGATGGTGCCGGCGGTCATTAAGCGGTAGATGGTCACTTCCCGCTTCTGGCCGAGTCGCCATGCTCGTTCGCGGGCTTGTAGATCTGTTGAGGGGTTCCAATCTGGGTCGTAGATGATGACTCGGTCAGCGCCAGTCAGGTTGACGCCCAGACCTCCGACTTTGGTGGTGAGAAGGAAGACGTGCAGGTCTGGGTTGGTGTTGAACTCGTCTACCATACTTTGTCGAGCTTGAATGGGCGTATTGCCGTCCATTCGCCTATACTTCATGCCTGACATCGCTCGTACAAATTGTTCAAGGATGTCGAGCATGATACGGTGCTGCGCGAAAAGCAACGTCTTGTGGCCAGTCTTGCGCCATAGCTCGAGAAGCGATCCCACCACTTTCATCTTTCCTGACTTATCGGGCTTGCCGTAGTCGTAGCCGGGCTTGACTGACAGTTGCTTATGCGCTTGAAGGTCTGGATGGTTGCAGATCTTTCGCAAGATGTCGATACCGTACAGAACCTGACGTTTGCCACTCATGATTGCATCCATTTCTCCTGATCCGAGGAACCGCTGGTAGTCCTGTCGTTGTCCAGGTGTCAGCTTGCAGAAGAGAACTTGTTCACTCTTCTTGGGCAGATCTGCTGCAACATCAATCTTAAATCGCTGCAGAAGATACGGACTGATAGCATCTTTGAGTGTCTCAGCACATTTGAAAGCAGTCTGCACCTGCAGATTTGTGGCATTTGCATAGCCGCCTTGTCGGATGGGAATCTCGAACTGGTTGCGAAAGTTGACGAGCGTCCCCAGGCGCATGGGAAAGACGAAGTCGAACAAAGACCACAGTTCAATCAGATTGTTCTGCATCGGCGTTCCTGAGAGGATGATTCGGTTGGGCGTTCGTAACTCCTTCGAGTATATCGTGATGGCAGTGTTTGGGTTGCGGATCTTGTGGCCTTCATCGAGAATGGCGTAGGACCAATCCGTCGGGATGAGCAGCGGCGCATAGCTCTGCAGACCAGAGTATGTCGTGACCAGAACACCACCTTGCTCCAGCACAGGCTTCAGTACCTTCTTCGCAGCTTTCTGCGCTGCCGTCAATGTGGTCTTCCGGGCGTTGGGATCATACACTTGGTCCATCAATTGATCCTCCCTAGAGATCTCGTTTCGAATATTGGCCATGCCAGAACCTGACGAGTGCAGTATCGCAACACGGAATGGAGGCCACCAGCGATGAAACTCATTCACCCACTGCTTCATCACCGTGGCAGGACAGACCACTATGACCGGCTTGTCCAGCTTCTTGCTGTAGTGCAGACCTGCCAGGAAGGAGATGATCTGAATGGTCTTGCCGAGACCCATCTCATCTCCCACAATCCCACCAACCTGCTGGGCGTGCAATTCCAGAAGCCAGTGGACTCCAGTCTTCTGATAGTCGAAAAGACTCGAGTAGATATCGCCAGGGATCTTGTAGCCACCGTCAAAGACCGTGTCGGCTATTTGCGGGTGTGGCTGGTAGCATTCTTCTGTAACGACCCTGTCTACGACCTCGTCATCATCGCCTTCTCCATCTTCCTCGCCTTGCAAGCGGAGGCGGGCATGCCTTCGACGTAACGCCCATCTTCGTAAACGACGCTTGTAGACGGCTTCATTGCCATCATCAACGCCGCGAAGGTCTTCAACTTCATCGTCAACATTTCGGCTGGCGGTCTTTCGAGTCCGTTTGTGCTCGCCACGTGTAACAGGCATCGAGTCATCCGTATCGTCGTCGATGAACGAATCATGCTCAGAGCTGCCCTCATCTTCGAAGGACTCGTCGTCATCACCGGGTTCTGGAGCTTCCTTTCGTCGGCGAGGCTGGACTTTTCGCCTTTTGGCTGGGCGATCGACCTGAAATTCGTCATCTTGTGAGTCGTCGACAGCATCATTGAAACCAGGCTTTCGTAGGTTTCTGTGAGACATGAGATTGTTCGAAGCACCACCAGAGAGTAGTTCGACATCTGGGGGCTCCTCCTCCGCATCTAGCAAAGCACCTTGCAACGTTGTTGTATCATTGCTTTGGCTCTGCAGACCAAATTTCGAGAACGGGGTGATCTTGCCTGTGCGAATTAGAAAGTCGCGCAGAGTCTCGTTCGGCAGACGACCGGAGCCATGGTCTTCTTCGACCGTTGCTTCAGCATCTTTCTGACGCCCATCGATCCGCTCCTGAATCTCAGCAAGATCATTGTCGAGGTCAGCGATTTGACCTTGGATTTGGTCAATCCGAGTCCGCAAACGGTTTCGCTGGGTGACACCCATGGGTCGAGCAATATCCTCCCGCAGCTGAATGATGGACACCTCTAGTTGCTTCTTCTGCGCTTTGGTCTTCTCGAGACGTTTGTGATCACGCTCATTCGCTTGTTCGAAAAGTAATTGGTCCGCCTCACGCCCAATGCTGCGTTCGAGGTCATCTTGATCACGGACTTGGGCATCAAGATCGCGCAACGCAGCCGTCTCTGCGGCCTCATCGTCGACGACCTTGCCATTAGTCGATGGACTCGTCTGTTGTTCAGCGACATCATCGTCTCCATCGCCAGGTCCAGGTGGCGATGAGCCTGGACTCGATGGTTCAGCCATCGTTAGCAACCTAGAAAGAACAAATCTTCAGGTTTGATCATGATTTAGTGACAATTGAGGGAGCCATCAGCGGTATTATCTGGACTCGACTTGGTGCAGGCGTGCGTAATGTCAAATTGGTGGAAGACGTGACTGAAAAGAAGCGAACAAAAGTGTCGATGTCATATTCTGTCACTTAGAAGAAGGCGCCACTTAGGCCTGTGCTGCCTGCAAGACTCCTCAATGATGACCACTCTCTGTCTAATGTGATCGCCGAGCACCGATCAATAGATTCACTCTCCAATAGTGACTATACACTGCCACCTAGGTGCATGGTTGTGCTCAAGCAGCTGACTTGGAAATGAAGAGCAAGTATAGGTGAGGTACTACTTGAAGGGCATGGCGCGCCAAGACATGCCTCACGCCGCCTAAAAGAGTGCTGGGTGTGTTGGCCAGCTGTTTCAAGACAACACCAGCACTGTACTCTTTTGACAGAGTGTTTATTCTTGATCGGTCTGCGATCCCTAACACCCGATCAATAGTCCCACGGAACTGGTCCTTGGACCAAAGTCCCTGACCCCAAGGCTCATTGTCAGCCAACGGCCTCGACTCACCCCCTAGAAAACAACGCAGCTCACAAGCACTATCAGCACCTTGAACCCTTGCAACACAAACGCAGGTATCGATAGCCTCAGAACGTAACCGACCATCAACATCACGATGCTGTTGCATATGACTTGACCTGCAGTCTTGCCATGTATGCAGTCCTACAGTGCGCCCCACCAGTCACTCTAGGCTGTGCACGACCACTCCGGCCGATCGCTCACCGCGACCTTCGCACGCTGGCTGGTCCTGTCTGAGACGAGGACAGCACACCGAGTGCTCTCAATCATAAAGCCCAGGCTCCTTGAGCAGGGTGGCTCGGATCAATCACCACAGATCGCGTCCGATCTGACCTGAGTCGATTGCGACCTCTGACAAATTACGAAGCCGGTTTCGAAGATGGGTACGAACCACAACCCAGCAGGCATGGGCAACCCATACGAGAACAATGGCGAATACGACGTGGCAATGGAAGATGCAGACCCATACAACCGTGCGAAGTATTTACCACGGCCTGCGCATTCGCACCGTCTTTCTGCGCAGTTCATCGGCGAGAGCTCCACAGCAGCGCAACGATATTCACCCATGAATGCAATGCCAACCGGCCCACATACATCCAGTCCCAATCCCGCCATGCAGCTGGGTCAGTACCAACAGGGACAACCGCCTCCCTCGAGGCATTCACCGACACGATACCTACCCGACCGATATCCGGCGGAACCACCGACGCCGACCAGATATCAAGCGAGCTATCTAGCAACGCTTGAGAACGCGAATTTGAGTCCAGAATCATACTATCCGCCGTCGGCGTCACAGTTACCGACGCCCTCGTCGGCTCGTCCGGGGCCACCTTCGCGACAAGCTTCACAAAGGTCTCCTGGGCCAGTCCCTCGCTTCCGGAGGGTGAAGACAGCTCAAGATATACGGCCCAGAGTCAACTCACAACCTGCGTATCGCCGTGCGAATCCGGAGGGCGGTTTCATCAGTCCGCTGCAGGCACTGACAACGTATCTGCCAGCCACATACCGAATATGTAACCCGAGCTTCAAATATGAATCGTCGAGAAACCCTCGCCGAGTCCTGACGAAGCCAAGCAAGGGGACCAAGAACGATGGCTATGACAACGAGGACAGTGACTATATTCTGTACGTCAACGACATCTTAGGCAGCGAGGAGACAGGCCACAAGAACAGGTATCTCATTTTGGACGTGCTGGGCCAAGGCACTTTCGGCCAGGTTGTCAAATGCCAGAATTTGAAGACTCAGGAAGTCGTTGCAGTCAAAGTCATCAAGAACCGGACGGCATACTTCAACCAAAGTATGATGGAGGTGTCGGTACTGGATTTATTGAACTCGAAACTCGACAAGAACGATGATCACCATCTCTTACGGCTTAAAGACACGTTCATCCACCGTCAGCATCTGTGTCTTGTGTTCGAGCTGCTCAGTGTCAACCTGTACGAATTGATCAAGCAAAATCAGTTCCGAGGATTGAGCACGACACTAGTGCGAGTATTCGCGCAGCAACTGCTCAACGGACTGACACTGCTCAATAAGGCGAGATTGATACACTGCGATCTGAAGCCTGAGAACATTCTACTGAAGAATCTTGAAAGCCCAATCATCAAGATCATTGATTTCGGATCGGCATGCGATGAAAGGCAGACAGTGTACACATACATCCAATCTCGCTTCTATCGGTCGCCAGAGGTTCTACTTGGGCTGCCATATTCCTCGGCGATCGATATGTGGTCGCTCGGCTGCATTGTTGTGGAATTATTTCTGGGACTGCCTCTATTTCCCGGCTCATCCGAATACAATCAGGTGTCTAGAATCACTGAGATGCTAGGCATGCCTCCTATGTGGATGCTGGAGATGGGCAAGCAGTCCGGCGAATTCTTCGAAAAGACGAGTGATGAGTTTGGTCGGCGGAATTACCGCCTGAAAAGTATGGAGCAGTACTCGAGGGAACACAACGTCAAAGAACAGCCCAGCAAGAAGTACTTCCAAGCAACTACGCTTCCAGAGATCATTCGCAGCTACAGTATGCCTCGGAAGAACATGAAGCAAGCAGAAGTCGAGCGAGGTGAGTTGCCCTGATCCGTTGACTGTTGGTGCTAACTATGACAGAAATGAACAACCGAATTGCGTTTATCGACTTCGTGCGAGGACTTCTGAACATCAATCCGCTAGAACGGTGGTCACCCCAACAAGCCAAGCTCCATCCCTTCATCACACAGCAAAAGTTTGATCCGTCGAGACCGTTCGTGCCACCGATGAACCTGAAGTCGCCCACCAACAAGCCACCAGCTCCAGGTGTACAGCAGCAGCTGAATGCCGAAGCCATGAGCAAGCAACGAGCTGCGCAAGCGGCCCAGGTTCAGGCACAAGCGCAGAGTGCGGCACAGAATGCATACGCGATGCAAGCACAACAGTACGCGCAGGTGCAACATCCGCAGGCACCTCCTGTGTACAACAACGTCTACCAGACGCATCAGCAAGCAGCACCCCCGCCATACCCTACTACGGGCTACGCACCGCAAATGGGCCAGATGTCTCAACAGCCTGCACAGATGGCGCCAGCTCATTATGGTCATCAGCAGCCCACACTGTACCAACAAGCCACGCAACGGGCCGGTCGCCAGCGCGCTTCGACAATGGACCAGCAACAAGGTGCCATCCCTGCTGCAATACAACGAGTGGCGAGCCATTTAGATCCGAGTCAGCCCATTCGGCTTCAGCCAAGTCCAGCATACTATCCGCCGCCACCCGATGGATACGTGGATTCGCCATCGAATGCAAGGCGGAGAGGCAGTCGAAACCAAAGGAACCGCGATTTCATCAGGACGCTCGAAGATGGTGCAATGGGCCAATCTCAGTGGCATTGATTATCTTCTGAAGAGATTGACTTACTGTCAGTCACAAATTTTGAACTGCAATAAGTTGAGCTCTCAAAGCTACACGCAGAATTCGAGCCTCGTATAGGGCCACGCTCCGCATCGGCATGCCTGTGTGCTTTAACAGGTTACGATGAAGCCAAGGTTGCGGACACCACTTTGATCATCAACCGTTGAGCTCAGCCACTGGCAATGGGGAGCCAGTGAGACTTTGGGGGCGACCAAGACAACCAGCGAGTCATGACTGGTTGGTGCGGCCTATTACACCGTCGTTGATGGGAGGAGAGACGATCAGCCGCAGGAGATCGTCCACAGGAAGACTAGGCGGGGAAGGAAAGGATTGGTGAGGAAAGGTCATGACAATTGAAAGAGGTCAGACCATGGAATTAGGTATTCCTCTGCAGGCACGTATGACATCTTCGGATGCTGCTTACGGTCCAACTTGTATCATTTCTCTCTGGTCGTGACTCTTGATGACTCGGAGCTGAGCAGTGTTGACTGAAGGACTCGATTGCCCCGCCAAGATTTCGCGGCAAAACATCCACAACTTCACGTGACTCCAATCCAGGCACTCGAAAATTGCCTAGAGTTTCCGCCCACCCTCAATTACATTGCAAGACACTTCGCCGCTGGACGTCGTTTCTTCCCTCATAGCGCCTGCTCAACTCGCCAAGATGTCTTCCCGCTTCTTCCACGGCGGTGACAGCGACAGCGACTCCAGTTCCGAGGAGGAAGATCTCTACGAACAACCCGTAGACGACTCTGCAGATTCCGATGAAGATGAAGACGATTCCGACGAAGAAGAGGATGACGATGACGACTCGTCTTCTGACGACGATGAAGGCAAAGGCGCCTCGCGCTTCTTGCGTGGCGATAGCGATAGTGACGACAGCGACGATGAGGACCGGGAGCGTGTCGTAAAGAGTGCGAAGGACAAGCGGTTGGATGAACTTGAGGGCACAATTAAGTTGATTGACAATGCTGAGAAGATCGGAGACTGGGCGGTCATCAACTCTGGTATATCTGTCGTACCACAGGATAGGATCGGGCTAACAAGACACAGAATTCGACAAGTTGAACCGTCAGGTCGTCAAAACCACACAGTCCGGCTCAACACCGCGAATCTACATCAAAAAGGTCGCCGACTTGGAGGATCTCGTCAAGGAGACCAATGAGAAACAGAAGTCTGCCAACAAAAAGATGAACGCAACATCGACGAAGGGCTTCAATGCAATGAAGCAGAAGATCCGCAAGAACAACGCCTCATACACCACAGAGATTCAGAAATACCTCGAGGACAAGGATGGCTACATGATGGAGTCGGACGATGACGAAGTCGTGGATATCGCACCCAAGGAAAAGAAGAGCAAGGTTCAGAGACTGGACGCTATCGAGGCCGCGATTGACGAGGAAGGATGGGGCACTGTTGGTCGTGGTGGCAAGGCCCTGGTCTACACGCCCGAGAGCATTCTCAAGCACCTACGGACGATTGTTGAATCACGAGGCAAGAAGAACACCGACAAGAACGAGCAGATTCGGATAATGGAGAAGTTGCTCGAGGTGGCCAACACACCATACCAGAAAATCAGAGTCCTACTGACAGTCATCTCAACACGGTTTGACGTCGTCGGCACTTCAACACAGAACTACATGTCAAAGGAGTCATGGCAGGCCGCAGAGAAGGAGTACTCGACCCTGCTCCAGACCCTGGAGGAGAACCCGGCATGGATCGTGGTTGAGGGCGCCGAGGAGTGGGAAGATGACGAAAAGGCACCGACACTTCCAACTGCTAATGGCGAGACGACCTTCAAGATTCCGGGCAGCGTCGTCTCCTTGATGGAGCGACTCGGTGACGAACTTACACGATCCCTCCAACAAACAGACCCCCACACAGCCGACTACATCGAGCGCCTAAGCGACGAGCAACTTCTCTACAACGATATCCTCCGCTCTCTAGTCTACGCGGAACGCATCGTCCAACTCCCCGGCGGCGAAGCTCGCCAAGAACTCATCAACCGCATCACCGTCCGCCGCCTCGAACACATCTACTTCAAGCCCGTCTCCGTCGTCAAGATCCTTGAAGAGAAAGCCTGGGCCGCCCTGCCCTCCAACCTCAACACCCGCCTCACCCCGCGCGACGCATACCCCGAAGTCCCCACCCTTCGTCACCACTCTCTGCAATTACCTCTTCGAGCGCAGCGAGGGCATCATCCGCGCCCGCGCCATGCTCTGCGAGATCTACTTCCTCGCCCTGCAAGACAACTACTACCGCGCCCGCGACCTCGCCCTCATGTCCCATCTGACCGAAAACATCTCCTCCTTCGACGTCTCCACCCAGATCCTCTTCAACCGCACCCTCGTCCAAATCGGCCTCTGCGCGTTCCGCGCCGGCCTCTGCTACGAAGCCCAAGGCGTCCTCCAGGAAATCTGCGGTTCAGGCCGCCAAAAGGAGCTTCTGGCTCAAGGCCTCATCTTGCAACGCTACAACACCGTCTCCCCCGAACAAGAACGCCTGGAACGCCAACGCCAACTACCCTTCCACATGCACATCAACCTCGAGCTCCTCGAATGCGTCTACCTAACCTGCAGCATGCTGCTCGAAATCCCCCTCCTCGCACAGACTGGCTCCAGCCCCGACGTGCGGAAACGCATCATCTCCAAGACGTTCCGCCGCATGCTGGAGTACACGGAGAAACAAGTCTTCCAGGGCCCGCCCGAGAATACGCGTGATCATGTCATGCAAGCCGCCAAAGCGCTGGCCAACGGCGACTGGAAGAAATGTCAAGACCTCATCAGCAAAATCGCGATTTGGGATCTGTTGGGGAGCGATAAGGAGAAGATCAGTAAGATGCTTGCGAGCCAGATTCAAGAAGAGGGGCTCCGGACATATCTCTTCACATACGCACCATACTACGACACGTTATCCCTCACGACCCTCTCAGGGATGTTCGAGCTAGATACGAAAGAGATCTCCGCTATTGTCAGCAAGATGATCTCCCACGAAGAGCTCGCGGCGGCGTTGGATCAGGTCAATGACGCGATCGTGTTCCGGAAGGGTGTCGACTTGAGTCGTCTGCAGAGCCAGGTTGTCACGCTGTCGGATAGGAGTATGAGCCTGCTTGAAGGGAATGAGAAGATACTGGAGACGAGGACGGCGGGGATGACGAATGCGTTCCAGCGAGACCAAGGCACGAGAGGAAGAGGTCGTGGCCGGGGAGGTCTCGGCAGAGGTGGTGGTCTCGGGCGAGGTGGTCGTGAAGGCGGTGGTGGTGGAAGGCCGCAGGGCGGTCAGCAGTTCAGTGGTGGTGCGTTGGGTGGTGCGATTAAGGGCTGAGCTTGAGATGTGACATGCGTGGCGCCGGGAGACCCGAGGGCTCATTGCGACAATGGCTCAATGGGGCGGTCGTCAGAGGCCAGGGTAGCATGTCCACACACTGACACAGCAGTGGGAATAGGCATTTCCTTCTTTCGCATTACTGAGGATGCAGACGATGAAGACGAAATTTGTGATAGCATGCAGAGTCGTCGCATTCTTACCGGGGCCCGCTATCAACAAGTAGAGATAGTCAGGTAGCAAAAGTCTCGAACTGAAGCATTTGCTCGCTCCTTCAGTTCCGGCGCAACGTCTTCCTTTCTGTCTGTCTTGTGTGACATTCATTTCGCATGCGAAATACTACACGTACACCTGTAAGACTTGCCTAGCCTTGCTCCTGTCCCGTAGGGTATGCTCCTCATGCTTCATCCTCGACTTCTTTGGTGAATTCCGGATCATCCGCCCTTGTCTGGTTGAATCATCCCCCCACATAGTTCTATCGAAAAGCATATTCATCCGCACAAGTCACCCATCTCAATTCGCTATCACCCTCCCTACTCATCATTGCGGCTCTTGATCCTTGTGCTGCTCCCTTAGTCTCTTGACCAGGTCCGCATCGATCTGCTCGGCTTTTGCCACGATTGCCCTTGCCTTGCCCTCAACAGGCGCATCAATCATCTTCCCATCCAACGTCCACGCCCCTCGTCCTTGCTCCTCCGCCTTCTTCTGTGCAATCACCAGCCTCACCGCCCACTCCACTAACTTTTCCGACGGACTGTAGACCTTATTCACCGTGGCGACTTGACTCGGGTGAATACATTGTTTCCCGTTGAACCCCATCCTTACGCCATCCTCGCATTCCTGCACCAGCTGCTCCTGGTCTGCTTCCGAGCGGAACGCCGTTGCGACGAGGTCGAGAGTGGAGGGAAGGTCGTGGGCACGTGCCGCAGTGACGATTGCGCTGCGAGCGAAGAGGAACTCGGTCAGGCTGGGTGTGCGTGTGAGGGAGAGGTCGAGCGCGAAGTCCTCGGCCGCAAAGGTCAGCCCACTCAGTAAACCCGGGCCGGCGGCGCAGATCGAGGTCAGGTCTGTGAGTGATCGAGCAGACTCTATAAGCGCGATCATTGTAATTGGAGGTTTGCTGTCGGCCAGCTCCTTTGGCCGGCTGTGGGCGATCACATCGCGCACAAAGTGCACATCCGAAGCAGATTCGACTTTGGGCACGACGAGGGTGGTTAGGTTGGGGGATTGTAAGACTTCTTGAATGTCGGCGAGGGCGAGGCCGCTGCCGACGCTGTTGATGCGGACGGCGCGCTCGCGGACATTGTCTGGGGTGGGTTGGTCGATGGCGGTGCGGACGAGCTTGCGGGCTTCGGCTTTGCGGCCGGGTGTCACGCTGTCTTCGAGGTCGTAGGCTATGCAGTCCGCGGTGAGGGTGCGGGACTTGTCGAGAAATTTTTGGGAGGAGCCAGGGACTGCCGAGCAATGTTAGTCTACGTCCTTAACATGGGCAGTCTGAAGGCAGGAGAAACGGCGAGGACGTCCTTCTGCTGCTACTGCTGCTGCTCCGGCCATGTATTTCGAGGCACAGAGAAGCTTTGAGAAGGCCAGGAACGTACCATAGAGCATGGACCGTCGCAGCACATTGCGACTTGCTGCTGCTGCCATCTTGAGAGTCCACGTGCCGTCACCGTCCTCGGTACAGCTGTTCCGTGCCTGTGGTTCACGCGGCCTCCGGTGTTGTCTATATATTTATTGACGTATCAATGCCTACGATGCTGTTTCCCCGCAATGGGGAAGTGAGTTGGAGAATCTCGGCGCGAGATCGGAGGGTTGAGTCGAAGAGGCGGCGGCGACAAGGTCGATATCATCGGGACGAGATGAGACTGTATGTTTGACAGGACTGATGAAGAGGATACACTTGCATGGGAGTTCTGAAGTCAGTACGGGTCGAGATCGATGTGCTGCTGCTTCTTCTAATATCAGTCTCTAGATAATTGGCAGTCATGCTGAAAATATATTCGTACGGTCAGCTGGTGGGCAGGTATAGCTATATTGTCAATGACCAAGTCTGTCCAGTTCCTCCGCTTTTGGTGCATGAAGCAGATATCCAGGCGACTGCGCAACAAACAGTAATGCCACAAGTCCTCTGGGTAGTGCTCAAGTTCTATCAGTGCTTCATTCAAGCCTTCTTTCTCGTGCTTCTCCTCAGCTCGCCATTCGCCGCTGGCGTTTCGTTCTCGATCTCTTTCTTCCCCTTGTCCGCCTCGTCGGCATCGACTTTCCTCTTCTTGATCGTCAAGCAGTTGATTTCCAATACCTTACAAATCGCATTGATTACCCTCACCGCCCAAGTGAAATACGCCACCACTGCGAACACGAAATATCCCTGCAGGTACCTGAATTCCGTTGTCGGGCTCCACGCCGACCAAAGCTCAAAGCTCGGGCCTTGCGCGAGTACTGCTCCGCCGATCAACGGGACGAGCATGACCGAGAAGAATGGGAATGGTTGTCGTGTGAGATGGCATAAAATAATCTTGGTGGTCAGACGGCCGAAGACGAACGACATTGTCAAGCACCAGAGGACGAGGTGGTTATCCTTGAGCAGATTAGAGTGTGGCGAGCCGAGCCAGGCGAGGCAGCTGCCGCAGAAGATGAGCATGGATGTCCATTCTAGGAACACGGGTAGCACAGGCAGGTTGGCAGCTCGCCGGGCATTGACGACGTGATAGACACAGGCGGGAAGATGCGCTGTGAAGAAAGCAATGAGGAGTAGCGGCACCCAGCCCTCACGCCACGACAAGTCGCCGAAGATGTTCTCCAGCCCGATGAGGTCTGAGACTGGTGTCTGCCAGACCTGGGGACCGTAGTAGCCTGAGATGGCCATGATGGAAGTGGCGATGATCAGCCCCTCGGTCGGGCCGTTGAACACGCCTAGATAGAGCGTGTGGGTGTGGTACGTCTCCCAGGTCGAGAAGAACATGGGTAGCACCGGCACCATAGCTGTGAATGCTCCGATATGAGTTGGGCCAAAGCCCATGGCGGCAGTCTCCAGCAAGCTAGCGAGTGTGCAATTCAATGAGTCAATGCCGTGGTCGAACAACTCGCCCAGTGGACTGCTGGTTCCTGTTCGCCGAGCCTGCTTTCCGTCGATGTTGTCCATGGTCGAGTAGCCCCACAAGGCGAAGGCGAAGGACCAGTACACCCACACAGGCCCTGGTCCAACGAGGTCTGGAATGGTGACCTGTAAAAGCATCACATTGGCGATGATGAGAAAGAAACCAAGCAGCGTCACCATGTTCGCGGCAAGCCACATTGGGAGCAGCTTGACGCAAGCATTCCAGTAGTAGCGGAGAACATAGTTGGAGATGAACGACTTGTCCACGCTGGAGTATTTGTAGAGCTTGAGGTTGGCAAGTGCCTGTGGTGACAGAGTGTCACCTGTTCATTATTAGATCTTAAACTGTTTGTTTGAGTAGCGACTTCCTACCTGAAGACATCTTGACAGAAGTGCTTTGCACGGAAGTCGTGCCCGACGCCTTGTAGAGTGAAGCGAAAGCAAAAAGGAGTGACCAAGATCAGTACGTTTCTTATACGCTAAGCAGCACAGTCCATCCTTGTATGCAGCACGAAGAACAACTTCGAAAAGCAAGCGCTGAATTGGGGAGCAAGGAGCGAGGTCATCGACTTTTTGCCGGTGAGTTGAGGTGACATGTGGTCGAGTCAACGATGATGTGTGGTGGAGTTATTCATGCAAGTGCCCTGGAATTTGACACCACTAGTCGTGCCCGCCAAGCACTTAAGAGAATTAGCGCGGGAGTTGCCTCGCTGCCTCTTGAATACCTTCTTGAACAATCAGGTGTCCTCTACTTTTCCATCACTACTATTAGAGGCTTCATCGATATCACTGAGGCGAAGTCTACAACTCTGTCTCTCACTTACGACGCATCTAGAGGCACAGATCGCGCGGCTGTTTGATGGTGAGTGTCGCTACTCATCAACCGGCGTCCGCCCGGAAGGCGGATCGCAAACAGTAATCCGCACCATCGAGCCAACGCATCGCATCGCATCACAATGGACGCATCGTCAACGGCGCAGTCGTCGGCACTCGACGTGAAGCTCCCGTCGCAGTCAATCGCTTCACTCTCGTTTCTCAGAAGGTCGAGCTCGACATCAACTTCAACCAACGAATTACTGGTCGAGTCGAAATCGAGATTCATCCGGAATCCAGCACTTTCCAGGACATTTATCTCAATGCTCGCCAATGCAAGATCCGCAATGTTGTTATCAATGGCGTCCAGACTCCGAACTACTATCATGTCGATCCCTGCAAAGAGACTGTGCTCAACTTCAACGCGAACGCCCACCAACATCATATACTCGCTGCCAAGATCGACAGCGTGCGACAAAGTCAGCCACGACCGTTCCCGAACCTGGTCATTTCAGTGCCGCCTGCCGTGAAGATATCGGAGGTCAACGAGATCGACGTTCATACAACTACAGGCAACACAATTAGAATTTCAAATGACACGCAGAACGGTATCAACCCGGCGGATGCAAGTGGCCTCGCAGGCTCCTCGAGCGCCAAGTACACACCTTTGACTGTCTCGATGGACTTCGAAAGCAACCATATGGGCGATCTGGTCCAGTTCATCACCAGTGATCGAGGCAGCGGTCGCTGGCCACATGCATACACGCGCGGAAAGCCTGGTGGCGACGTAGCTGGTGCACTATTCCCATGTGTGGACTCGCTGTATGCTCGAGGCTTCTGGGAAATTTCGATAACGATTCCGAAGACTGTTGGTGATGCACTGGCGCAGTTCCAGCCCGATCTATCAAGTCTCTCGTTAAACGAAAAGCCGAAAAATATATCTAGGCCAGCACATGAAAACAAGGAGATGGTCGTTGTGTGCTCTGGAGACTTCGAGCACGAAGTTGTGTCGAAAACTGATCCGACCAAGAAGATCGTGACCTTCAATTGTCTCGAACGATTGTCCGCACGACAGATTGGCTTTGCGATCGGCCCTTTTGAGCGCGTCGATCTCAATGAGCTCAGAAGTCCAGAGGAGAAGGACAAGCTAGGCGACAATGCTGTGCAGATGCTCGGGTATTGCCTGCCCCGACGTTCGGAAGAAGTCAAGAACACCTGTCTGCCAACCACCAGAGCAATGGACCAGATGGTGCAGCTGTACAGTTCTGCTCCGTTCAATACGCATTCGATTTGCTTCATCGAGGACTTGGCAGACGATGTCACTGTGTTTGCCGGACTGTCCATGTGCAGCACCCGACTGCTGTTTCCGGAACAGGTCATAGACACCTGTCAGGATGTGGCACGAAAGCTCGTTCATTCCCTAGCCGCTCAGTGGCTAGGAATTTGGATCATACCTGAGACTGCTCAAGATATGTGGGTCGTCGTGGGTATAGCTCACTTCATGACCGATCTGTTCATGAAGGAGCTTTGCGGTACCAATGAGTACAGAGCTAGGATGCGGATGCTGTCAGACGATATTGTGGCACAAGACAAGGACAGGCCGTCAATATACGAAATGGGCGAGATCCTTCATATCGATCCTCACGCCTACAATTTCATCGCATTGAAGGCGCCAGTAGTATTGTTCATCCTGGATCGCAGAATGGCCAAGACTGCCGGCGCCGCCAAAATGCCAGGCATAATTTCGAAAATCCTAACGCGTGCGAGAACATCGGAACTAGAGAACAACGCACTATCGACAGATTTCTTTCAAAAGACCGCGGAACGTGCGAACCACGGTCCGATCAACGACTTCATGCAACAGTGGGTGAAGGGAGCTGGCTGCCCGCACTTCAAGATCACTCAGCGATTCAACAAGAAGAAATTGACGATTGAGATGCTGTTTGAGCAGATTCAGACCACGGCAGACAAGGAGCTTGATGCTTCTAACTTCGTGCGTGACGCACGAGAAGAGTGGAACGAAGTCTACGCAGCCGAAAAGCAGAACTTTTTCACTGGCCCGATGACAATAAGAGTGCACGAGGCGGACGGAAGTCCCTACGAGCACATCGTACAAATCAGAGACGGCTATACTCAAATTGACGTGCCCTACAAGACCAAGTACAAGCGTCTGAAGCGCACGCGTAAACAGCGCAACAAGGTTACGGCCAAAGCTGTGGAAGAGGAAGACGAGGAAGAAGAGAAGCGCTTGGTCTACTACCTTGGCGACGTTCTGCAGGACGAAGAGGACCTGAAGAATTGGGATCTCGTGGACTGGAGCCAGGAAATGGAGAACATGATGCAGATGGAGTCTTTCGAATGGATCCGCGCGGATGCCGATTTCGAATGGATTGCTCACATCGAGCTTGGCCTTCAAGGCTACATGTACGCCTCACAGCTGCAGCAAGACAGAGATATTGTCTCTCAATTGCAGGCGATCAACAGTATCACCTCCTACAAAGCCGACAAGACAGTGTCATCAATCTTATTGAGGACCTTGATGGACCGCAGATACTTTCACCGCATCCGCTATCTGGCAGCACAAGGACTGGTCAAGCATGCACATCAGATCAACGATGAGACAGGTATCGAAGTCACGGTTGGCAAGATTCACCTCCAGAAGGCTTTCGATGAGCTTTTCTGCAATTTCGATTCCGGGATGCCTATCATCCGTCCGAACGACTTCTCCGACGCTCAGCAATACATGGCTCAGGTGGCGATTGTGGAAGCTGTTTCGAAGATCCGCGACAAGAATGGGAATGCACCACACGACGTCAAGCTCTGGATGTTGGACAAGCTCAAATTCAACGACAACTCGTCGAACGAGTATTCTGATGCATTCTATGTGTCAGCCCTAATGAAAGGCCTCGTCAGAACCTTGGTGGCGAAGCCGTCATCTCCGCCTGACATGGACGATATGGATCTCGACCAAGTCCGTGCTGCCGCCGAGCTGAACCAGTTTGAAGCTAGCTGCGTAGAAGAGATCGATCGCTTCCGAAGGATGGATGAGTGGACGAACTCATACCAGAACCTCTACTCTCGGACTGCACTGGAGTGTCAAGCTCAGCTAGCCCACGCCGGCATCATCAGATTCTCACCCTTGCATTTTCTACAGTACACCAGGCCTGGCAACTACGAGCTACTGCGGTTGGCAGCCTACAAGATCTTGATTGAACGAGACATGTTCAACACGCATAGTCTGGTCAAATACATTGTAACCTGCCTGGCTGTTGACAGCTCGCCGATGATTCGACGAGAACTGCAAACAGCGTTTGGTCGCTTACTCGGTCAGCAAGCAATCGGCGATGGAGCACACAAAGCCATTACTATTGACCAATCCGCATCAGCTACCAACGGCGAAGCAGATCTCCTCGTGGTGGACACTGCTGCAAATGATGCTGCTGTTGTTAGTCGTGCGGAGGAGATTGCTCGACGCTCGAGTCTCGAGGCTGCTCTTAAGGGTCTGAAGAAAGATCTCGGCGATCATGAAACGCTGAAGCAATCGCTCTGGGATGCGGCCGAATATGAGAAGATCACATTTGACGATCTCGGAACGATACTGGATTTCTGCCGTATGCTCTACGAGCCAAAAGATCAGATCGTTGTCACCTTGCCATTGCCGCGATACTGGAAGGTACAACATCTTGGTCATGTGAGTCGCCTTCCTTGCCTTTGACATTCCACAGTAGTGATGCTAATGACTTCTCCCAGGGCAAGCTCAAATTCAGCCAGACGTCGAAAGTACGGACGAAAATCATGAAAGCGCGCTTTCAGGTAGCCGATACTGCACCTCAGTCTGCACCTCCGCCATCGCTACAAGATAAGGTCTACAATACTATGCCTCCGCCGGGACCAATCAAAATATCCAACCATGCTCCTGTACAACAACCACAGCGGCAAGGGTCTCTTAAGCTGAAATTCGGCCGTACACCCAGCATATCAGCTAGCACTAATGCTGCTACGGACGATGGATACTTCGGAACCGGACAGATCGTAGTAAAGCCAGAGGTTCAGACCCCGGCTGCCATGCCCACACCACCACCACAGCCGTCGACACCGATGAACGTGAAGCCGCCGCCAACGAACCATAAGAAGCGTTCGGAGAGCCCAATGCAGCTGAGTGAGCTTCCGCAGCCGCCACAGAAGAAGATAACACTGAAGCTGGGCGGCGTGAGACAAAGCTCGATCAGCAGCAGTGGTGGAGGTGGTACACCTTCGTAGAACGGAGAGTCGGACTCGGAATCTGGTGGCAGCAAGCGCAGTACGGACGAGAGTCCCTCTCACTCTTCCCAGGAAGGATACCAACGCACTGCCGGTGCCCATACGCCGACCGATAGTGGCGATGACAAGGTTTACGTTGACTCGGAAGACGATCACGATGTTCACGCTCATAACGGAGCACAGCCTGCTCCCTCAAGCAATCGCCGTGGTCGCAAGTTGACATTCACCGAAGACCCCTCCAAGCCATTCGTCTGCCCTGTTTGCTCTGCTCGATTCAAGTTTCGAGCCTCCCGCAACCGTCATCGCCAATTTTCACACGCTGATAACAACCGCTTACGGTGTGGCGAATGTGGCAAGAACTTCTTCAGCAGCGACGCCCTCGAGCAGCACGCTCGCTCCTGTGCCTCCAGTACTTTCGTCGACAAGCGCTTGAAGTGTGGCGAGTGTGGCAAGGGGTTCACTCGCGGCGATAGGCTCAACGAACATGCCCGATCGTGTGGCTCCGGTACCGTCGTCAAGGCCTTTCGATGTGGCAAGTGCGGCAAGAAGTACACGCGCCAAGCGAACCTCAACAAGCACGCTCGCACGCATGGCTCAGGTTCCGTCGTCTTGAGTACATCTGGGAACAGCGAGTCCAAGGACGGCGAGTCCGAAAACGGCGTGTTGGAGAACGGTGCGTCTGGAAAAAGCGAATTCCAGAAAATTGATTCTGAGAGCAGCGATTCTGAGAGCAGCGAGTCCGAGAGTAGCGACTCTGACGGGGAGTGAACCCGCAACAGTCGACGAAGCGATCGGCCATCGTCTGGAAGAGGCTGCACAAGCAACGCTCGCTGTTCTGGCAAGACACATACAGGAGCGTCTGCCTCTCTTGCAAGATACTGTTCGATTCGACAGGCTGCAGCTGTGACGCCAGCTTGAGCACACCGGCTGCTTGGACAAAAGATTAGGAATACGGGTGGTTGTGCAACGCAGGGCAGCAGCCGGTAGATTTCTCTTCACTCCTTTAGCACGGGGCTCAGGCAAACATAGAGCTCAGAAAATCGGCAGTACGGCCATATGGATAGACACTTTGTTTCTGGCATAGCATTCGGTATGGCATGAGCTTTTACTTGTTGGGTATCATTGAATCCAAACTACGTGACTGATGAGTTCCTCATCCGTCCTCGTCACAGATCAAGACCCTGCTGATCTTGTCGCCCGCAGCTTTGGAAGGCGGTGCATCTGTAGCAGATCCAGTCCGATTTGCCGTAAGTTCTTTTGAAGTTGGCCGCTCGCAGCCTCTCAATCGAGAGATCCGCCGAACGAAGCCGCTGGTTGAGGAACTTGGTCATAACGTCGTCCCCTTTTCCCAAGATCCGTGTTGCGATTTCCTCGAAGTTCTGCCTGCAAGGAATCTTCTTGCGGGAAGGTATACCAGTCAACGCTCGCCCTCGATGCAACTTTTGCTCCGCGCACGCACAAAGTATCGCTCGCTGCGCTCGCCTTGCAGTATTCGCCTGCGGCGCATCCGCTCGCTCCGCTCGCCTGCACTGCGTGCAGACTGCTGCTTCGGCGCGTCGGCTCCGCCTCGCATCCCTCAGCGGCGCCCTTCGGGCGCTCTCGGGCGCTTCGTCTAGTGCCCACCCCGCCCATAGTCAACCCTTTCCAACGCCTCCAACATAACCACACTATTCCCCCGGATCACCACCATCCCCAACCGCTGCCTGCTCCCGTCAGGCTTCTCTTCGACGGCCTCGTCGAGAACGATGTTGAGGAAGACGTCGTAGCCGCGCAGGATGCCGAGGACTTTGCGGTTCGCGTTGAGTTGGATGAAGAGCTTTTTCTCCATGTACTGTTGCACAGAGTGTTAGCGAGCGGTCCGCTGGGAAAATGAGCGTAGCGAAGGTGTTCGGGGCACCAGCCTGCCTGGAATGCAGGCAAGCGCAGCGAGCGATGCAGGCAGAGACGAGCTGAGTGAGCACGAAGGCATGGTGCGAAAAATCAAATAGCACGGCCCTGCAACGCTGGCTTGTGAGCAACATACCTTTTTCAGTTCTGGCTGTGCTTGTGGCATTTTGTGTATTTGTTGCGCCTGTTGCGACTTTTGAGGTGGGGAGGTAGGCGGAGAGTCGAGATGGGTTCGGGGTGGCCGTTTGGCTGTCGCGAGTCTTTGGGGCGCGTGATATCGGACTAATTGACTTGTGACACTTGTGGCGGAAACGTCTGCTTGTAGAGAAGAGATATGAGGTTATTCAAGAGCGCAGGCACAAGTTCGTCTGAAGTTTGGAGATCGGCGAGCGGGCTTGATGCCAAGACTTCACGGCGCCCCGGATATCCGCTTTTCGGGCTACGCCGTGGCGCCGTATCGTGTACGAACAGCAGTGTCAAGGAGCGATGAGGTGAAGGTATCAATGATCATCAAGATTGAGAACGGTATCAACACGTTATCAGAGAAGACAGAAGCAGGGTTTGCCGAGATCTTTAATCGACTGTGCTGTGCTATAAGTGGGGATATTCTGCACATGTGCAGGGCTACAATGCAGAGCGAACAAGATGGTTGGGACCGACTTAATCAAGGAAGTCCAGAAGGGCGAAAAGAAGATTCGTTGATCAGAAATAAGTACGATCTAAGTCTTTGACCTACCACGGTCATACATCTGGTGATTGATTTAGAGGATTGCTTCAAAGTAGCGACGGCTTACTGAGCCTGAGAACAGCCCGTTTCGTACTGATGGAGCAAAGGGAAAGGCGAGCCTTGGGAAGGAAGGGTGAGAAGAAGGGTGAGGCATCAAACATCAATCATCAGCCGTGGCTGCGACTTACCTGTGTGACTTACCTGCATGTTCACTTGCGACTTACCTCAGAAGCCTACCTCCGAATGGCGACGGCTTGCTGATCTTGAAGGGAATGACCCGACGACGGACATGCGGTCTGCTCATTCGAGATCTTTTGCCGTGAGCGCTTCGTTGTGCGATGACAGCTTCCAAGTCGTCGATCTCTTCGCTCTTGGGGCCATCGCCATCGGTCGAAGTGGCTTGCTGGGCTTTCATGATTTGTTGAGCATGCTGCGTAATCCCAGTGGCAGCCGCCATCGGATCCTCTGGATGTAATTGCATGAAGCCTTGAACCTCGGCGGGAGTCAGAGCGCGGTCTGGAAGATGGTCCGCAAACAGTATTGCAAGCGACTGAACATTCTCCGCATCAGAATAGAACTGAAGGAACATTCTGCGGGCTTGATCTTTGTCAGCCCGATCCATCAGGATCTTGCGGTCAATGCGGCCCGGACGGACCAGAGCAGAGTCGAGGTTCTCGATTGCATTGGTCGTCATGATCACAATCTGCCAGATTGGGGACTGTTGAAGCCGTCGATGGCGTTGAGCAGGCCAGAAAGTGTGACGCCGCGAGCGTCGCGCTTGTCCGACTTTTCACGGCCCAGTCCCAAGCTGTCAACGTCCTCAAGGCTTATGATCGAACGCGGAGGCAGCTCTGATAGCATTTCAGCGAGCACCGTGTCGCTGGCTACTGTTGCCAGGCTGACAACGAAGAGCTCCAGCTGAAAATGGCGAGCCAGCGCAGAGCTTAGGGACGTCTTGCCTGTACCAGGCGGACCATGGAGCAGAAAGCCACGTCGGTAGGGCTGTCCTTTTTGGTGATAACGCTTCTTCGTGCTGGGAAGAAAGAAGTGCTCAATGTCTGACACAATGTCCTCTTTGATCCCATCGCTGAGCTCGATTGTAGATAGTGACCGGGCACGCTTGCCATCGATCCGACGCCAACGGCTGATACCGCCGTTGCTGCTGTAACCATGTCCGGGAATTCTCAACTTGATATACTCGTTGTTCTCGACCGAAGTTTGTTGGATATGCTGCAGTAGACGCCTGATCGGCGCTGGGTCCTGTCCGTAGCAGTGAACCGTGAGCGAAGTCAGCATCAGTCCAAGCTGTTTGTTGTCCTCCCATTTCTTGGTGGTCCAGAAAGTCCGTTTCTCGAATTCAAAGGTTTCTCCGTCCTTGGCTTCGCACTCGAAATCGATCTTACCTTTACCTTGGTCGTACTCGGCATCGTCATCGTCTCCTAGGCCCAACATCCCCGGCGGACGCGGCAGACCGATGGTCAAATTGTTGTTGGGCCGGTCAAAAATAGATGGAGTTGGGGTCTGATCGCGGATCCAGGCCTGTACCAAGTCGACGAGTGGATTGATGTTTGAAATGGTAACACAAGAAGTCATTCGGCTCTCAAACATGTCGCAAACAGTGTCAGCGGCCGCAGCAGTAGGAAGAATTGCTGTCACAGCTGTAGTAAGTGAGGGAGGTACACCGACTCGAGCCAACACACCAGGCAGCGCGCTGGTGACACCGCCACCCACGATCTTCGAAAATACAGACGGCATGTTTTGTGTCGGTGTTTTGGTAGCAAAGATTTAGTGGGTTGCGGTTGGCTTGTGAAGGCTTGGATCGGTTCCGGTGACGGGGCGGGATGAACGAGCAAGACGACTGGAGCCGTCATCCAACACCGTTCTTATGCTTCACGGTGACCCGCCCACCATGCCGTGGACAAGGTCGATCGTACAACGGCATTGTCAGTTAGAGAATGACTGTCGATCAACAAAGACGGGGGCAATAACCATCAGGTCAGAATTCCATTGTAGAACTACAACAAGATCACTTTGTCGGCATTGTGATCGTCGACAAGGAGGCAAAGGAAGTCGGCATGTCGGAGTGATTTTGCAGAAGGAGCAAAGGAAGGCGAGTGCAAGGGTACATTGAGGCAAGAACTTGAACACAAATAGCGCAACCTCTTACTTTATGGAAGTGGCTGCCAACGCTGTCTGGTAGTACCTCTCGTTGGCGCCCGTACGGTTATCGAAATTCCGAAATCATACATAGCAAGTCTCCAGATACACACGATGCCAATATTTGATATCTTATGGGCGTTGAGCTGGTTGGCAAATAATGAAATTATGAATGACGGCGATTGGGGAGGAACGATCCAGTGCATGAAGCTGAACATCGCGATAGCGCTGATCGTGACATACTGTACAAGACGCATTTCCAACGCTTGTCGAAAGGGTCTATGGCGTCACGAGCAGAGGTAAGAAATTCGACTTAGAACGTAAAGGACGGAGAGTTGTAAGAAGGAATGCAGTTCAGTATGGCGCAAGCATAGTAATTAAACTCAGCGCTATCAATCAGAAACGAAACTCAATCTGGTTCCCAGGACTGCCGAAGCACGGTCCTCTCTTACCGACCAATGGACGATACACATGCAACACCTGAGCTATGAATAGGGAAGAATTTCAAGCGCATTGGAGCACCTTGACAGAGAGTCAAGCTCCGCATGCAGTAGATGCAGCATGGCGACGATACCAATCGTTGAGTACCAGCCAGCGAGATGTGGACGACCCATCAGCAGAAGAATTCATAGGAACATTCCAGGACTTCTTGAATGATGGAAATGTCAAGAATGCCTTGCTCGAGCACAAGTTCGTGACGCTGGCAGCCAATACTATCCCATGGAGTGCGACGGGCATCCACATCCAGCAGGGGCAAGTAATCTCGACATTCGCATCAGGGCGAGCATGGCGCTCCAGAGTCCTCGACATGTATCTACGACCACAATTTGCACTCTGGTACAAAATCGGACTCAATGGCCGAGTTTTCAACTCAACAGGAGATTCAAACACATTCGAATCAATCGACGAGTCAGGCGAACTGTTCATCGCAAACCAATTCCCCGGCCAATTCGGCGAACCCGACGCGGACGTCTTGCCTCTCCGCTTAGCGTTTACGAAAATGTTGAAGGACGGTTTGAGATCCTTATACTCGTTTGGAAAGACGAAGTCACCCGTCCTTGGGGGTTCATGGTGAAGCCTGCAACTTCAGGGGTGGCTCTTGCAGACTACATGCGGCGAGAAATCACCCGTCATCAGAATTCTAACAGTTCTAACGTTCCGCGACAGTGGTCATACCTGTGGTTTTTGGGAAAGTCGGAGATTTACCATCTTACCGATTGGAGTGGGCAGCCGTGTATGCATTGTAAGCCGGATCTGAATACGGGGATTCTGCAAAAGAATCTCAGCCCGCCTCTCGCATTTGAACCGAATACCGTAGTGTCCTGGACATGGCTGCTGATGTCCCTTCCATCGCGGCTGCGAGAAGACTTGACTTTCACACACGACTATCTCTCCGTGGCTTTCGAATTTGAGAATGGTCGCGACCTGACATATACCTGGTCTTGGGAACTACCCAAGGACTGTGGATATTGGTGTCCATTACCTGCTTGGGCTGATCGAGAATTTCACGTTGTTGTCCGCTCGGGTACGGAGGAATTGGGAGAATGGCTTGAGGAGAGGAGGGATCTGTACGCGGATTATATTAAGTATATTGAGCAGGGTCGTGAAGATGATAGGAAAATGCCTAGGCAGGTGGTGAGAGTGTGGTTCATTGCTGGCAATCGATGGCAAAGGTACGAAGGGGAGATGTTCGTGAGGGATTTGAAGATTGAGCAGGGCGAGAGGGCGCTCGAGATTTTGTAAATTCTCGGGCAGGCTTGTGTATTGATTACATGCATCATGACCATTTATCACTATCATAACATACACTGACCTTTCGTTCATCTAAAAGTCTTGAGTCCAGTACTACCAAAATCACGCATTCCATAATAGCGCCATGGGTATCTTCCCTCCCATTCAAATTTCTATCTGTCGAAATGATGCCCGCCTCTCGCACCTCAAAATGCCCATCCGATCTGCTCATCCAATACCTCAACATCATCCCCAACAGTCCCGATCGCTTTGATCCACGCCCCCGTCGCTGGGCGCGAATGGTACGTAAACCTTGACTCATCTGTCAAATTCCGACTATGCCCCTTCGAAGTTGACAAGGATCCCTCCGTCAAATCCGGCTCGCCCGTCCACGAAGTTGACGCGGAGTGATCCGAATTCGTTCGATGAAGTGGCAAGATTGGCGTTTGGCATTTGTAGAAAGGCTCGCCGCTTGGACAGTGTGCGTGAAATGCTGCGGGTGTTTCTGACGCTGACGTGGTGGGTAGGATGCTAGATAGCCAGCCTGAAAGTCGAGTGCTGGATCATGACGACGCTGAGAAAGATCGTTGTATCGTTGGTCGAGGGATTGCTTTACTAGATGGCGGGCGGGGTGAGCTTTGACTTGTTAACGGGCGAGATAGCGCGGAGCCGATGGCGTCTAGTGTTTCTGATCGTGCGGCGATTGGCATGTCTGGAGCTAAGGCGGCGATGTGGTGGTCGGATGTATTGTCACGCGCTGCCTCGGCTCGTTTCTCCTCTACGATAGTGTGGCGATAACAACGTTCACGGACTCAATGACACGAGAGAAATTCTGGAACAGATCTTCTTTCGAGAGCTGAAGCTAAAGCAGAATGTCACGTGACAATGCACAAGCAACTTGAACGTGAAGTCGAACTTTTTGGAGCTTCTTCTTCTCTACAGTGACACCCAGCTTCGACCTCGTCGACGTGTATACCGAACCTTCGTCCTTTGCGACCGAGGCGAACGCGGTATTGCGTCCCCTTAACACCGTGAGACAGTCTCCGGACGATGTACCACAAGATAGACGACATCGTACATAGCGACCCAATCCATCAATTGACTAAACAGCCTGGACGTCGTGAAGCCCCAGCCATGCATTCACGGACTCAGCAAGTGATACATGGATGGTAGTGCCGGATCAGGCTCTTGTTTCTAGGCTGCTCGTATTGCCTGCAAAGGCGAAGACTTTCACTTGAGATACTGTGACACGTATACACACGCCAGGCCATACATCAGGGCGACTATTTATCTATCCATCCCCTTTCTCTTCTCTCCCTTTGCGTCCCCACACGTCATTAATAGCAGGACGAACTGACAACATGAAACTTACGGCAACGATGGCGCGACTTGCAACGACCATACTGCTCATCAACATGACATTGTTCTCCTCCACCTGTCATGCTGACACCACTACCGCCTGCTGCTCAACACCAAGCCTAGCGTCCAACGAGTACGAGACGACGCAGACTTTGATCCACACTGCTCCGTGGAAATCGACTGCGACACTCATCCAGAACCTGCCAACAGAGATCGATCCCAAATATACAACCCTAGCGCACGAGACCATATCCACAACGGCAAGTCCAACACCTTCCGGACAGCCTACTTCAGAATCTCATCTTCGCAAACCTGGGATCCCGTTGAATTCAGGTGCCTGCCGAGTACGAGGTTTTCCACGACTTTGGGGCTGGTCGATCGGACTGTGGCTTTCAGAGATTGGTCGATGCCTGAGCGGTGCATTCCAAGCAGGACCTCGAGCGAACTTTCCAAATTCAAGTCTTTCATCTCCACAGGCGACTGCCCCTATGCCATTTCGAAAAGGACGGCAGGATTGATCAGAGGATTAGAGAACAATTGCAGTCACTTCCTGGGTTAAGGGAGCTGCGCAGACACTGGACCTCCGTGGGATGAACAAGGCATCTCGGCGGTAACCAGTTATCGTTAGACGCCAGTCGTCATAGCTATCGATACGAATGAAGATAGATTCCATCGAAACAAAGCGCTCTTGAGCCTGCATAAGTTCAACCTCTCATGTCTCTGGTCGGACAAGCATCGTATGTCGCGGCGACAGCCAGAGGTCCTTGTAGCGTGATTGAACACACAGTCTTGCCATAGCCAATCTGAGGGTGCTGTCAGGGCGGCCTCTAAATTGATATTCTGGGACTGGCTCTCCACTCCGGGCAAGCAGTCAATGACGTGCGTCACCGGCGTCTTGGATCGAGCTAAGACACTCATCCAAGCGACGAATAACGGCAGTCAAAGATGCCATGGATATGGCTTTGACGCTGAAGCAAGCGACGACTGATGGGAGTCGAAGCCTCCTTGTATCGGGATGTGACGCTCGAGCAAGCGGCGAACGACGGAAGTTGAAGACCTACTTGACGACGTTCCCTTCCATAATTTACAACTCAGCCATCACCAACGCGAACTCAGACATATCCGGTGGCGGCTTATCCACCTCCACCTTCAGCTTCCTATTGAAATGTGCCCCTCTGTTCTCAATGACAATGTCTCTCCCGAACTCCCTCGTCCTCCGCACTTCATCGTCACTGACCCCAAATTCATCCCTGGGAATCCACACCCCAGGCTTAGACGCACGCAGAACAGGATGCGTAAACGCAATACTAACCAGCATATCTCGTTCTTCCTCCGTGAGAGCTTCGAGATCGTCGTTGTGCTGCATGATGATCCTGCTAATCGGATCCTTCATCATCAGCGCTTGAACCGCGCGTTTACGGGGAATAATGGTGCTGCTGACGAGTGTTTCGGCTTGGACGAGGTGCGCTTCGAGCTCGGCGAGTCTGGCACCGTCAAGGGGTTGATTCAAGCGTGCGAGGATGCGCTTGGCGGAGTGGGTGTCGTGTTTGATCTGTTCTTCCATATCTGTGCCACGACGGGATATGTTTGCCGTGTTCAGGGACTGCGATTGTGAGGAACCTCGGTGCCTGTTTTCAGTAAGGAGAACTGGGCTAGAGGCCTCCTCAGGTTGGTGAACAGCATCTGGCATGCCATGCGTTTTGCTTGGGACGGTCATGTCTTTTTCAGTAGCTGCTGTGGTCGTTCTAGTCGCGGGGCCGATAGATTCGGCTTCCAGAGGTCCAGCTTCTGAACTAGGGCGCCCTCCCTCGGCTCCGGCTTCAGCTTGATTGTCCTCCAGCAATGGCTCGCTCACTAATTGGATAGGAGCATATTTGAAGAGCCCGTTGAAGTGCAGTCCCAACCATAGTTGATACATGATGGTGAGTACAAATGCAATGGACATGATGATGCCCTGAGCCTCGCAAGCGACCTTATTTTGGGCGTCTCGAACCAGGAAGAACAGGCCAATCATGCAGACCTCCATGAAGTATAGTCCGGTAAAGGTCTGGTTGATAGCACTCGGCAACCAGACACCGCCGCTGTCAACATCGCCGGTTCGGATGACATACAGAATGTTGTTTTTGAGGACAACATAGAAGAAGCTGAATGTGATCAACATGAAAAGTAGCATGAGTGGCGCAATGATCGAGTAGACGAGTCCGATGACTGCAAATGTAGTGTACCATGGAATATTCGAGCCAATTCGGGTTCTCCACGTGAAGCTCAATTTGGTGAAGACTTCGTCTGGAGTGTTGTCTTTTGCGAAACAGTAGAAGTTGAGCAGACGAATGGTCTGTAATATCGAGCTTGAGCTGATGGATAGAGTCTGGAGGATGAGAAATGAGAAGTAGTAGTTGGCAGCTGTAGGGAGGTTCGTGGCCAGGATCTGAGGCACAGACGCCGTGTTGTGGATGAGCTCCTGCACAATGCTGGTGAGGCCGGAAGATATTGTCGGAATGAAGAACACTTCGAAAAAGAGGAGGATGAAGTACCAGAGCTGGAGTGAACGCTCGCCTCGTGAGCCCGTGGTCGCTCCACGCGTGCTGTTTGTCATTGCCCGTAGAATAATCGGCGTGGGACCACTCAAGAGAATGACCAGGAGTACCGGAGGCACGGTGCCTTGTATGAATGAGATCAGCCAGCGAGGCAAGTCGCCAATCCAGCGAAGCCACGAAGTGGAGTCGGCTAGCGTAGACACCCTCGAAAGCAGACCAGTGAAGAAGGATATCAAACCGAAGGCGAAAAGTAACACAAGAAACAGAACCACAAAGATGACAAGTCGCACCGCCCTGTTTCGCCGTGTATAGTTGAGTGCCGACCAATTGATGTCTGCTGGCGACATTTCGACGGCGCGCTCAGCCATGCGTCCCGGCAAAGTATGAGCGACTGCTTGACACGCGAGATGCGCAGCTTTCTGCGTATGGAACTGGATGAAAGCCGATCCATTCTGTGAGCAGTTGTCGGCTTCTTCGATTTCTGTTTCGATTTCGCGATTTAGCCTTGTAAGTTCTCTCCGGCAAAAGTAGATTGTGTCTACTTTCAGTGAGGCGAAGCGGCCAACTAAGGGCACCTTGCAAGCCCAGGCGTACTCTGGACGAGGAATTCGCATAGTAGCCCGCTGTCTGGGCTTGACTGACTGGGTCCATAGAGCTTTAGTCGCGAGATCGTGCTGAAGGTCCTCTTCACAGGCGGCTTGGATTGGTTTTGTGGGTAATTCATCATGGTCTGAGCGGTCTTTGACGTCTGCTGTTCTCGAGTCTGAATTGGGCCTCGTCATTTCGTCTAGATCTACATCATCGGTCGCTTTGCCCTTCTTCCGATTATTCTTGATGATTTTCCGTAACAGATCGGTTTCGGCGTTCTCCAGGCGCCTTCGTAGTCTCGGCGCAGGTTGTCTTTGTTGACGATGGACTCAAAATTTCGATTAAGCCATATTCTTCGCACACCACCAGGAAAATCATCATATAGTTTCATCAATGCTTCATTCGTGCAAAGATCTTTGGGTATGTCTGTGATGAGTACTGTTGTGGCTGAAGCTTTCAATCGATGGCTCCTGCTGCCGAGATACTGCTGCCTCTTCTCGACATAGTGCCGCAACTCATAGTAGAAGAGACAACAGACCCAGGCAATAACACCTACGGCTAGAACCAGGTGAGCCCAATAGCGTTGCGTGTGCCGGGGAGACACATTCGACCAAGCAAGTGTGTCCATACCGGTGACATTATAGCGCGTCCCATCAATGGTATTGGTGCCCTTGCCGTCAACATAGTTGATGGGTATCAAGATCGGTATAATTATGAGGGCCATTGGAAAGAATATCTTTAGACACAGACCCAAGTATCGAATAAAGAAGTAGCCGTCCATGCCCGCCTTCCGCAGCACCAAATCGTTTGAGGTCAAAAGCAACCCGTACAGCCATTTCAGTGGGTTATTGGGCGGCGGTTTGACTCGCTCTTTGGACGGTATCAAGAAAGATCCTGTAAGCTTGGTAAGCCTAACTTCGGAAAAGGGCGATGCTCGAAGGAAGGGTGTAAGGTCAACGACTGGCAGCTCTGCCACCCATGCTCGAAGCGCTGATCAGGTATCGCGTGCTCTGACAGGTCTGGAAGCAGAATGGCAACCGCGTCAGTGCTCCGTCAGAACCAATTTGCTTTTGCCCCGAATCGAGCTGACTCGGTCGTCAAATCAGGATCGGGCAAAGTTCAGAAGCACCTTGACCTTCTCTCACGTCGACCGGACTCGTTGGTCACATCAGTATGGATCAACAATGACAGAGATCGTGTGCGACATCTCCGTCAGCCCGAGACATATGGTCGGGCGGTTTCCATAGTACCGCGCATCTTCAGATGAAAAAATTGACTGTGGGAGAGCAACTAACTTACTTGGCTGATAGATCCTTTTAGCCCAGAAGTAGTTGCGCACGATCAAAAACGCGCCGAATTGGACGGCGAAAAGCACCAATCCAGCAGCCAAAGAGAGTACAAACGTTTGGACGGTCGTTCCCTCTCTGCCTTGCGCGGTGCCGGCGGCGCCATCGATAATTTGGCCCAAGGTATCAGACATGGCTCGGATAGGGGTCGTTCAGCAGGTCTCCCGAGGTCGGCGAGGCGCCCTCTGTCATCTTCGCGGAGCCTCGTTGATTTTCAGCAGAGAAAGTCTTAGGACGCTCTGTCTCATGGTGGTGAATCATTCAATGATAGAAGCTGCAGTGATGGTTCGAATCTACACGCGTGTGATTTTGCTGGCGCCACATCCCCAAAACACGTCATCGGCTCAGGTGCCCCACTTTTCTGAACGACCAGCCATTAGCATGAGGCTGATCTTCACCTCAGAATGACACGATAGATATTCCCAAGTACTGATTAGGCGAAGGAGAGGGGGTTTTGGAGCCTTCATGGGCTGATCCGGGAACCACTAAGTGGTGACGGGGAGGTTCAAGTTGTGAGTTGTCGTGTGAGAAATTGTGGGGATACGACATGAATTCTATTCGGCAGCTAGGATCACGTCGAGGTCTGTCCACTCGAAATTGCTGTGCTGAGTTTTTCATTCTCAGACAACTCCCGCTGCTCGAGATTACCACGGCCACAAGTCAAAATCTTGCAGAGTAGACAGTGGCTCTCCGCGCCAAGTGGTGAGCGTGTGCTGACCAAGTGACTTGGCCAAAACCTGCGTGTCCTTCGTTATGCTCCATTCTGAAAATCGTCAAAAATCGGGATCGCCGTAGCCCGATTCAAGATCACTTTCATCGAAAACATCTTCGTCATCACCAGAGGGTGGCGGCGACTCGTAGGTGTCCCTGACCAACGGCTCGAGGTCGACCACCCCATCTTGAATGCGAGCTTGTACAAGTTGCTTCCCTGCTTTCTTCTCCATGCTCCAAAACTTGACATTCAACAGTTCTGGTAGCCCAAGGAATTGCTCTTTCGTCATGTATGGCAACTCACTGCTCCAGTGGTGGCGATGGGCTTCCGGTTCGTTCTTGAGACATATGGGCAGCCGACTGCCACTTGTTGTATTGCCCCAGACACCTCCCTTGGCATAAACCTCCACTGCTGCGATATTCCCAACGATATCATTGCCGGCATCGACGTCGGGGAGCTTTCTTAGGACGTTTCGGGCGATCAGAGCGTCCTTATCCCGGGACATATCAACTTTGAATAGAGGAAACGTGGTCGTTTGGTTACGTATAACATCTCGCACGCGAAGCATGTCGACGCCAAGAGGTCTGTCATAACTGCTTTCAGCATCCAGGATGATGAAGGTGCTCAAATTTGGCATGCTAGCAGCCGCATTTGACGCTGCAGCAGCTAGGCTTCGACATGTTTCCTGGCCCACGACCTGTCGCTCCTCAAAAGTTTGGCGATTTTCCCACTTTGCGGTCTGCCCGCATGCGTATGCTTGTGTCGTACTGTCGAGCTCGATCATGTTAATGACCAGTGATTTGAGGCTCTTAGATGGGCAGAAGAAGTCGGAACATACCCGGCGCAGACGAAGGCGTAGGCTCTGCAGGTGGGTAAGACGTTCTGCGATCGCATGGCAAATGTGTGGCTGTACATCATTTTCCGTGACTTGCTCATGGTACCTGGTATCGAGCTCAAGATGTCGGACTGATGGTGGAAGATTAGAGACCAGATTGTGCAGCGAGGTCCTGCTGACGATGAAATCCCGCTCTCTATCCGAGAACCCGGTCCGTCCAATCTGAAGCGAGAACGACGTAAGGTGGTGCATCCGGGGGAGAAGCAACGAGAGTGAGTCCAAGTCTTGATTGAAAGACCTTGAAGCATTGTTTCCGCGCTCAAATGAAAAGCTTTCATTCTCGTCAATCTGGGCCAAGATGGAACCAGGTTTTGTGACTCTGCGAGTTTTCAGCGGCGGGCTAGCTATCGACATTGTTCTGACGAGTTGCAGATTCGGAGATGGCGCGGTCGTGCTGAATCTCGACAGGAGGTTGACGTTGCGCAGCGAGATATCCCTCCAGAGAATTCGAGCACAGGTAGCGTTCCACTGTCGGCAGACGCGCAGGACCACGGTCGGTGAGATGCTACTGTCAGTGGCACAGCGCTCCAGTAGGCTCTGGAAAACGATCTCGAGGACTTCTACCGGCACACGCGCTGCCATTTTGCCTGTCTGATGGCGGTGTGGAAATCGGTGAAGCAGCGGTCTCTTCAGAAAGGGATGAGTTTCGGGCTATTTCTCTGCTCGTTTGTATGCAGTTGCATCCGAGGCAGCCTTGGCAAGAAAGCGACTTACCTCACCTTACCTAGGTGATGTCCGACTTGACTGCCTGGCACTTACCATCAACATGTCACCATCTCATACGACGCCAGACACGTGAACAGTGAAACTTCGAGGATACTCCTGCTTAGGTCATGTGCTGCAAGCATTCTGATTCCTCGATGATCTTACTAGATCATGTTACAGGTTACCGCTTCGATGTCCGACAATATCCTAAGGTTTCAGCAGTAGTCGAGGTCTCATAGGTCGGATCACAGTGCGCCGAAGTCTGACCCTTAAGCATTATCTCGTTCGCGCAGAGTCCGTACCCGACATGTATGTCATTATGGGAGGCACGATACCAAGTTGGAGACTACCTAAATACGCCGTTTGCCAAGCTTTTCGGCGTACCCCGAAGTGCCGAAGCGGCGTCAACGGCGTCCACCTCAACTTTTGCGACGTAGTCGACTTGATACATCATAACCCAGAATTAACGTGCAGGGCAGTCGCAGGCTGCTATCACGTCTTACCGAACCTCTACAACTGCGACCATGTCACTCTTCAAAGCCCGCGCAAAGCCCAAGCGTATAGGACGTGAAGTTTCCGATTCAGGGCATACAGGCGACGACGATGGTAAGTTCTCACTCCCCTACCCGACAAGCACGATCATTCCTGACGCATTCTCCATACAGACGGTCCGGACTGACTGATGTGAACAGATAACGGTAGCCCAGCGGTGCGCCGTCCAGGCGCCGCGAAACAGAAGTCCAAACTCCGAGTCGCATTCGACCCAACCGCCTCAGATGCCAACGACTCAAGTAGCGCTGTACCCTCAGACATTGACGTCCCAAGCGTAGTCCGCCCACTCAAAAGGAACGCGCCTACTTCACTCCAAGACCGACTCAAGCAGACATCAATAAGGGAAGACGAAAGCGCCCCATCGCGACCGTCCTACAGCAAATCCGCCCTCGACGAACTCCGCGCCTCGACACCCTCTACACCCAAAGATCACCTCTCCCTCACGACAACACCAGACCCAGCCTCGGATAGTCTCGCCCTATCAGCAGAGTCCAAATTCGGCAAGCTGCCCGCCAGCACGAGCACAGCCATCCCCTCAGCCACAGAAATTGCAGAGCGCAAAGCCCGTCGCGCACGATTAGCACTCGAACAGTCTGCCCTGCCTGCCTCAACTACAGATCCTGATAGCGAAGATTACATACCACTCGACGCCTACGACTCAGACGGCGAGTTCAAGCCCAGTCGCATGCAGGTCGGAACATGGCATCAGCCCGCCAAGGAGAAAGACACGCGCCTCGTGCATGAGGACGAGGACATCGCCGAGGGCTTCGAAGAGTTTACTGAGCCGAGTGGACCGATCATCGGCGAGGGCTTCCTAGGAGGAAGTAGCATCTCCAGGAACAGCAAAACATCACGATCCGACACCAAAAAGGAACGAAACCGCCTAACAACAGACTCCCTAAACCTGACCTCCCGCTCCGCGAAGCTCAACGCCGCCGCCCATCGGGACGCAATCCGCGCTGCTATTGATGCCGCCGAGGGCAACGATCATGCTTCCTCCAATGCTTCCTCCGACGACAATTCCGCCTCAGAGATCTCCGATGACGACTCCTCAGGCGACGAAACCGCCCGCCACCACCTCTTCGAACAGTCCCAAACATCCCACGCGCTTCCCTCCGCACTCTCAGGTGCGTACATGAAGCAAGCAAAACGGCCGAAACAGCCACCTGTCACGTCGCCAATTCCGAAGATCAACGCTGCGTTGGGAGGGTTGAGGGAGCGGGTAGAGGCGATCCGACTCGAGAAGGCAGCGCTGCAGCGGCGGAAGGAGGCTTTGGTGCAGGAACGGGAAGGTATTAGGGGACGCTTGGAGTACATACAGAACGGTCTCGAAGAGTCAGGGAGAGAGCTCGAGGGTGTGCTTCGTAGTGCAAACGGCGATGGTGGGCAAAGGGTGATGCGGTTGCTGCTGCTGCTGCTAGTGATGGCGTAGTAGATTCTCCCCCCGCCGCTTCGACTTCAGCGTCTGCTGTCCATCCCGATAGAGTCGCACAGATGTCTTCATCGAGTCGGTGGGATCAGCGGTAGGACGAGTGTGGATTGGCGACTTCGTGGGGGCGGGCTGGCCGTAGGAATTTGTGATTCAAGGTCGATGGCCTCGAGTCCTTCAATCTACCATCACCGTGCCATTCTAATCACACTTCCGGTAAACAGAATTCACTGACTGTAGGCAACAGCCATGTGTCCAACAGTGACTACTCTCTTCAACGACTCCGTGAAGTGATTGCTTCGGCTTGCCAGGGTCTTGACTTTGTTGAAGAGGTATAAATATACGTCTTGCCCTCGCAATTCCTTCCCTTATCTTTTGGTCAGTTAAGAAGAAACTCACCATTCCACTTGCCATGTCAAACTAGCATGTCCTGCTACCTGACGAGGCGAGCTTGTTCGAAGAGCTCGACGACAGTAGGGCTATGCCGCTCGATCGGACGTCTGTGGCTGCAAAATGACGGTGGGATCATGATGTGACACCGGCTAGCACATCACGACTATGGGATAGGCCCCAGGGATACGAGCAGCGAAAGCAAGAGCAGCTGCCGCCGTTGCTGTGCACGATATCGAAGATGGGCTTCAATAGACTTTTTGGATTTCGCTTGCATTACTGGCTTCCCATGTGCAAGCTCGACTGCATGTAAATGAAGCGCTGGCTTCATTACTCTCGTGTATCTGTTCGTGCGACTCAGTCTGATCTACGGCACCTCCTTCCGCAGGTCCCCCGCCTATCCATTGCGTCCCCACCGATCCGTGGGCGACGCGTTCGCATTCTGCCATCGCCTACACCCCCATGGCTCGTCCTAGGTCGCTTACCACCGCGTCGCCCTTCCGCAAAGCAATCCCTCAGAACGCTCGAAAATGCTACCATGCATGGGTGCTGTGCTCGCTATCGTGGATGGTCCCATCCTGTCATGTTCTTGTCTTGTCTTGTCTTCCGTCTAGTAATCATGCGAGTGGATGTCGAACTGCTGGGCCGATCGGATCTGAGCAACGGGAGTGCTGACCTATAGGGCTCAAGTCGCTCAAGCAACGATCTCGCTTTAGAGCGCCGAAAACACGAAAAGCTGGTAGTCACCAATCAGCCTGTGTCTTTCTGCTGGGTGGTACTTGTCTGGATGCATGTCTGCCTCCCCATGATCGCTCTCGACACCTCCGACCGCTTCAGTCGGGGTATGTATACTCAACCACCGGAAGGTCATCATCATCATCCATAACATGACCTTCAGGGTCGTCATCATGGTTGATAGTAGACCACCCCGACGACGATGCAGACGCGTCTGAAGGCGCAGGGGAGGCACGACAATTTGAGAGATTCCAAATACTCACATTGTTGGTTGCGGCAATGGCTATGCTATCCTCGAACGGATGCCAGCTCATATGCAGGATCTTCTTGTTGAAGTCAATCTGGTCCGCATCAGTCTCCTTGCGCATTCGGCTACCCTGTCCCGTCGTCGCCGCCGGGCTTCCGGCTCGAGAGCCGCCCTTCTTGTTGCCGTTGGGGCTGGTTGAGTTAATGGGTGTGGGCACTCCAACTTTCTTAGCTTTGAAGGCAGATTTGTCAGCTTGGAGGACGACTTCGGTCTCGACTTCCGGGTCCGAGGGGTAGATCATGAAGTTGTTGTTGTAGCTGCCGGTCATGACGTTGCTGCCGTCACCGCTGAAGACGACTTCGAACTTGTCAAAGATGCTGTCGTTTTCGTAAGTGTCGCATAGACGAGGTCGCAGATGTTCGTGGATTGGGATTGTCTTGACTGGTTGCCGTTCCATGTTGACATCCCAGATCTTGACGGTGAGGTAGTCTCGGGATAGAATGTATCGGCCGTCGTTCGAGAAGCGGACGTCGGAAATGGAGGAGATTATCTCGGAAAAGAAGGATCTTGACGATGGGTCCTCTTCCTGCTCAAATTCTGTACACGGTCAGTGTGTCCGGCAAGACAATGTGTTTGAACCTACGTTTCGCATGCTGGTCGCAGAGGGCGCTTTCACGCATGTCGGCCAGCTTTATGGTGCCTTTTGAGCTGGCGTACATGAACCAATTGCAGCTTTGAGGATGAAACTCGGCAGCTGTGATGACCTCTGTCAGCTCCTCCATATTCGCAGGCTTGATATCAACAATGTTGAAGCTCTGATCCTGGATGTTGAGATTCCACAGGTTGATCCGGAGATCATCACTGCTGATGAAGGTCTCGCCATCACTGTTGACGGAGATACTATTGATGTGATAGGCGTGAGCGTTGGCGTATGTCCGACGAGGTACAGCTGCTACGACTGTATCGTGATGGGTCATGCGGGGAAGTTTGAGCTGCTTCGCGGTCTTGAATTTGGCTGGGATGGGGGTGCCGCCACCGCCTGGACCTGCCGGGGTGACCTCTCCGCCCAGATTGTTCTCGGCGACGACTTTGAGTGATTTTTCGAAGACCTTCCACAACTTGATCGTCTTATCATTGGTAGAGAGTAGGTAATGAGATGCATTCTGCCGACGGCACCACTTGATTTTGTTTATCTTTTCTTCGATCTCGAGGGATTTCAGGTAGTCGAATTCGGGTTCGTGGGATTGAAATTCGGTGTGGAACTTATACTCGCACGTCTTTTTCTTCGCAGATTCAGTACACGACACACTGCCGCCAGCATCAGAAAGGACCTACCGTTTCATTTCTCTCGAATAGGACGACTCGACCGCCCTTGTCACCGGTAGCGAGATAGTTGCCGGTGTGGTCGAACTCGACAGTGGATATTATGTCAGCTTCGGTAATGTCGTCTACTTCGCCCTTGTCGCCGAAGCACTGGGTGAACTTCCATGTGGGAGTTCCTGGCTCGGCTTCAACCATCTTTCATCACTCCCGTCGAGGCGACGGCGAGGGGTAGAGCAAGACGAGCTAGTCGGTAATCTGAGCTCAGGAAGAGTATGGAAGGCGTACACCGAGTTGTCCGATGCGACTTGTTCGCAACACAGACTTGGCAAGCGGCGATATTGTTCGGCCGGATGTCGAGGCGCGATATCTGATGGAAGGCGGACAAAGAGCGGGCTGACTCAAGGCGGGCGGCTACGGATGTTACTGGAGTGGTGGAGGAGTGAAGTCAGATGAGTTCAGGCTGCAACTGTGGCAAAGGATGGTGCAGTAGTCACCCAAGGCTAACAGGTGACAAGTGATAAGAGTGAGGTGTGAAGGTCAAGGCCAAAGTCAAGGTCAAGGTGGAAGTGAACCAGGCTCACAACCTACGTCAATTCCTGCCCGGAGCATAGAGCACTATCTCCGTGAAAAATACGGTGGCCACGATGCTCCATCAGGCCTCACTCTATTCCACCGCTCCAGACATGAACCATCGAGCTTATAGACAGCAAGCTAGGCTTCCAGTGGCTGGAAACGCCGGAGACTCGACCATGAGACCTGCTTACAGGCTCGATCCTCTCCGAGCAGGTCCTCGCGTCAGACTTACGGCAGCTCCTCGACAACGCTGGTGTCGTAGAAGTTTCGTACAAACAGCCCCGAATCAGGCTAGTCGTCTTTCACAGTACACACGGAAAAATAACCGTGATGAGGCAAGTATTCTCGCTCAGAACACTCAATATAGACGGGACCAGGAGGAGAGGCGTTCTTCCCGTCCCGTCTCAAGTGACAAAGAAAGACTTCGCTACATCAATGACTACAGTCCCTATTCTTTGCGGCTAGGGTGCAGATGTGACAAATGTGTCAACCCTAGCGATGGTCAGAAGAACTTTTCCATTGCCGACATACCAACAGATATCTCCATTAGAGCAGTAGAGCTTCATCCTGACAGTGGCTTCTCGATAAGATGGAACGATGATGTGCCTGGGTTTGACGAAGACCATGTATCCGAATTTACATCGGAATCTGGGACGCTCAAACGCCACATGCAGGGCAACGTTGATCACAAGCTCAAAGCACGTCCTGTGCACATGTGGGATAGTGCGAGTTACGACATAGAGCAGCACACGCTCGCCTTCAAGGACTTTATGGACGACAGAGGCCTCAGCGAAGCCCTCCATCATCTCTGGGAAACGGGACTTATCTTTGTCAGGGATGTGCCCCGTGAAGAGTCCATGGTCGAAACGCTTGCTCAACGCATCGGCGTCATCCGCAATACTTTCTATGGCAGGACTTGGGACGTCCGTTCTAAGCCGCAAGCAGAGAATGTGGCCTATACCAATCGACACCTAGGCTATCACATGGACCTCCTGTATATGAAGGAACCGCCAGGTATTCAGCTGTTGCATTGCTTGGACAACACTTGCACCGGAGGCGAATCATTCTTCGCCGACACCTTCACTGCGTTGTACCATCTCGAGAGACAAAGACCCGGCAGTGTAGAGGTGTGCTCGAAGGAACCCTCAATTCGCTACGAATACCTCAATGCAGCGTCTGGGCACCATTACATGGACACCAAATGTCTCGCTTCAACCAAAAATGTGGCAGCCTGTTCTCGGCTTAAGTTCTATCACAACGATCCAACCGAATCCGCGTCCCCTCATCTCAACGCCGTCGATCGGGTGTATTGGAGTCCTCCTTTCGTGGCAACAACGGTCCATAAACACCCCGACCAGCGACCCTTGAATGATTTCACGCTCTATATCCAGAGAAATTTTCGGGAGGTCATGTCAAATTTTAGCAAGGTTCTCGACAGCCCACAACTGCGCGTTGAGACCAGACTCGACCCGGGCACCTGTGTCATTTTTGACAATCTACGCATTGTTCACGCCCGCAAGGCCTTCGACACAAGTAGTGGTTCGCGGTGGTTGCGTGGTGCGTACCTAGACTGGCAGGATTTCTTTTCCAAGGCCACTCAAGCCAGCGAGCTCATGCCGGAGGCCCCTTTCGTGGCCTACCGGTTTGCCAACCGGTTCCACCAAAGGAAATCGGAATTAGACGAAGCACCAGAAGCCAATGTCTAGGTCTGGCACCCACATTCAAACGTCAGGGCAGAAACGACGGCCAACCAAAGAGGTTCGGCTCGTAGGACCAGGACGTTTCCAACACCCGTGGGCATGTCTAGCAGAGAACATCACTTGGAGTCGAAGTCCTAAAGGCAGTCGGGCTGGAGCAAGTGGCCAGCACATCACAGCCTCGTCCACGACCCAGAGTCTTGAGCACAACAGTGCTATTCGCATTGCGTCTGAATCCACTACTTACTCTTGTACACATAGCACCTGACTGTATTCATGTCGACATCGAACACAGCGGAGGATCGCGTTATAATAGCGTGTTCTCTTAGGCATTTGCAGTGTCTATTGCACTCTCAAGTTTTCGTCAGCTTACTTAGACTCGCCTTCAACATCAGGATTCTCCATCAATGCCAAGATTTCCGCGATCGCGGCGCGGAATTCCGGCGCGGGACCCGCGATTGCATCATCGCCTGCGCCGGCCGATCACGCTCACTGCCGTTCACTAAACATTTTGCCAGCAAGACAGTGATCTCTAATACGCCTTCGGCACTCAACACTTGACACTTCCGTCGTATCAACCTGATCGTCGACTTCATCACTCCCTCCATACTGTGTACAGAACCTGCCCGCCTGCCCACGAGTTGAGCCCAACTCTCAGCGCCACCATCTAACCCACCAGAACTTTTCCCACCATCCCTACACCCATAACCCCGAACATCACCACCCCCCGCCACAATGCCAGTCCTCCAAGAAGTCTCCGACGAAGCCCAATTCAACTCCCTAATCCAATACGCCAACCCCACAACCCTCGCCATCCTCTACTTCCACACGCCCTGGGCCGCGCCCTGCGCGCAAATGCGCACCATCCTCGAAACCCTCGCCTCCACCTACCCTTCCTCCTCAGATATCACATTCCTCTCCATCAACGCCGAAGAACTCGCCGACGTGAGCGAGTCATACGACGTAACGGCAGTTCCCTTCCTGGTGTTGCAGCGCGACGGGAAGGTGTTGGAGACTGTCAGCGGCAGTGATGCCGCGAAGGTGCGCGCTGCGGTGGAGAAGCATGCTGGATCAGGTGGTGCACAGGGGAAGGCGAAGGTGCCGCCGCCGCTGAGTGCGGATCCGAGTGTTGCTCCAAAGGCGAAGGTGGACAAGGAGGAGGGGGAGACGGTGAACGGGCATGGTGAGGCGAAGACTTTTGGCGCGTATAAGCCGGACGAGGGTCAGACGAACGGGAGCCCGAATGGGGAAGTTGATAAGGCGGAGTTGAACACGCGGTTGGCGAATTTGGTTAAGGCTGCGCCGGTGAGTCTACACCCCCATGGCCCAGGACAAGGCTGGTGTTTCAGATCAGCCTCAGTCCCGGTCTCCCCAAACCCACAGCCAGCACACAACATACTAACGGAGAACCAAAGGTCATGCTCTTCATGAAAGGCACCCCATCGGCGCCGCAATGTGGCTTCAGCCGCCAACTCGTCTCCCTCCTGCGCGAGAACTCAGTCAAATATGGTATGTTTGACATCTGACCGCATACCCACTTCTACTTTCCGTCTACCTTCGATCCCATGTTTTTTCCCTATGAAACAAAGCTGACTGCTCCCCAACAGGTTTCTTCAACATCCTCGCCGACGACGACGTCCGCCAAGGCCTAAAAGAATACTCCGACTGGCCCACCTTCCCCCAACTATACACCAACGGCGAGCTCGTGGGCGGACTAGACATCGTCAAGGAAGAGCTAGATGCTGATCCGGAGTTCTTTGATGCGTTCAAGGCGAATGGGAGTGCGGTCGCTGCTGGAGCTTAGACCTTTCCAATCGCTTTTGCATGATGATGGTCAATACGATTCCCATGGCGTTATGCTAGGTACGCTTTCACACGACGAATGTAGGTAGTCCTTATGTTGATATCTGTGTAGAACTCCTTGTGGATCTAGCGAAGCACTACGGTGCTCTCGTCGTCAATACCACTTTCGAAGTGTGGTCCAATATGCTGTGTACATATAGCTAACTGATACAGTCATATCGCTCTCATGCATACCTTGAGACTTGGCAGACTGCTCAAAACACGTTGATCCCCCTGGTCTCCTCGACAGGCAGCCTCTCCAGCTCAACCCACTCCATCCCTCCAAGCGGCAGCTCCGCCCCAAACGCAATCTCGTCCTGCATAACATCCCCAATTCATTGCGCTTTCGCCGTCCCTAACCCCGTAACCCACCTTCCAACATTCATCGCTGCCGGATACACAACATCCCACGTATACTCCCCATGCCAGCTTTCGCCCCCATTCGTTTCAGTGATGTCGTTGAGGTCCGAGTCCCGGTTCCGCATTCCTTCCGCACGATGACTACCAAACAGCGGCGGGTACGTCGCAAAACATCTGAACTCGTCGACGGTGAGCTTGCCGCGACAAAGACTAGAAAAGGACACGTCTGCGGGGTTGTTCTGGCTGCTCAGACTCATGCCGTGCAAGATTTTTTGAGCACCGGAGCGACTGATGGCGTATGCGCCGATGCACATGCCTGCGTAGGCGCGGAACATGACGCGGGTGGAGTTTTGGCGGATGAAGAGGGGAATGTGTTGCTGACGCCACTTGGCGCGACGGTGGGGGATGGGCGGGACCGTTAGGTCGTTGGGGATGGTGTAGATTTGTTGGGGCAGGGAGGATGGACCGGCGCGGCAGTGGCCTAGCCAGAGGAGGTCCCAGTTGAGGGTGTACGGGTTGCTGGGCTCGGATTGGGTGGTGTAGCTGAGCTTATACATGGCGTCAGACAGTTGGTGGAGTTGAGACTTGAGAAGGACGTCCCAGTCGGCGTCGTCTTCAAGGATGAGGGCGGTGGGGAGGCGGTTGTGGAGGACGTGCTGCACTGCGTTCATGTGTGCCCGCCAGCTGCCCAGAGCGCCAGGGGTTTGGAGCGTGTAGTTCCACGTTGGAGGAGCGGCTTTGGCAGAGACTTCTTCGGCTAAGACGGCTGGGAGCCATTCGACGTTAAAGCCGGTGAGGGCGGAGGTGAGGGTGATGGTGTCTTTCTTGTCGGTGCGGGCGGGAAGGTTGATGACGAAGATCTTTTGGAAGCCGAGCGTATGGTTGCTGACGGCGAGAGAAGCAAGGTATGTGGTTGCCTCGCTGTTTCGACCGAGATATGGCAAGGATTGAGATATTTGTGAGTGAGGAAAGGTCAGTATCGAAAGAGTCAGTAGACACGCGAGGCCATTGGGCGCAACGTGAGTTCTGGTCAGTGGGAGCGTGTATCGCATTGCGGTCTCGTGGCATACTGACCGGAAGACACAAGTCGAAGCCCTTGGACGAGATCAGGAGGAATGGTGGTCGCAACTTCCCTTTCTTGGACTTGATATCTTCCTTGAAGAACATAGCTTCCACATCTGCAGCCAGGATACATGAGTCTATCAACGACTCTTCCTCCTAGGATGCCAGAGCCGTAAGGCCAACATGCATTGGGTTGATACGAGGTTGTCAGGAACTCTAGCTGAAATTGCAAAGGGAGGGGTCATTGATAGCGAGTGCGATGGAACAAGGTACCAGTTGTTGGCCTACTCATCGAACCTGACGGTAAAAAGCTCTCGTATCCGACACGACGCTTGTCGCACTCGAACGTCACTTTCCAGGGGCTCGACACATGGTAGTATCATCAGATGTGAGTTATTTCCTTTGACATGAACGAAGGTTAGGTTGAGGCAGTTTGGCAGGCGGGAGGTGGTAAGCACGAGTTCTTGGCGCTCGGCATTATCTCCTTATTGCTTCGATCCCAATGTCCTTTGACATTTGGTACGCCATCTCGATACCTTCAAACCTACCTAGGTATTGGGTTACGCCTCAATGCCTTGCAGCTGTTGAGTCACACGCGCGGCGATAGCAGGTGTCCTCATAGGCCTGCACTCTCCTCTGCTTAACGCCTGTCAACGTGACCGAACTCATGGAATGCGTATTGTATTATGATCAGGCTGGTGTACTGATGTGCAGCACGAATCCCATTTTATGGTGTGTAACACAGCCGATGCGACCAGAAATACTGCTTTCCTCTCGCGACTTTTGCGCTTCTCTTTCAACAACCGCCATGGGTCGTTTCCCACGCCCTGTTCTGCTTCTTTTGCCCACAACAGTGTTCATTCTGGTATTGCTGATTGTTGCAGATGAACGAAGTCTATGGCTTTGCAGTAGCTGCTGCTATGCTTCAGACGAAGTTGCCACCGCCCCCTCCGCCGCTGCTACCGATGGATCGCAACAGCATGTCCTGGACGGCGGACCTCGCAACGCCACCATTGGCAAAGCTACCATGCTTTACGGCCAGCAGAATCCTGTGTACGAACGAGCCCTGCAAACGCATCTACAGCATGCCGATATGCACGGCTATCCCGTATTCATACTCCGGGAGAAGCTGCTCGGTCGCCTTTGGACCAAAGCAGCCTATGTTCTGTCAATCATACTCAATGAGCTGCAGAAACCGACTGCAGAACGGCTCCAGTGGCTGTTCTGGTTTGATGCAGACACTGTCCTCTTGAACCCATACCTGCCGTTGGAGATGTTTCTGCCGCCTTCGCCAGAGTTCGACCACATTTCCTTCATGTGTGGCGTCGACCACAATGGTCTCAATGACGGAGCCTTCCTGATACGGATCAACGAGTACTCGCTACATCTCATGGCGGCTTCGCTCACCGTGGAGAGTTTTAGACCCGAAGTCGATCTCAAATACTCCGTCCAGTCCGCGGAAGAACATATCATTAGCTCACACGACAAAATTAATCCTCAGCAGAGCAACTTCACCTACAGCGACGGCTACGCAAGGGTCCCACAGAGATGGTTCAACGCATATATGGGTCCCAGGACTTTTGCAGGGGAGGTCAAATCCAACAGGCAAATCACGGGCAACAGCGTCCATGAGGGAGATTTGCTCGTGCATTTTGTTGGCGGTGCGACGCCAGAAGTCAAGGTGAAGCGTATGAAGAAGTTCCTGGATGCTTTCAAGACTACGAAAGAGGCCTGGGAAATTCCCGCAAACGAGACGGGGATCGAGCGAGAGGTGCAGGAGTTTTGGAGGATGTTCGGGAAAGGTCCAGGCGATCAGCATGGTGGGAGGATTAAGTCAGATAATGAGAGTGAGGATCTGTAGACGAGGATACTGAAGTAACCGAAGGCACCTCCTGAGACGTGATGATGAGGACCGGGCCGGCTTAGGTATTCGGGCAGGTACCGAAGGACACAAAACGGGCTATTGCTCGCTCGTATCTATGCTTTACCACGCGTTCAACCTCACAAGAAACGCTTTATGGCGCTGCGTATCCCAAAATGAATGGTTCCGGCTTGCACACGGCCCGTACACTGCTCAGCAATACTAATGACTCAGATTGAAAGCATTAAGCGAAGATCGGTCAACATACATAGTCTTCAGTGCTTGCCCTCATGCAACACGACCCAGGCACGCGGATAGAAGTCATTTGATGTGAGTCGTCGAGTCCGCCTGGTGGGTTTTCTTCCTGGCTCGAAGCTCAGTATTCACCACCCATTAGAGCCGAAGGCATCACCTTGTCTCAACAAGGCAACGAGGCAACCACGACATCGATATACTTTACTCCGGCTTCCTCGCAGCGAACCCTTCCTACCGCCTCTCGACCGCTAATCATCACCCGACCCGCTCTCGAAGGCGCGCGATTATGTCGAGCGACTACAACTTCTGCTTCCCTCTCGACTTATCACAACTGGAAAATGATCGGCTGAAACTCGTGCCTTTCGATGTAAGTATATTCCACGGCTATCATTGGAAGGTCAAAGGCTTGGAATTTGTAGTCGGGACGAGAAGTGCATGATGGGCTACTAACAGAGAGTCCTCAAACACAAGACCAACATCGACCTCCACGCCAACCTCTACACAAGCCACACCACATCCACCCCAGCGGCACTCGTTAACTTCGACTACCTCCCCTACGGCCCCTTCAGCACACCCGAAGACTTCCTCAACTGGTACAACCCACACATCCGAGACCAAATCAATGTCGTCTGGTTCGCCATCTTCGTCAAGCCCAAAGACGGCGCGGTCAAGCATGGAGATGAAGTACCAGACGGGTCGAGATTTGCGGGTGTGATTTCGTATCTGAATGCTGATGTCGGGATGGCGAGTGTGGAGTTGGGCCACGTACGTCTACACCCTGTCCCCTCCCTTCAGAAGCTTCTCCGTCTGGCTCGATGTTCACCACTGCCACTGGGGCCCAAACCTCAGCACCGACACTATCGTCCTACAACAAAGACCAAAACCTTGATGTCGGCACTGACAAGAACAGCTCAACATCCTCCCACCACACCAACGCACCTTCGTCAACACCCACGCCTGCGGCCTCCTCCTCAACTATGCGCTCAACCCACCAGCCGGCGTCACCATCAACGCCCCATCTCTATATACGCCACAAACACCGAGATTGGTATCAGGTCCCGGCGGCCTCGGCCTTCGGCGCGCCCAATGGTTCGCCAACGCCTTGAATGCCCCATCCCGTCGCGCTGCCGAGCGCTTGGGGTACCAGTATGAGGGGACGTTGAGATGGCATCGGATCCTCCCTGCTCACAAGATCGACAAACTGGGCTCGGAGGACACAGAGAAGAAAAGGCCGTGGAACGACAATCGAGGCAGCGCACGCGACAGCGTAGTCCTAGGCCTATGCTGGGACGACTGGCTCCAGAACGGCGGAAGGGAACATGTCCAGAAACTAATGGCACGAGTCTAAGCCAGCACGTGAACTCCATTAAAGTACAGGCTATATTCAGCTCTTCTCCCCTGTGACTGCAAGCTCACTACGGCTTCTGACCTCCCACAACTTGCTCGACCAGTCCAATCGTTCCGCCCACCCTCCGCTACTCGTCTGCTAAGACACCTCCTGCACTCCAGCCCTCCCTTCTTTATAGGGAGCGCCTGCGGCGCGACCAGGAAATCGCACTCCACTCACAGAAGGG